>NW_028270183.1:91892615-92231901 GCF_037043375.1 Chiloscyllium plagiosum
AGCGATCCACCCCCTGACATTTGCTCCTTCAACTAACACTACAGGCAATTTAGCATTGCCTACTTACCTAACCTGCACATTTTTGGAGTGTGGGAGCAAACCCACGCAGACACAGGAAAAATGCGTTAACTCCACACAGACAGTCACCTTAGGCAGGAATTAAACCCGGGTCTGTGGCGCTGTGAGACAGCAGTGCTAACCATTGTGCTACAGTGCTGACCGCTACAACGAATTCAGATCTTTCTTAGCCATTAATTCAGATTCAACCAATAACTCATCCACTCTATGGGAAATTGCTAAGGCTTATGCCAAGGGAATAATTATTCCTTATGATGTAGCAGAAGGGGGAGCAGGAACGCTGGTTTGAGGCAAAGCTGAGGGTAGCCGAGAGTGCATACTGTGATTGTCCCTCAGTGTCTAAGCTGCAGAGGATTACAACGCTTCGGTCTACAGTGAATTACACGCTCACACAGATAGCCAAGAATGAACTTACTTTTGCAAAACAAAGACTGTTTGAACATGATGATAAGCCAGACAGGTATTTATTCTATCTTGCCAGGAAAACGAGCGCCCCTCTTAAGCCATTACCTCAATTAAGGAAGGTATTGAGATCCTTACCTTCAATTCCAAAAGATTAATGTCTCCTGTCCGAGATTTTTCATCGAATTATTTCAGAATGAACATTTTGAGGATAGATGGATTAAGATGGAGTCATTTTTCAAGAACCTGGGTTTTCCATGAGTAATCCCTGAAGAAGTGTTGTGCCTTAATGCACCATTGTCAGCACAGGAGGGTGTGAAGCAGCTTCAGAATGTAAAGGCGCACGTTCCTGACGGATTTCCTGGTGAACTTTATAAATAATTTATAAACCTATTGTCAGGGCTGATATTTAACATGTTCTGTCACTCATACAGTCAGGAACCCCTCCCTCCATCATTAATAGAGGCTCATATCTCTCTGATGCTGAAGAAAGGAAGACCCCGGAGAATGGTGCTTCTTACACGCCAATCTCTTTTTTAAATGTTGGTTTCAAAATCCTGTCTGAGATCCGTGCATTAAGGTGGAATCTTTGCTGCCTTCCGTTTCCAAAGAGGACCAAACCGGCTTTATAAAGGGCCGCAGATCTTCCTACAATGTTAAGAATTTACTCAATATGATCCAAGAGTGCCAACAACAATCTGTCCAGGGATTATTGATCTCTTTAGTTGAGAGAAGGCATTTGATTGTGTTGAGTGGCCGGATCTCTTCTGTACATTAGAATGGTTTGGTGTACGCAAAGCTTTTATCAAGTGGGTGAGGGTCATTTAACGCGATCCTCTGGCTGCGGTTCTCACTAATGGTGTGCCACCCAGTAATATTAATATTTCTCCAGGCAGCCGACCAGGTTGACACCTTTCACCATTGTTGTTTACGTTGGGGATTGAGCCACTGGCGGAGGCCATCCGTAGGGATGCCAACATATCTGCCCTAGAGGTGGGATCGAAGTCACGAAAGATTACATTATATGCAGATTAGGGTCTTATGTTTTTTGTCAAATCTCGCAATTTCGGTATTTCATGTAATGCGATGCATTGATTCACTTGTTGCCTTTCCGGGCGATAAGATTAATTTTACAAAGTTGGAGGCCATGCCTACGGGAGGTCTTAGGGAAATACCTGATACTGAGGGCAAATCCTGGTTTCCTTTTAAATGGTCACGGGGGTCGTTTCCCTATTTCAGTATCTTCATTACATTTGTCTTTGATCATGTATTTAACGTGAACTATGTCCATTTTTTTGACAAAATTAAGCAAGACCTTCAAAGATGGAGGCATTTCCAATATCCTGACTCGGGCAGATAGCTGTTATCAAAATGAATGTCCTTCCTCATTTCCTACACCCAGTTCAAATGCTTTCTATGATGTTTCCCAGACAGATATTTCGGAAACATAATGGCTGGTTTAGCTCTTTTATTTGGCACCATAAGCGATTCTTTATCGAGATAACAAAATTGCCACTGCCCCACAGATTGTGAGGAGTAGATCTCCCCGATTGAAAGCAAGCAATTACGTTTTTTTTCATCGGATGTTAGTGCCTGGGCCACTGAGGTCTCGGCATCAATATGGCTAGACATTGAGCCCTCTCAGACAAAGTTAACCCTTATTAGTCTGTTGTTCTTAGATAAAATGACAACATTTATGGAATATTGTCATAAAATAATGATTATCAATACTGTTAAATCTTGAAGGACAATGCATCAGATCGAGGCAACACAGCCAAAACCATGTTTCTTACCCCTATAATTGGTATACCGGGGATAATGTATTTCAGGTTTAAACTGTGGTCAGCGAGGGGAATATCTTGTTTGGATGATTTAGAATTATAGTATCCCTACAGTATGGAAACAGGTCCTTGGGCCCATCAAGTCCACTTCGATCCTCTGAAGAATAACCCACGCACACCCATTCCCCTACCATGCTATATTTACCCTTATTAATGCCCCAACTTACAGATCCTGAAACACTATGAGCGATGAGCAATGGCCAAGTCAACTAACATGCACATGTTCGTGACTGTGGGAGGAAACCTACGCAGTCACAGTTGAGAATATAGTAACTCCACACAGCCAGTCACCCAAGGCTGGAACCAAACCCATGACCCTTGTGCAGTGAGTCAGCAGTGCAAACCACTGAGCCATCACGTATGACTAGAAGGAGAAACAATGATAATGGTTGAACAAATAACTCATAAGTATGGACGACCTGGTAGAGACTTCTTCTGTATTTTTCCAGATTAGAGATTTGATTAAAAAACACAATTTTAAAAGACACTTATAGATCCGTTACAGAGAAGCAGGTGATTATTGTAAAGAATGCACTCTCTCAGTACCCTTTACCATTTGTTGGAGAGTGTCCCCGCAGACAAGACTGTGCAGCTTCGTGACGTCTGTGCGAGAGAGTTGGGGATTTAGATCTTTTCGGAAACATGCGAGGATATTTGTGAAAATGCTCGAAAGATTTTGATCTGTAATAAAACCCATTCCATGCAGTTGAAAAATTTTCATAGGTACTATCCGACCCCAGATTTTCTCTCAAAATTCAAAGTGGGATTATGTTCAGCGTGTTCTAAATACAGAATGACTACAGACGCTCTTACTCATTGCATGTGGTCCTGCTGCGGGCTTCGTATATATTGGAGCACTGCGTTCGGTGTGGTAGAGTGGGTCTTGGGGACCGAATTGGAGATGGACCCGGTTTTTCTTTTCCTGGGCCTGCCCAGAGTATCATACGCAGATGCACATGGGAATAAAAAGTATATCCTTACTTTCTATGCTAAGAAAAATATTATATTGTGTTGTAATTCTGAAAACTCCCCGGGTCTGTTGAGACTTTGTAAGCTCATCATGGAGAATATCGCTTTGGACTTTCTCACCAGCATGGTGCACCAAAAAATAGAGATTAATATAAGTCATAGAATCATAGAGTCATGGAGATGTACAGCATGGAAACAGTCCCTTCGGTTCAACCCGTCCATGCCGACCAGATATCCCGAACCAATCTAGTCCCACCTGCCAGCACCTGGCCCATATCCCTCCAAACCCTTCTTATTCATTTACCCATCCAAATGCCTCTTAAATGTTTCACTTGTATCAGCCTCCCTGACATCACCTGGCAGTTCATTCCATAAACGTACCACTGTCTGTGTGAAATAGTTGCCCCATAGTTCTTTATTATATCTTTCCCCTCTCACCCTAAACCTATACCCTCTCGTTCTGACTCCCCGACCCCAGGGAAAAGACTTTACTTATTTACCCTATCCATGACCATCATAATTTTGTAAACCTCGATAATGTCACCCCACAGCCTCCGACGCTCCAGGGAAAACAGCCCCATTCTGTTCAGCCTCTCTCTATAGCTCAAATCCTACAACGCTGGCAACATCCTTGAAATCTTTTCTGAACCCTTTCAAGTTTCAAAACATCTTTCCGATAGGAAGGAGACCAGAATTGCACGCAATATTTCAACCCTGGCCTAATCAGTGTCCTGTACAACCAAAACGTGATCTTACAACTCCTGTACTCAATACTCTGACCAATAAAGGAAACGCCTTCTTTACTATCCTATCTATCTGCGACTCACCTTTCAAGGAGCTATGAACCTGCACTCCAAGGTCTCTTTGTTCAGCAACACTCCCTGCGACCTTACCATTAAGTGTTTAAGTCCTGCTAAGATTTTCTTTCCCAAAATGCAGCACCTCGCATTTATCTGAATTAAACTCCATCTGTCACTTCTCAGCCCATTGGCCATTTGGTGAATCTGAGGTGACCCTCTTCGCTCTCCACTACACCTCCAATTTTGGAGTCATCTGCAAACTTACTAATTGTACCTCTTATGCTCGCATCCAAATCATTTATGTCAATGACAAAAATTAGTGAATCCAGCACCGATACTTGTGGCGCTGCAGTTGTCACAGGCCTCTAGTCTGAAAAACAACACTCCACCACCACCCTCTGTCTTTTAGCTTTGGGCTAGTTCTGTATCCAAATGGCTAGTTCTCCCTGTATTCCATGAGATCTCACCATGCCATTCAGTCTCCCATGGGGAACCTCATCAAAACCCTTACTGAAATCCATATAGATCACATCTATCTTTGCCCTCATCAATCCTCTTTGTTATTTTCTCAAAACACTCAATCAAGTTTGTGAGACATGATTTCCCACGCACAAGTCCATGTTGACTATCTGCAACATTCCTTGCCTTTCCAAATACATGCACACCCTGTCCCTCAGGATTCCCTCCAACAACTTGCCCACCATCAAAGTCAGGGTCACGGGTCTATAGTTCCTTGGCTTGTCCTTAACACCCTTCTTATACAATGACACAACGTTAGCCAACCTCCAGTCTTCTGGCACCTCACCTGTGATTATCCATACTACAAATATCTCCGCACGAGTCCCAGCAATCACTTCTCTCGCTTCCCACAGAATTGTGGGGTACACCTGATTAGGTCCTGGGGATTTATTCACCTTTACCCGTTTCAAGACTTCCAGTACTTCCCCTCTGTGATATCGACATTTTGCAAGGTCTCACCATCTATTTCCCTACATTTTATATCTTCCATATCCTTTTCCACAGTAAATACTGATGCACAATACTCCTTTAGTATCTCCCCCATACTTCCTGTGCTCGTAAAAATATTCTCTTATGTTGGATGTCTGAAAAACCTCCGGGTCTGTTGGTTGGTTGTAAGCTCGTCATGGGGAATATCCCTTTGGACATTCTCACCAGTATGGTCCACCGAAAAGCAGAGATTTATAGAAGATATGACAACCCTTTTTGGATTACCGCGATACATGCTTATCTGCCACTCTAAAAAGGGATTTTATATAGCCCAATCGATATTGTCTAATGAATCACATATGAAGAATTATGAACGTATGAATGTGTATCAGTTCATGCTCTCGAAGAACGAGAGCTATCACTTTGTTATGCTGAGCCGTATTATTTATTAATTATTTATTATTTATTTTTGTTTTTCTTCTGTGCGTTTAGAGACATAAACTTATTTTGTATATACATGCACATGGGTGTAATTTTGTTCAGTTATTTGAGTTGTTTTGTTATTGGTTTAATATAATAATAAAATATCTTATTCAATTAAAAAATTTGTTAAAAAATTAAAATGCTAACATTGATAGGTTAGAGTCCCAAATAACTCTCATCAGAGAGACCAAATAACTCTCATGGTGGTTTACGTTGAAGGTCACCACACGGGTGATGGGGTGAAGTTGAGAGAGCATCCCCTTCATGGCAACCTCAGTCAGTGTGGTGGCCTTCCTCTGCATCACAAACCAACCATCCAGCCAACTGAGTGGGAGACTGTGTAATATTGTACACAGTATCAGTCACAAAAAAGGGCAAGAGAAATTTTAATGACAAGGGAAAAGATGGATTCGAGTTAAACATGTTCTCTGCTAGAAATTATATTTTATAATGAGGCAAGTGTTTGGAAGCTGCCTTTGACTGAATACAATAAGGTGAGACAAGTGAAATAACCAGAATTACTAATTATGATTAGATATCGATAACCATAAAATAAGTGCATGTTTTTGAATGGTCTGTGGAAAGCATGCTGATTGTTGCATGAATTTATAAATCAGATGAAATATATTGTAAGGAGAATCCGTCCCCATGGGAAATGCCTTCTGAACACATGCTAGAAGAAACCCGTGGTATGAAGTATCTGAGAATCGTCTGCTCGGGAACAGGAACCTGGGGGTTGAATGACTGGAAATTCCTGTAACATGGAGCTGAGAAAACCATCAGATCACCCCCAAATGTATTGAACGTTGGAGCATATTTGAAGTACTGAATGGCCTCATGATGGATTTTAATTGTGTGTGATTTGAAAAAGGTACATCTCTACTCCATTCACTTACGTGTTCCGCACTGGGGCACAGCCGTTTTCCTGAAACTGGGAATAAGTTGGAACAATATCTGGAACATTCCATAATTGACATTCTGCAGAATATTCTCTAACTATGTGGAGGGCATTAGAAAGGCAAGAGAGAAAGAGAGGGAAGGTGCTGCCTGCAATAGTGAGAGTGGTGGAGCATGATCCTTGTTCGGGGGTCGGTGCTATAACAGATATACAGTGAGTGTTAGGGAGCAGAAGAAATATGGTGACCCTTATCCTGACAGAGTGGGGAAGCTTAGTGATGCATGTCCTGATTTGCTGGACATTCCTTCAGACCCCAGAAACTGCACGGAGCTGGATGGTGAGCTCAGTCCATGCTCGGTGGATCTGGTAGTGTGGCCCCCTCTGGGAAGAGAATGGTCCCCTTTTGTACTAGCGCATCCACCAGGACCTCCGTGCTGCTGTCGACAAACCGTAGTGTAATTTCCCCTTCATTGCAATGCTTGGGGAAAATGTGCAGGGCAGCTCCAAACTGAGAAAATGCAACCGTGTGCCCATTGATCTTTTAAAGATGGCACCAGTGTCAGAGATTATGGAATATCCAGGGGCATCCGGGCGATTGTGAGTACCTCCAGTCATGATGGGTGGGAGAATCGGGCTGGCATTGTATGAGAGGGACACCATGGAGTGGGATGTGTAGTTAATGAGATGAGTTTGGTAAGATAGCACCAGGAAACTAGCTCGGCCTCGTGCAAACAACCCCTCTGTCACACTCAATGAAAATGTCACTGAGACAGTTTTTTGTTAGGTTCAGCCCAGTGAGGCGAAGACTCTGCTGTCCTCACTCCCAGTTACAAAGCTGCCGAACAAATGCTCATCCAAAACTCTCCATCGCCTGAAAGCACAGCAATATCCCTTTCACTTATAATTCTTCGAAATACTGGCACGTGTTGCATGATACTATCGAAATGTCTTCATTTCAGCATTCTGAACCTGTGAACATATCCTTCCATGACATTTTTTCTCAGTCTACCCCACCCTGTCTTCACCCCAAAACACACTCATTTACAGTCATATTGCACGAGACTGCCTGTATGACTGGCCATTTAGCCCAGCTGGTCTATGGCAACCAAAATGTCGATCCAGACTCACCCCATTTCCCTGGCCTTGTTCTGTATCCCTCTAATTCTTTCCTACCTGTGTATTTGTCCAAATGCCTTTTCAATGTTGTTATTGTTCCCCACCTCAATCACTTCCACTGGCAGCTCCGTCCATATGCGTACCACACTCTGTGTAAAAACGTTGCCCCTCAGTTTCCTTTTTTATATTTTTTATCCTTTCCAAACATTAATGCATATCCTCTAGTCCTCGATTCCACAACCTTGGGAACAAATTTTGAAGTATTCACCCCATGCACACCTCTCATGATTTTATAAGGGCTACACTTATATAAGAACCCTCCTCGGTTTTATACATTGTAAAGAAATAAGTTCTAACCTGTCCAACCTCTGCCTATAACTTAGAGCCTTTAGCCCAGGGAACATCTTTGGAAATTTGTTCTGCGTACTTTCTTGTTCAATAATATCCTTTCTAGAGCAAGCTGAACAAAACTGAACACAATACTCCAATACAGCCTTACCGACATCCTATGCAACTGCACCATAATGTCCCAACGTCTATACTCAATGTGCTGATGAAGGCCAATGTACCAACAGCCTTCTTCACTGTCCTGTGTATCGTGATTCAAATTTCAGATAACCGTGCAGTTGATCTCCAATGTCCTTTTGTTGCACTGCACGCCTTAAGGCACTATCATTCGTCATTAAATTCCTACCTGGATTTGACTTTCCTAAATGCAAGACACGTATCTCCATTTGCCATTTCTCAGCCCACTTCCTCAGCTGATCAGGGTACTGCTGCAATTTCTGATAATGTTCCTCACTGTAAATGATATCTCCTAATTTAGTGTCATCTGCAACTTACTAACATTGCTTTGTGCACTCTGGTCCAAATCATTGATATAGATAACAAACAGCAATGGGCCCAGCACCGATCACTGAGGCACTCCACTAGTCACGGCCTCCAGTCCGACAAGCATACCTCCACCATAGCCATTTGCTTCATAACGTCAAGCCTACTGTGTCGCCAATTTGCTAGTTTAAATTGGAGTCCATGAAATCTTACCTTCCAGAGCGGCCTACCATTTGGAACCTTATCAAGGCCTTACTAAAATCCATATAGAATATGTCTACCACCCTGCCCTCGTCAACCTTCCTGGTCACTTCTTCAAAAACTCTTTCAAAATTTGTCAGGCATGATCTGTCAGACACAAAGCGATGCTGACTGCTCTAAGTCAAACTCTGTCGTTCCAAATGTATGCATAACTTATATCTCCGTACCTTCTCAAGTGGTTTCCAGAAACAGATGTGAAGCTTACTGGTCTATATTTCCCAGGCTTTACTTTGCAGCCCTTCTGAATAAAGGCACAACATTTGCTACTGCCCAGTCTTCCGGGACCTTGCCCCTGAACTATCTTCTCTCGCCTCGTGCAGTGCTCTCAGATATATCTGGTCAGGACCAAGAGATTTATCTGACTTTGTGCATTCTAATATGTCCAACAGCACCTCTACTGTGATATGGACTGTGCCAAAGTATCACAACTAACCTCCCAAAGGTCACAGGTCTTCATGTCTTTCTTCGTGATAAACACAGAAGGGAAATTGAGGACCTCACCCTTCTCTTGAAGTTTTGCACATGCGTGCTCATTTTGGATTTTAAGGCGTCCTATTCTCTCTCTAGTTGTTCTTTTTCTTTACTATAGTGAATTTGGGTTCACATTAATCTGCTCAGCCAAGGCTATCTCATACCCCACTTTCGCCCTGCTGATTTCCTTCTTCAGTAAACTCCTGTATTCCCTGTGTACCTCCAGAGATTCCCTTGGTCCCAGCTACCTGTACCTGAGCGACGCCTCCTTTTTTTCTGGTCAGAGCCTCAATATCCTCCAGGGTTCTCTCTTCCAGCCTCATTTTTCATTCACCCTCACAGGAACATATAGACCTTGAACTGAGCTATCTCACTTTTGAAGCTCTCCCACTTTCCCGGGATCCTTTTACCTGGAAGCACACTACTTCAATGAAACCCTGCAATCCCCTGCATAATTCCAACAAAATTAACCTTGCCCAATTTAGAACTTGAATCCGTGGACCAATTTTGTCCCTACAATTCCTATTTTAACATTAATACAGCTCTGGTCACTTTTCCCAAAATGCTCCCCCACTTTACCTCCGTCATTTATCCATCCCTATTTCCCAACAGTAAGTCGAGTTTGTCCCTTCCCGAGTAGGATACTCTATATATTGCTTGTGGAAACTTTCCTGAACACACTTAACAAATTACGTTACATCTAAGTTCTTAACCCTCTGGAAGTCCCCGTCTATGTTAGGATAATTAAAATCACCTATTATGACAACCTATTGCTCCTGCAAGTTTCGCCAGTCTTCCTGCATATTTGTTCTTCTAATTCCCATTGATTAATTGAAGGCGTATAGTACAACCACTATAACATTACCATCCCCCTCTTACTTGTTCGCATCATTTACAAAATCTCATTAGATATTATCTCAGTTATTTCATATTTAAATACTAGAGTGATATGCGCCTTAATCAGATCTATTGGTATTTAAATTGTTTCCATTTACATCTCTTCCTCGCAGTGACTTTCACATTCACAGCACCCCTTGTCAAGGCACAGTGGAGATATGGAGCTGTAAACGGATGGGAGCTGCACATCCTGTCAGTTCCAAAATTGGCTGCAACTTTCCGCGCTCAGAGCTGCAATCTAATACAGTGTTACCGAACATTGCAACAGTCTGGGTTTATATATGAATGAACCAGTGCGGACTGCACAGCTCCCCACGCTGGACATTTATCCCAGGATTATAGATCCAGCGTTGGTTTGGGCTGCACAGTGTTTCACTCTGGACATAGCTGGGTTGCATTCAGCAGACACTTGCCGGATCGACACAGTGCTCCATCTTGAATATGTAATGGATGGTATGGTTATGTGAGTTGGATTGCGAATGTGAGAAAACTAAACATCTGGCAATGCCTTTATTTTGTGTTTTAATTCTTCTGATTGGACTCTTCAAATCCTGACTCATCCGGTTGGACCCATCCCTCTGGATGAGTCATGGTAACTGTTGTTCCAGCGTGTGTGTCGGCAACATGACCAAAAAATGGAGCAGAGGCTACAGAGAGGACAGTCTCCGTAAAATGGAATGTGGGAATCACCATTAGTTCAGCCGTGGTCTTAGTGAATGTTGGGGCAGTTTATTCATATATTTCTGTATGTTCCACGCAAACTCTCCTTCTCTCCCAGTGTCCCATTCTGGTGGGGAGTGAGTCACCTCCTCCTGTTCCTGCGTAACAGGATCCTCGGACCTCAGTAGCCTCCAGATTTCCCTGTGCCCCAGTTTTGAGCAGTTGAGTGAGTATCTCCTGTCCCTGTGTCCCAGTCTCGAACAGTTGAGTCTCCTGTCCCTGTGTCCCAGTTTCAAGCAGTTGAATGATTCCCTCCTGATCACAAGTTTGTGAAAATACATGCCCTCCTCCTGCTCCTGAGGAACAGGTGCCAATAGCTCATGCTCACCTGCTGCTCCTGTGGATTTGAGGTGAGGGACTGAATGGCCTCTTCACATTCTTTACAGCTTTTTCTTGACTAAAGGCCTTTCTCCTTTCTGTTAAACACCATTAAATTCTGAATGATGTATTTTTGTATTTCACTCTCAGTAATTGAGCAAACAATTGGCAGAATTCAGATGTTGAATAGCCTCCTCCAGTTCCCCTGTTATACACTGAATCGACTCTCAGAGATGTACAGCAAGGAAAGAAAGATCGTTCCATCTGGTCATCCATACCGCCAAATATCCTAAATCAATCTCGTCCCCCTTGCCAGCAGGTGGCCCATCTCCCTCTACAGACTTCCCAAGCATATATTCATCCAAATGCTTTTTAAATGGCGTAACTGTACCTGCCTCCACCACGTCTTTGGCTGTTCAATTCATATTCACAGCAGTCTCTGTGTGAAAATTTTGTCCCTCATGTCCCTTTTAAAATCTTTCTCCTCTCACCTTCAACCTTTGTCTTCTAATTTTGGACTCGTCTATCCTGGGAAAAGACGTTGACTGTTTACCTTATCTATGCCCCTCATGATTTTATAAACCCCTTTAAGGTCCCTCCTCAGCCTCAACACTTGAAAATAGCCCCAGCCTATTCAAACTCTCCCTGTAACTCTGACCCTCCAACACCTGCAACATTCTTTGAAATCTCTTCTGCACTCTGTCAAGTTTGACAATGCCTTTCCGACAGCAGGGTGACCAGAATTAAAGGCAATATTACAAAAATGGCCAAACCAATGTCCTGTACAGATTTAACATGTCATGCAAATGCTTCGACTCAAAGCACGCACCATTAAAGGGAAGATCACCAAGTGCCTTCATCACTGCGCTATCTACCTGTGACAGCACTTTTAAGGAACGGAGAACCTGCACCATTAGTCTAGCTTTGCTGCCTCACAGGGCAGCGACCTGGGTTTAATTCCATCCTTGAATGACTGGCTGTGTGGAGTTTGAACATTCTCCTCGTGTCTGCGTGAGATTCCTCCGTGTGCTATGTTTTACTGAGACAGTATAAGGATATACAGGTAAGGGTAGATTGGCCATGCTAAATTGCGCACCGTACCCTGGGATGTGTAGGGGAGGTGGATTAGCCATGGGAAATGCAGGCTCAGATGGATAGGGCAGGTGTTTATCTAGTAGGACACTGTTTAGAGGTTCGGTGTGGCCTCGATGGGCCGAAAAGCCTGTTTCCTAACTGTAGGGATTCGATAATTTCTATGGAGTTCTCCTTTATTGGCAGCTTTCGACAGGGCACTACCTATATGTCTTGCCTTGATTTGTCTGCCAACATGCAACACCTCACATGTAACTAAAATATACTCTATCTGCCACTCCTCAGTTCACCTAAACAAGGTCCCATTATAGTCTGAGAGATCATTCTTCACTGTCGACTACACCACCAAATTTGGAATTATCTACACACTTACTGACCATACTTCATATCCTCAAATGCAAATGATTTATACAAGTGACAAAATGCATTGGACCCATTATTGAACTTTGCGGCACGCCACTGGTCACAGGTCTCCACGTTTAATGAACAAATGTCCACTGTCACGCCCTGTCTCCAATATTAAAGAAAACTTTGGATCTAAATGGCGAGTTCTCCCTGGATCCGAGGAAGTCTAACCTTGCTAACCAGCATACCACGTAGAACATTTTGGTAATCTTACTGAATTCCATAAAGGACACATCCACTGGCTGCCTTCATCAAACTTCTTCATCACTTCCTCAAAAGATTTCACGGAGTCAGTGAGACGTGATCTTCAATGTACAAAGCCCTCTTCAGTCTTTGTCTTTTCAAATGCATGTACATTCTTTCCAACAAAATCCCCTCCAACAATTTAGTCACCACTGACGTCAGGCTCACTGATCTATAGTTACCTGTTTTTTTTTTTGCTTACTTTTTAAATAATGACACTATGTTAGCAGCCCTCCAGTCTTTTGACACCTCACCTGTGGAAATCAATGATACAAATATATCAGCAAAATTCTGACCAATCTCTTTCCTAGCTTCCCACAAACATTTGGGATACAACTGATCAGGTCCCAGTGATTTGTTCACCTTTATGTGTTTTAAAATGTCACACATCCCCTTGTAATGTATACACCTTTCAATGTATCACTATATATTTATTCATTCTCTCGCTCTTGTAACCTCCTCCTCATTAAATACTGAGGAGAAATGTTTATTTCGTATCCCTCCAATCTTGGGTGGTTCCACACATAGGTAGTCTTACTGAACTTTATGGGGCCCTCATCTCCCCCTAGTTAATATTTTACCATTAAATGGTTTGTAGAATTTCTTCAATGCCTCGTTAACCCTATTTCTAAAGCCATCTCATGTCCACATTTTTCTGGCCAGATTTCCGCATTGACGATGTATAAGGACTTTCTGCCCTTATACACCTCTCGGGATTTACTTGATCTCAGCTCTGTTCACCTGACATATGCCTCCTTCCTTACCTTGACCAGAGCATCAATATATCTAGCCATCCAGCACTCCCTGCACCCACCAGCATTGCCCCTCTCACTAATAGGAGCACGTTGGCTCTGGACTCTCTGAAACCAAGTTTTGATGGCCTTGCATTTTCCAACCATCCCTTTACCTGTGAATAGAGTATTCCAATTAGCCTTTCACAGGGCTCGCTTAACACTTTCAAAATTGGCCTTGTTCAAAATTAGAACTTTAATGTTTACATCAGGTCTTTCCTATTCCACAAATAAATTAAAACTAATATTTATGCGTAACAGAAAGTTAAACAAACACTTCCTGCCCCTCTGTAACTGGCTCGAGAGGCTGAATGGGCTCATCGTGGCCCTCTGTAATATACTGGAAAGGCTGAATGGCCTCCTCCTCTCTTTGTGTAACAAACCCGAGACATTATATGAGACAGCAGCCCGTGGACGATGAACAGGCGGTAAACTGTATCTGATGGAGGTCCATCCCTTCTCAGTTACAGAAACATAACGAACACAATGTAAACCCGGTGCCCACTCAGTAACACCTCATACAGCTGCAGTGGCACATCTCTTTGTTTTGAATTATTCTGTTGGCAAAATGTGCTGAAAAAATTGTTGCTGAAAAAGCACGAAACGTCGATTCTCCTGCTCCTTGGATGCTGCCTGACCTGCTGCCCTTTTCCAGCAACACATTTTTCAGCTCTGATCTCCAGCATCTGCAGTCCTCACTTTCTCCTTGTTGGCAAAATGTGCCAATTCAAAGTTTGTGCGAAACTGTGTAGCTCGGGTGCTCGTTGTTGTGGTTCTGTTCGCCGAGCTGGAAGTTTTTGTTGCAAACGTTTCGTCCCCTGGCTAGGCGACATCATCAGTGCTTGGGAGCCTCCATACATCAGGAGCATCTCGGAACTGACTGCCAGACTACTGCGACCCCGAGGACTCATAACAGCACACAAACCAACAGCCACGCTCAGACAACAACTCACCAGAACGAAGGACCCAACATGAGCAACTCGAATGTAGTGTACAAAATTCCATGCAAGGACTGCATTCAACACTCTTTCGGACAAACAGGAAGACAGCTAACAATCCGCATACATGAACATCAACTCGCCACGAAACGACACGACCAGCTATCCTTAGTAGCCACACACGCAGACAACAAGCAACATGAATTCGACTGGGACAACACTACTATCATAGGGCAAGCCAGACAGAGAACAGCCAGGGAATTCCTAGAGGCATGGCATTCATCCACAAACTCCATCAACAAACACATCGACCTGGACCCAATATACCAACCACTACAGCGGACAGCTGAAACTGACAACCGCAAGCGGCAGGGATAGACTACTATCAACACCGGAGGAAACATCAAAGAAGCGCTTCGCAGGAGGCTCCCAAGCACTGATGATGTCGCCTAGCTAGGGGACGAAACGTTTGCAACAAAAACTTCCAGCTCGGCGAACAGAACCACAACAAAATGTGCCAATATTCTAGATTTCCACCTTTTCAAGTAGCAACAGGCTAATATGGGCTGAATGGAATCTATTATCCCTCTGTAAGAGGCCCATAGGGACAGAATTGCTTCGGCCTGTTGCTAAGCAGCAGTCTCAATGCTCTGTCTCAAAATTATGAAAGGATTTGGTAGCAGGGCACTTAAAACCAGGAGTAGCCTCACACTGGTCAATAAGGAATCTAGAAACTTGCCCACCCGAGTTTTCTTTCTGCAACCGATCTGATATTTTGTAACTGCTTATTTCATAAACATATATAGACCCCTGCAGTGTTCTGTTAATACTCTCATATCCAAGTTTAAAAAAAGATTTAAAGATTTATTGTCCATTCCATTTTTTTATCCATTACATCCAAACCCAGTAAATGTTCTCTTTTGTAATTATATGAAAAGTGCTGTTACTGGTTAATTGAGCCTGTTAGCTCAGTCATGATTTGTAGATACCGTTGTTGGACTGGGATGTACAAAGTTAAAAGTTACACAACACCAGCTTATAGTCCAACAGGTATAATTGGAAGCACACTAGCTTTCGGAGTGCCGCTCCTTCATCAGATGAGAGTGCAGGGCACACTTCTAAGGCACACATTTTATAGCAAAGATTTACAGTGTGATGTAACTGAAATTATACATTGAAAAATACCTTGATTATCTGTTGGGTCTTTCATCTGCTCGAATAAAATGATAGTTTCACTTCTTTCATGTGTAAATCACAAAACGTTTTTTTAAAATGTTGCATTCTCAGGTTAGCTGTAACAGTGAGTTTTAGCAAGATAATATATTGAAGGTGTTATCCCCCTGTGTTCTCTGTCTATGCCATGATGTTTAGATTGATTCTAATCTGAAAAGTGAGATAACAGAGTTTTACATGAAGCCATACAGTTTTTGAGCTCAGAGTTTTACATGAATTCATGCAGTTTTTGAGCAAACTACAATGACACTCTGCAAGTACAAATTCACCCCACAAAGTATATGTGTGCATGTGGGTCTTTGTCGGTTTGTATATGTGTGTCTGTGTCTGTCTGGATTGGGGGGTTGTGAGTGTAAGAGAGAATGTATATATTTGGGTAGTGATGTAGAGTGTCTTAAGTCTGTGACGGGGTGCATGTGTGAGTTTGGGAGTGTGTGTGCGTGACTGAGGTGGGGGATTTTGACTATCAGTGAGAGAGTGTGTATATGTGTGTGCATGAATGTAGAGTGGTCTAAATCTCTGAGAGAGTGCCGTGTGAGTGTGGGAGTGTGTGTGTCTCTAAGGGTATGTGTGAGTGTCTGTGTGCGTGTCTGCGTACATGTGTGTCCATATTTATGTGTGTGTATAGGAGTGTCTGTGTGAGTGTGTGTGTATATTGCAATGGTGGTCATCTGTAATGTGACATGAACCCAAGGTCCCGGTTGAGGCCCTCCCTATGTGTATCGAAATTAGCTATCAGCCTCTGCTCGGCCACTTTTCGCGGCTGCCGCTCCTGAAGTCCGCCTTGGAGGATGGTCACCAGAATGTCCGAGGTTGAATATTCTGGACCACTGAAGTGTTCCCCAACTGGGAGGGAACCCACCTGTCTGTTGATTGTTGTGCGGTATCCATTCATCCGTTGTCGTAGCCTTTGCTCAGTTTCCCAGTGTTTGTTCAGTGACTGTGATTAATGCCAACCTCCATGGATTCTAATTATTCCAATGGAGGGTATCCATCTTTAAATGATAAATGGGCGCCGTACAATGTGTTATCCCATAACGTGGGCGGGAACATCACTGACAGCACTGACTGGGATCAGCAGATTTGGAGAGAGGGGGAGGAGTGATCTAAATCTGAGAAAATTAGATTGGAATAATTCCAACAATGGATCAGAATCTGAGAACATTAGACTGGAATTTTCCAAAAATGTATCATAATCTGGGAATATTAGACTGGAATGTTCCAACAATAGACAGGAGTTTATCCATTTATGTTTGGTATCTTTCTGCATTTAATTGGTGGCCATTATCATTGCGAATCTATTACGTTCTTCTCATTATTCAATATTTTTATTATCCTTTCCTGGCTATCGTCAGTGTTCCTGGTAAGTGTCACTGTCCAGATTTTTCTTTCTATAAACCAGTTATGATTGTATTACTGTTCTTTCATATCGTCTACACTTCTTGTCCTTATTATCTTCCTGTTGAAACTCTCAATTCATAGATTCATTCTACAGACTACTGCTAACTACATCAATTAATGTGTTCAATTACTGTCTCCCTCTCTGCTCTGACATTGGTACTCATGGGTCTCTATGTTGACCTACTCAGTTTCAGCGGAGAACTACAATTTATTGTATCATTGCCCTTGTTATTGAAGTATTAACAGCATGGAGATCATTCTCTACTGTTCTGGTTACAAACTCCACTTCCTTCCACTATTTCCCTCCCATCCCTGGCCAATATCTGCGGCTGAAGCAGACAAGTCACAACTGTGGGTGATCACTTTGACCATGAGCTGATTCCTGACACCATATCCTGACCATTTCTAACTTGAAATACTCACCACTCCAGAATATGTCTCACTGGTTTATTCCAGCCCCTTTTTGAACCTTGAGCTATGAAATACAGGCTTAAGGAAGCCAAAAATCTGCCGCTGACGCTCCGGCTTCAAACCTGCCGATGCAAATCTGATTCGAATTCACACCAAACTCCCTTCCATCTGTAATTCATGTGCACGCCGATGTATATTGCTATTGTCTCTGGCAATGCCTTTATTTTGACATTCTCAAACGCTTTATCTCATCTGTCCATGAAACTTCTCTCGTTCTCTCTCTGTCGATTAACAAAAAGCCTGCCAGGTGTTCTTATTTAAAATAATTTCCTCCATGTGCGTTCCTTCTCAAACAATGAGTTTCACATTCGACAATGCCATTATTCAAAGTTCTCATTCTTGTAAGTTTTCTGTCGAAGGTCTCAATTCTACAGTTAGTCCCACTGCCCTGTCTTTCTCCCCATATTTCCACAACATCTTTTCAGTTAATTAACTGTCTGTTTAATGTGAATCTTTCTGTGCATCTGTATCTTTCCCTGGCCTTTGTTTTTGATTCCCTCCGAGAATCATTGTGAAGCTAAGAAACAATGAAATGGTCTGTATCAGGCTGTTATTCACTTCCCGGTATGTCCCATGTGATGGTCCATGGATAGGGGTGTTTCAGAAGTTATGAGACACATCCTTGTAACTTGGTCTGTACCTGTATTTGTCTCACTCGGGGCGACCTTGCGATCAGTAGCACGAGAAAGCCCCTCGAGTAAAGGACCAGACATCTAAATTGTGTGACAATGCTGTCATTTTAAAAAAAAGTTATTTTCTCCTTTTTTTAAATAAGAAATCCTAAAGGCCAAACTGCCTACTAAAAACGGCTCAAGTAAATAACTTACGACGCTTTTAGGGTTTTTAATAAATAGGAGTAACAACAGCCTAGAAACGTATCTCCAGCTGCTACTCTCTCTGACACCTAACTTGATGCTGATTCCTCCTGGATTGGAGAACTGTATGCAAGAATGTATGCCTGAATGTACCTTTTTGCCAAGGGATGTGTTTATGGGATATTAGTATATTGGAACAGTTCGTCTGAAGAAGGTATGGTATCCATTATTCGGTTAAGATTTCCAATACTGAAAATGTGTTGCTGGAAAAGCGCAGCAGGTGAGGCAGCATCCAGGGAACAGGAGAATCGACGTTTCGGGCATAAGCCCTTCTTCTCCCGAAACGTCGATTCTCCTGTTCCCTGGATGCTGCCTGACCTGCTGCGCTTTTCCAGCAACACATTTTCAGCTCTGATCTCCAGCATCTCCAGACCTCACTTTCTCCTCTAAGATTTCCAATAGTTAAATTATTCTATATTCCTCGTCATTTTGAATGGATTTTCATTAGACTGTTTAAATATATTGTGTTTTTCTTAATGATGAGTAGTTTGACTAGTAACATCACATCTGGAACACCTAGTTCACATCTACCTGTAAAATAAGAAAGGTTTGGCATCCAACCTATCCTCTTAAAATAGTTTGAGGCAGTCTGGTTGGTCTATTGCAAACTGGGGTCTCTTGTCTGGTTCTAAATCGGTAATACCAAATTGGGTTGAGAATTACAATCCCTACAGTGTGCAAACAGACCCAACAAGTCCAAACCGACCCTCCGAGAATTAACCTACGCAGACCCATTCATTTACCCTATTCTTACACATTTTCGCCGACTAAGGCTCCTAACCCACAAATCCCTGAAAACTATGAACAATTTAGCATGGCCAATTTACCTGACATGCACACCTTTGGATTATGGGAGGAAACCAGAGAATCCAGAATAAGGTCATGCAAACACTGGAGATTATGCACCAGGAGACTATTGCGTTCAAAGGTCGTGTATGGTAGCTGGTAGTGTCTTTCGTTGTGGGTGTGAATTCGATTGGTTTAAACAGTGGTTTGTGTATAAAGATTCTTTCAGTCATTAACTGGGTGTGGCGGAAGTGAAGTTGGGGGTTTTACAAAAGCCAATGAAAGCAAAGCTGTAGGAATTGACAGACAAGCTGGAGTTGGGGTTGCGCTTGTCTGTGAGAAAATGAGAGATAATTACAGCGATAGCTCGGCAATTACATTTGGTAGAACTGCCATCAGACTCTTTAGAAACGGCTGGAATTCAATTTCAAATGAGGCACTTTGAACATGAGAAGGAATTGAAACAGTTTGAATTATGATGAAAAGTAGAAATGAAAAAAGGAAATGAAGAAGAAAGAAAGAAAAGGACAGAAGAAAAGCAGAGAGTTTCAACTTAAAAAGTTAACAGTTAGAGAGGAAAGTTTACATAGAAGGCGGAGATGAAATCAGATGGTCGGCGGGATGAGGAGGATAGTGAGATTGAACAACCCTATTGTAACCAATGGTCTAAAGGGGTTCTGTTTAAATGCACCCAGGCATTATCTAAATTTGATGAGAAGGATGGGGAAGCCTTTTGAATTTCATTTGACAAAGTGGCTAAACAAATGCAGTGACCAGTGACCATGTGGATTTAGCTTTTCCAAACAATGCTGATAGGTATTTGCATCCCTATCGGAGGAGGTATCTGGCTAGTATGGGGTGGTGAAGAAAGCCATCTGAAGTGCATATGAGCTTGGGCCAGAAACCGACAGAGAGCATTTCAGGAATCTAAAAAAGGGTCCCTGGTTAAACGCACATTGAGTTTGAAAGGATCAAACAAAGTAATTTTGAAAGGTGGGTAAGGGTATTAAAAACAGAGCAAATCTATGACACACTTAGAGAGATTCTTATTTTGGTGAAGTTCAACAATTCACTTCCTGCAGTCGTGAGAAGTCGTGTGGAAGAGCAGACAGTTAAAATGGCAAGCTTAGAAATGGCTGCTGATGATGATTGGGTTCATAAATCAAAGTTTGGTTTCGTTGAGAGGTTGAGAAGAATTTGTGAGATCTTCTTAAAACATATACTTGTGAGAGTAAGATTAACTGGCATAGGCCAGGAGTAGCAGGTAAAGGATACAGAGGTTTAAGAGGTACAGAAGGATGGAATTCTTTTATACTGAGACATTAGGAGCTATGTCAGTCAGAAGGACTATTGGAGAGTTGAGAAGTGCTCCATTATGTAACGTGTGGTTGGAGTGTCCGGTGGAAACATCAACAGATTTATTTCACAATGGGGAAGAAGGCCTTGAGGTTAGTGTTGGCGTTACAACATTTCAGCATTTAAATTGCGAAAAACATACATGAGACAAACCTTTATCACTATCGTGACCCGGTAAAGGTTTTGCAGAAGTCGAGGGAAAAAAATACCAGTCTGTTTCGGTTAAGATTATTATTGCTGCCATTCAGTTTGAAATTATACAGGTGACAGGGCGAGAAACCCTACGTTTTGACACGCTGTGGAGACTTGGCAGGAAGAAAATGCCTGAAATCGAAACTAGTTGTGAACATTTATATACTCACAGTCAATGTAATGTATATGCATTTCAGTCTACTAATAGAGGAAGATTAGGAGGTCTAAAATGAATCCACCATTGTATATTGATGGCTTATTGTATTAAAGATGGAGTTGTAAGGATACTATCACTGTACAAAGGTTATTTTCTCTTGAGTTTTTTTTTGAAGAGAGGTTTTAAAGGCAGAGGTGCAGAACTTCTGTCTGAAAACAGTTTAAGTAAATAACTGAGATTTTAGGTTTCATTAAAACGGTGGCAACAATGGAAGATCAGTAGCCAGCTCTCCCAGACCAGGTTTCTTCATTTCGTTTTTAGCTGCAGCATTCAGAAGTTGCTGGGGATCCCAGAAGGGGTGATCGCTAGCTGCTTTTCTCTCTGAGATCTCTGTTCATGTTGTTTCCCCCAGGATTGGAAAACTGCTGTAAGGATCTGTATTTGAATATATCTTTGCGCCAAGGGGTGTAAACCAAGAAGGTACGGTAGCTGATTTTTGTGTAAGTGTTCCAATATATAAGCTATCCCAAAATGTTCTTTTCTTTGATTGTATTTTAACTAAAGCATTTGAACAGATTATATTTTGCTTAATGTCGAGTGGTTTGACCAGTCACAACATATCTGTAAGGCACACTTCACATCTATATTCAAAATAAGGAAAGGTTTGGATCTAAACGGCCTTCTGGAAATATTTTGCGGGTTCTGGTCTGGTCCACAACACTTGTAGCCGAGGAGTTTATGACTGACTCCTGTAATTGAAAATTTAGTCGAGGGGCAGGGGATGTTTTGCTGGAGGTTGTGCTGTAAGTTGCCTCAGACATTCAGGCAGACCTGAGGATTTGGTGACCCAACTCTGAATGGAGCATGGGGACTGTAGATACAGTATCTGGGCCTGCAACGTGAACAACAAATGGAGCAGAGGCTGCAGAGAGGGGAAGCTCTGAAACCAGGGAGTGAGTGTGTGTGGGGAAAGGGATCTGCTATATCCACCCGGGTTTTCCAGGACCAGCTTCCCAAGCTCCACTTGACCAAGGAGCAGAGTGTAAGGGGCCCTGACTGAACAAGGAGCTTATCATAGAGCAGTGTCACCTCCTTCAACACGACCTGCAGCTTCATACCAGGGGGAGGATGGTGCTGCCAGTGGCTGTTAGGGTCACTGTTTCATTCAGCTTCTATGATCCAGAACTTTCCAGGCAGGACTAGGTGACATATCCATCATCTCCCAATATCTCAACATCAATGTCACCATTCAGTGATGGAGTGTATATATAATGGATGAGAAGCATTGATTCTCCCTCAGCAGGGAGCTGCCGGGTGTATCCAGTATAATGGGATTCCCGATGGTGTACATGGCATCTGCAGAGTACCCATGTCAATGGGGACAGGTAGAGGAACTGAAGGAACTCTCTATTAATGTTGCAGTGTGCCCATGCACAGTACATCATGTTGGTGAATACCCACTATCCTGGCAGCAGTCACGGCCTTTTCATTCAGAAGCTGTCAGCCATTCCCATCGTCATCGGGTCTCCACGTAGAAAGAAAGAAATATATCTTGGATAAAGGCCGTCCCCTTGATGCACGTTTCAAAATACCATCCCCACCACCAATCAACCACATCAAAGTATTCCATGTGCACGGAGAGCAAAAGGGTCACTTGGAGTGTCTTGGAGCAGACGATCAGGGATGGAGCAAAACCTCCCATGTCTGAACGGATCTGAGTGAACCCCCCAGTACACAGTATCATTAAGTCCTGTAATCTCTCTCCATTTCAGTAACACATTGCTTTCCATTATTCCTGTAAATTAAATGACAGGTTATATCATCTTAAATTCCACCTTCCAAACTATTGTCTCTTGCCTTTACCTCTCTGAATCTGTTTGCAGACTCTCCACCTTCTCTTGATAACTTCATCTCTTGCTTACCACAGCGACATCACCAAACAGCATCTGTATATCTGTTCCATCCTCCTGGTCATTAATATAGACTGCAAATAGTTGAGAACCCAGCGCTGGTCACTGTGTGATCCTACTGGTTACGTTCTCTCTAACTGATTGAGACTGGTTTATCCTGAGTGCCTGCATCCTGTATGATACCCAGTCCTCCCCCATTCCTGTCCAACACAGTAGTAGAGTTGAATAAGAACAAGGAACATCTGTGAGGAATCCAACCCCTCGATGAGGCTGATGTCAACGAGGCCTCTGTTCCACTTTCCTGCCATCTCTCCATCCTAAAACTCTAGTCTCTTGTTGTAGATTGCGCCACATGAAAAAAAAGCCACTCCACATCTACACTTTAAATTACTTTTAGCATTTTACAGACCTCAATGAGATCTCCTTTCATTCTTGTAAACTTGAAAGTATAGGCCTAAACTGCTCAATTTCTCTTCATAAGACAAACACTTCAAATATGGAATCAATCTAATGAAGCTCTTCTGAATTGTTTCCAATGGAAATACCTCATTCTGCAGGACACCCAAACTGTACTCCAGTTGCAGCCTCACAAATGCCTTGCATATCTGCACCAACACTCCCTACCTTTCTACTCTATGCTTTTATAAATAAACGCGTAAATTATGCTTGCATTTCTCATTACTTGCAGTACCTGCAGGCAGGTTTTCTGTGATATGCAAGCAGACACCCAGATCCCTCTGCACCTAAGCACTTTGAACTTTCTCTCCATTTAGAGAATAATTTGTCTTTCTATTATACTGGGCAACGTGAGTAGCCCCATATTTATTCACTTTAATTTTCCTTGCCAAATGATGGCCCATTCATCCAACCTACCCATATAGTTTTAAATCTCTTGCATCATCATTCCAAAGTAATTTCCTACCAATGTTAGTGTCATCTGAAAATGTGGCATCGCATTTTCTATCCCATCAACCGAGTACAGTACTACCATCGATCGCAAATGTATGAGGCATGAGAACCGAAA
This sequence comes from Chiloscyllium plagiosum, assembly GCF_037043375.1. Taxonomy (NCBI): domain Eukaryota; kingdom Metazoa; phylum Chordata; class Chondrichthyes; order Orectolobiformes; family Hemiscylliidae; genus Chiloscyllium; species Chiloscyllium plagiosum. The sequence continues at coordinate 91,916,523 of NW_028270183.1, forward strand.
TCAATGGCACCCCACAAATTGCATTTGCCAAAATAAAATGACACAGTTATTCCATCTGACTCCATTTTGTTGGTTAACCAATCCTCCATCAAAGTTAATAGATTACTCCTAAACACATGTTGTCTGATCTTACCACTTACTCTTTGGAGAAGCAACATATCCGACGCCTTCAGGAAGACCAGATATGTTCCACCTCCAGGATTCCCTCGATCCATATTGTTTGTGACATCTCCAAATAACTCAAGCAAACAATTCAAACACGATTTAGCCTTCGTAAAACCATGTTGATTCTGATGGATTGTGGTTTAACTTTGCAAATGTCCTGAACAATGGACTCTAACAATTTGCCTTAAATTACAATAGTTTATTGTTACACTTTAGTTCGTAATGTATACCATTATTATAAGTTCTTCCCTTTCAAAACCCTTTGCGTTTTCTTTGAATTCCTATTCAATGGGCAAACGTTTTTAAGAGATCTGCTCCAAATGCTGTGTAACAGCCTTGTGTGGCTGAATGGACTAATCATCCTGCTGATGTACAAAATCGATGGGCTAATGTCTTTCTGGTGTTCCCATGTTGTCATCTCTAAGGCCAGAATGACCACCTCCTGTTGATGTTTTAGAGGATTGGGAGATTATGAAATCTTCCTGTTGCTGTCTAACATTTTGAGCGGCTGATGGGTCTTCTCATACTTCTCCATAACAGGTGGATATACTGAACTGTCTCCTCATGTATCCCGGAGATAGGACTGAGGGAGTGATTGGTCTTTTCTTGTTCCCATACAACAGACACGTGTCTAAATTCCCTCTTCCTTTTTCATGAAAGAAGTCTCAGATATTTTTTGTCCTTATCCTATTCCCTTACAATCGGCTCGGTGGGTTTGAATGGCCTCCTGTAATCCCAGTGTAACAATCCCGTCACTGTGTGACCTCTTCCAGTTCCTATGTTACAGACACGAGGAGCATGAATGGACTGATCCTGTTGCTTTTTAACAGGATACTGGTGCAGCATGGCCTACTGTTATAGGCTCGAGTGGCTGATTGGCCTACTTCTGCAAATGTATATCAGGCTCCAGGGGCTGACTAGCCTCGTCCTGTTTTGGTGTAACAGGTTCGAAGGCCTGAATATCCTTCTGTTGTTCCTGTATAACAGGCTGGAGAACGGAATGGATTTCTCCACTATCTGTGTAATTGACTTGTTGACTACTTCTGTCATCTATGTTGAAATTAAATCATCCTTAATTTTTGTAAACTCCAATGGCTACTGGGTCAACCTGATCATCCTTTTGTTATAAGTTAGCACCTGCATTGCTGGAATCAGTTGAGGGAACCATCTCTGAGCTGCTTCCAATATAACAACATCCTTTCTTCATTGAAGAGATTAAATCTGCACACACTACTCGAGATGTGATCTCACTAAGACCATTTACAGCAGCAGCAACACGTTACCAGCCTGCTGTCGGGTTCCCACCCAGGTTAGAGCAGTCTCAGCTCTCTGGGGGAATACAGATCATTGTTGGAAGATCATTGTCCTTCTCTACTCCATCAGCATAACGGGAGATCTGGAGAAATTAAAGTTTGAGAAGATTATAAATGATGTGGCGAAATGATATCCACTATTAATCTCCCCAGAGCCCACGTCGCTCAGATTCCACAGAATCTAGTAAGGAGGAATCTAGTACACCGAAAGGAGGAACAAACGTTGATGGGAGTTATATATCAAAGTGAAAACTGCAATACAAATGCTGGACATGATATAAAACAGGAAATGATATAAACATATTTGTGGCTACATCAGTAATAATGTATTGTTTATATTATATCTAAACTTTGTTAACCCAATTGAATGCTGATGCTGGGAAAAATGGATTTCGTGACCACGTGTGAGATGGTTTGTGTTTACATTATGTTGAGCACTGAGCTCGAGATCAGGTTATTTAGGAATTGGTGTTGAGTGATCAGAAGAGCTCATTGAAACTTTTGCTGGAAAGGACCTTTTGGGAACAGTGACCACAATGTATTGGTTTTCTTTTGTGCTGTTTGAGTACATGACAGTTTTTGTTTTATTTGAAGTAACCGTTATAAATCTGAGTCATGCAAGCCATGAAGGTGTGAGGAGAAAGTGGGGACTACAGACGCTGGAGATCAGAGTCGAAGAATGTAGTGCTGGAAAAGCACAGTCAGGCAGCATACTGAGAGCAGATAAAGCGATGTTTCGGGCATAAGCCCTTCATCAGGAATGAAGCTTATGGGCCAAGGGGACTGACAGATAAATGAGAAGGGGGTGCGGCAGTGGGGAGGTAGCTGGGAATGCGATAGGTAGATGAAGGTGAGGTTGAAAGTGATAGGTGATGAAGGGAGACAGAACGCCACATCTGCTGCATCCATTAAACCCAATGTGGTCTTCTCTACATTGGCGACGCAGGAGGTCAACTTGTAGACCATTTCAGAGAACATCTCTGAGACAGCCACATTGAACGTCTCCATCGCCTTGTGGCTGAGCACTTTAACTCCCCTTCCCACTCTGCCAAGGACATGACAGCCCTAGGCCTGATCCATCACCAAACCCGAACCACCAGAAGCCTGTCGGAAGAAAGCCTCCTCTTCTGCCTTGGGACCCTCCAACCACAGGGGATCATAGTGGATTTCCCCATTTCCCCATTTCCCCTCATCCCATCTGATCTCGCTCCAACCTTCCAAGTCAGCACCGCCCTTTTGAACGTTCCTATGTGTCCACCTTCCTTCCTATCAGTCTGTTCCACCCTCCTCTCCGACTATCACTTTCAACTCCATCTTCATCTTCCTATTAGATGAAAGGAGGCAGCTTAGAAAAATGCCAAGTGTTGCAGTTAGACCAGGGGATTCAGAGAAATGTAGGACCCAGCAAAGGATGACCAAGAAACTGAGAAGAAAATCAAGAAGAGAAAAAGCGTGCAAACGAAAGACGCTAAAAAGCGTCTATCAATGTATGAAAAAAAAAACAAGGTCAAATGTGGAGCAGTTGGTGTGCGTTCAGGATAATTTATTGCAGATAACAGAGAAATCTCAGGGAAAAGAAACAGTTTCTTTGTGCCTATCTTCATGGAAGAATGTCCATAAATCCTTCCAGAAATACCAAGTGACCATAGGACTTGTGTAAGTAAAGTCTAAGATCATTCGTATCAGTGTTGGGTTATCTTTGAAAAGAAAGCTGGATTGAGTATTTATAACTCTGACAGACTAGATGTACTTCATACAAGAATTTCAGAGGAAGCAGCAATAGACATGTTGAGTGCATCACGGATTTTCACTTTATTTTCCGACACATTCCAGAAAGGCATTTAGCCAATCTGGATCAGGAAAAGTTTATAAATATTATCCAACAGTTTAAGAAAGTATAAACTTGGTGAATGGAGAACTACAGACCAGTTATCTTGGCATCCACAGTCAGATATCTGTTGGTCTTCATTACAAATAATATGCTACTATATATATAGAAGGTATTAACATAACTGGGGAGTGTGAGAATGTACAGATGAAAGGAAAACCAGAAGTGGCAAACATTTTTTTGGAAGATGATTCTTGTGAACATAGACAATGAAGAACCAATGTATAATGTATAGTTGGATATTCATGAGCTTTTTTTTCAAAGAACTCACACAGTAAGTTCATAAGAAAAGTTAAACCGAGAGGTATTGGAAAGAATATATCCAAATGGGAAAGTAAAAATTAAGTTTACATTCATGTGAATGTAATTGGAAGATAGAGGATGTCGTGCACCAGTTGCACCAAGTGTTCATGCGACTACACTTAGAGTATTTAGTATCGGTTGGAGTCCCAATCTAAGAAAGAATATATTGACTACACAGGAACTGCAAAAGGTATTATCCAGATTAATGCCTAAAATGGCAAGATTGTCTGATGTGGAAAATCAGCCTGTGATCTCGAGGTTCAAAACATGAGAGGTGATTGCAGTGAAACTTAGAAACATAGAGCGGACTGAATAACAGAAAGACATGGAGAAGTACAAGTACGCTAGATCAGGAAGAATTCCACGATATTCTACACGGACAAATCGAACAGAATAAATAACAGAGAAAGCTGAGGGGTCCATGATTCAGACGGACAAGTTTATAAGTGACACGGACAGGGTGGATAGACAGCAGCTGTTCCTTTTAGTCAGAGGATCAAGAACAAAGGAGCACACTTTTAAAGTGAAACATTTGAGGTTCAGAGAGGATTGAAACTTTTTTCACCGAGAGGGTATTGTGTTCTGGGATTAGTTCCTGAGAGGGGAATTATCATGGGTAACCTCACAATCATTAAAACGTATTTGGACAAGCACTTGTAATTGTCATAACATTCCAGGCTATGGGCCTGCTGTAGGGAACTGGGACGAATATAGATCCTGCTGCACTTCTGTTAGCACAGAGGCTATGCTTCTCTGAGTGTAGGGTGTGGAAGATCAATTATTGAACAGTTTAAGGCAGGGGACTATTGAATTTCTGAAGAGTATATTCGCAAAGGTTATAAGGGTGAACAGTACTAACTTGATTAATCATGTCAATGTGAAGAATATGAGTCACAAGTGCAGTTTCCTTACAGTTTGAAACCAGAAAATAGAGAATGGGGAACACGGAAATGGCAGAACTATGAAGCCACTACTTCAGTTCTGTCTTCACAGAACCTTCAAGTAATACAAGGAAAACCAAGTCTGGTGTGGGAAAATGATAGAGTACATAGAACATAGAACAGAGTAAGTAAATGGTTTAGGAGAAATTATTGGGGTTGAAAGTAATGGTCATAGACAACACTAACATAGATTTATGAAATGGAAATTATGTTTGAGAAACAGACTGGGAGACAAATGAAAGAGAAGCAATGGATGTAAAACATTGTGACTTTTAGAAAAGTTTTGGTAAAGCTCCAAGCCCAGTTTGCAAAACCAAATCTGAGTGGATTGGGGCTAATATATGGAGATGTTTCTAGAACGGGAGAGCTGGCAGGAAACAGTGAATAGAAATAAACAGACTCGTCAAGCAACAGCCTGACATTGTCTGTAAGGTATGATTCTGTAAGGTATAAGTCCTTCTGCATCTAGTCAAGAAACTTTGGGGACAATTAAACAATTCACTGGAGGAAGAGATTCCACAAATAACCCCTTCCTCCATGATGGAAGAGCCCATCAAATCAGTGTATAAGATAAGGCTGATTCGTTCGCAACAATCTTCAGTCAGAAGTACTGAGTGGATGATCCATTTCAGCCTATGTCCCAGATTCCCCGTCACCTTCCCATGATATTTCCAGTCTCATCAGCAGGACGGATACAGCAGAAGTGGCGGCACATTGGGATACAGTTGGAAGGGAATTGGTCTTGACTCGTATCCCATGAAGTCTAATGTCATTAGTTTACACATGGGAAAAGAAACCTCCTGCTGATTACCATGTACCAGCCTCTTTCAACCGAAGAATCATTACTCCTCCATGCTGCCCAACACTTGGAGGAAGCCCTGAGGGTCGCACGGTCGCAAGATGTACTCTGGGTGGAGGATTTCAATATCCACCTCCAAGAGTAGCTCAGCTACAGCATTACTGATCGAGCTGGCCGGTTCCTAAAGGATATAACTGCTAGACTGGTTCTGCGGCAGATGGTGAAGGAACCAACAAGAGGAAAATACATATTGACCACAGCCTTACTAATCTGCCAGTTGCAGAAGTATCTGTCCATGACAGTATCGGTAAGAGTGGCCACCGCATAGTCATTGTGGAGGCAAAGTGACACTTGCACATTGAGAATATCCTCCACCAATTTGGGTGGTACTATCACGGTGCTAAACAGGACAGAATTCGAACAGATCTAGCAGCTCAAGGCTGGGTGTCCATAAGATGCTATGGTTCATCTATAGGAGCAGAATTGTAAACCTACACAACTTCATGGCCTGGCGTATCCCCCTCACAACAAATACTTTCAATCCAGAGGATCAACCTTGGTTCAATGGAGTGTGCAGGATGGCAGCAGCAGCACCAGGCATACCTGACAATGAGGTGTCAGCCTGTTGAAGCCACCAAACAGGAGAACATGTGTGCCAAACAGCATAAGCAGTAAGTGATAGACAGAGATAAGTGATCTCACAAGCAAATGATCAGATCTAAGCTCTGCAGTCCTGCCACATCAAGTCGAGAAACTTTGGGGACATTAAAACAATTCACTGAAGGAAGAGATTCCACAAATAACCCCTTCCTCCATGATGGAATAGCCCAGCACTTCAGTGTACAAAATAAGGCTGATGCATTCGCAACAATCTTCAGTCAGAAGTGCTGAGTGGATGATCTATCTCGGCCTCTTCCAGTGGTCCTCAGCGATTCAGTTACCGGTCATCAACCAATTCGATTCAGTCCACGTGATATCCAGAAACGGTTGGAGATACTGGATACTCCAAAGAGTCCATACTCTGACAACATTCTGGCAATAGTACTGAAGACGTGTGCTCCATAACTTGCTACTAGCCAAGCCAAACTGTTTCAATACAGTTGCAACAATGGCTTTCCCCGATTATGTGGAAAATTACCCCAAGCATCTCCTGTTTATAAAAAGCAAATATATTTCCAAGTCAGGATGGTGAATGGCTTGGAGGGGAACCTAACGATGATGGTATTCCCACTTTGTCAGTCTACTCTCGATCATCAGTAAAGTGGTGGAAGGTCTCAGTGCTTTTAAGCAACACTTGCTCAGCAATACCCTGGTCAATGATGCCCACTTAGGGCTCCACCAGGGCCACTCAGCTCCTGACCTCATTACCGTGGTTCAATCATGGACAAAAGAGCTGACTTCCAGAGGTGGGGTGAGAGTGACAGTCCTTTAAAACGAGGCTGCCTTCGACCAAGTGCGGCATCAAGGGGCCTTAGCAAAACTGCAATCAATGGGTATCAGGGGCAAACTCCCCGCTGGTTAGAATCATACCTGACACGTAGGAAGATGGTCATGGTTGATGAAGGTCAGTCAACTCAGCTCCAAGTCTATAGGACTCCCTCGAGCAGTGGCCGTAAACTTCTTCAGGGCTGCTTCATCAATGACCTTCCCTCCATTTTAAGGTCAGAAATGGGAATGTCCGCTAATGATTGTACAATGTTCTGCAACATTTGTGGGTCCTCAGATACTTCTGATAACCAGAGTCTATGTCCAAATGCAACAAGATCTGGACAGTATCCAGGCTGACAAGTGGCAAGTAATATTCAGGCCACACAAATGCCAGACCGTGACCATCACTAATAAAATACAATCTAACCTGCCCCTTGGCATTCAATGGTGTTACTATCACTGAATCGCCCAGTATCAAAGTCCCGGTGAGTAATCATTGCTGAGAAACTCACTGGACTCACCACATAAACACAGAAACTACAAGAGCAGGTCAGAAGCTAGGAATACTGCGGCGAGTAACTCACATCCTGACTTCCAAACGTCTGTCCATCATCTACAATCCATAAGTTAGAACTGTGATAGATGACTCCCAATTTGCCTGGATGAGTGCAGCCCCAACAACACTCAAGAAGCTTTATACCATCCAGGACAAAGCAACCAGTCTGACTGCCCCTTCATCCATAATGCTCCACCATCAACGCTCAGCAGCAGCAGTTCTTTTACTATGTTCACGCTGAAATGAAATGATTTACCAAAGTTCCTCAGAGACCATCTTTCCAACTCACGACCACGTCTATCGAGAAGGACATGGGCTGCAGATGTATGGAAAAACGATCATCTTTAGGTTCCCCTCCAAGCCATTCACCATGCTGATTTGGAAATACATCACCGTTCCTTCACAGTCACTGGGTCAGAATCCTGGAATTCCCTCCCTCATGGCTTTGGACGTCAACAGCAGCAGGTGGACTGCAGCGTTCAACAAGGCAGCTCACCACCACCTTCTCAAGGGTAATTAGGGACAGGCATTAAATGCTGGCCCAGCCAGTGACACCCAGATTCACGAAATCAATAAATAGAAATTAACAGAGGAAGGTTGCTGACGTGTCACAGGGATCAGTGCTTGGGACCCAGCTGTTCACAATGCCCTTTAAACATTGGGTTGCTGGAATCAGATAAAATATATCCCAGTCTGCTGACAGCACTAACGGATGTGGGATTGTGAGTTGGTGAGGAGGTTGTAAATAAGCATCGAGAAGACTAAGACAAGTGGAGTGAATGGGTAAATACGTGACAGTTGGAGGACAATGGGGATAGAGGTGACGGTATGCCCTTTGGTGGAAACGATAAATTGGCAGCCCACCATTTGAAAAGGATTGGTTGAAACATGTTGATCTACAAAGGGATGTATGTTACTTTTTGTTGTTTCCTTCTGCATAAACGTCTGAGGCCCCATGCAGCTCAGTGAGTTCTGTAACCAGAAGTCAATAATGGGCATGGCATTGGCTCGCTGACCAGTGTACACAGACCCACCAAGTGAGGAGCTGTAACATTGAAAAGGATCTGCATCTTGTGCACCAGTCGCTGAAAGCAATATTGTAGAAACAGAAAGCAGTGAGAACGATAAATGATGTGTTGACCTGCATTTCAGGGGGATGTGAGTCCAGGAGAAAGGGTGTCTTACTGCAGCTGTACAGGGCCTTGATGAGACATCATCTAAAACGTTGTACAGTATTGTGTGCAGTTTTGGTATTCTTACCTAATAAAGGACAAAACTGACATTGAAGGAGTGCAGCGAAGGATGACCAGGGATCATCTGGCATGATAGGCTTGTTGTGGGAACAGAGTTTGGAGTGACTGGGCCAGTATTCAATGGGGTTTCGGTATATGAGTGGAGATCTCAGTGAAAAATACAAAACTCTGACAGGGTGAGACAGATTGGAAGCAGAGATGATTATTCCCCTGTCTGGGACGTCTAAAGCAAGGGGCCACCGTATTAGGTACAGGCAAATCACACTGCATTGAGATGAGAATAACTGGCTGCACTGACTAACTGGTGAACCTGGGGAATTCGCTCGCATCTGGAAACCAAGATACAATTATAAGGATTTAGAGAGAGTAAAGGGATGATGGGAGAGTAGGAATACAGTGTGGAAATGAAGGGCCAAGCATCATTACATTGAATTGAGTAGCAAACTCGATGGAGCAAACGTACTACTGCACTTCCTATTTTAGCGTTTCCGAAGGTTATTCACATTAACAGATATGTACATCATGTGGGGTAAGTACATTGAGCAGATTTTTGCCATGAACTAGAATGGGGGAGGCTCAATGTGTTGTATGACCTTTTCCTTTCCCGCTGTTTCTGTGCAGTCTGTGGGAAAGCTCGGTAAATGTTGTCACAAGCTCTCAGATGTTAGGAAGGATGTCGCTGCAGAGTTGACAAGACTGTGTTCCCATTCCCTTTTCCGACACTGATGCTGAGGCCGGATGTTCTGTCCGGTTTCATCCTTTCATACCTCGGAGTAGTTTGATACAAATGAGTGCCTTGATTGGCCGTTTTAGAGACCATTGACGTGTTTATCACATGTCAGGGTCTTTGGAGTCAGTTTTAGGCCAGCCCAGGAAATCATGGGAGATTCACTTCCTAAAAATACATTGGAGAAGTAAATTCTGATTCCAATCGATATTGGCTTCAAGGTCACTGTTACTGACACCAGATTTTAGATCTCGATATTTTATTAATTGTTTTTAATTTTCACCCGCTGCCAGAGCATTATCCTGGTTTGGATTAGTAATCCAGTGACATCTCCACAACACTATCTCTACATGGAGACGTGTCGGAAACCACACTGCGCAGGTTATTTCTGTGCTGCCTGACAGCTCTGTCAAAAAGAACTCCCACCAATTTGACTGTCATGATGGGACTGAGGGGGTGGTAATTGGTCAGATTGTAATTATTCCCCTCTTAGGGAACGGGACATAGCTGACTAATTTTCCACATTGCCAGGGAGATGTTGGAGTTGGAGCTGGAATGAAACAGCTTCCCCAGGGACACGGCTTGTTGTATAGCACAACGCTTCAGTCCGATTGCAGGAATGGTATCAGGGCCCATTGCCTTTGTCGTATCTACTGTGTTCAGCTGCTTCTTCATGTCACGTTCAGCAAATCGAATTTGTTGAAGACTGGCATCTGTGATTTTGTGGGCATCATGATGAGGGTGAGGTGTATCATCGACTCAACACTTCTGGCAGAGGATGGTGCATATAAAACATCCTTATCTTTTACATTGATGTGCAAGTCTGTTCCATTATTTAGGATGGGGATGTTTGTGGAGCCCTCTCCTCCAGTCATTTGTTTAATCGTTCATCACTATTTTATAACTGAACGTGACAGAACTGCAGCGCTTTGTTCAGAACTGTTGGTCAAGTCCGGTAGCTTTAATGAGTTAGCATCAGGTTAAAATTCATGCAATTCTGACTCTGACATGTTCAACCACACTCGTCACTGAGCCACAGATGGTGCTGATGGTAATGACAGACTGAAGTGTTACCCTGGAAAAAAGTTTCAGGTCGTGGTTGAATGCAGGTCTGCTTCTCTTGCTGCTGTGGTTTACAGCACTACATGAATACGCAGTTTCGAGCTGCAACATCTGCAAAGTAATTCTGCTGTCTGTTTCCCAATTCTCACTGAGACCCATTCACCCATCAGCCCTGCACTCAGTGACCGAACCTGTTTTCTGATGTGGAAATATCTCAATTTTCAGAACTCTCATTCTGCTGATGGTCTGTCTCCCCGGGTCTTGTTTCCAATATGACACAGTCCGCAAAAGCATTTAACTGATCTTAATTCAAATGTTTAATTCACTTGAATCGTTTTCCTTAAGAAATACCATCTTCTGTGTTTAAAGTGAATGTGTTTCCTCTGTTTCTCTCCCTGACCATGATTAAGAGCTCTGCAGTGTCAGTGAGGCCAGCCATATGCAGTTTCAGAGCCAATGAATTCTCTGGATTCCCAATCATCTTCACCACATTGTATGTTTCCTCTTTTGGTTTGATGCCTTATCACTCATGGCTGCCTTGTCCTCCCTTGAGTATGTTTCATCTTCTTGGGGTTGCATTTCTGGTATTATCTTCCGAATTATCCCCAGAACCTCCTCCTACTACTGCTCCATGGTCTTTCCTGCTCAGCTCCCAATTAACTCTGGCCAGCTCGTCCCGCATGTCTTTGTAGTTAGATTGCTTAATTATAACCACATTACATCTTGAATAGAGCGTTAGATATAAACTGAAAGAAGGAGTTTTGAGAGATAGGACACGAAGAATAATTGGTGGATTTCTTAACTAGATACGAAGGGAGAACGAGAGAGAGAGAGGATTATAGATATGGAGATTTGGAAAATAAGAAAATTACATCATCGAAAGAAGGAAATGAAAATCCCCCAATGTTTTGGCAATGCCTGTGTGCTATGGTCTTTTGTACAGTGCCTGTACAACAGAGTAATATGTTCAAATGCTGAGTCTGATGCCAGAATATTTATTTCCAATAATATGACAGACATTCGCTTTGGAAAGACCCCAGCAGGCCAATATATTGAAGTCACGGTAGATAGGGGATCAACTGTAATAAATTGGGACACTAGAATCAAGAATTTGGAACACACATCCTAGTAAGAATGAGAGAGTAGAGTTGGGAATTCCAGAAAAAGAGGGAACGTTGAGAGGATCAAATAATGTTTTAATGTTTTATCAATTTTATACATCATATGCATCATTTTTCGTTAACTGTGTCTCTGTTGTTCATTTATAATGTGTTGTGCACATGTGAAAAATGCTACTTATCTGCATACACATTGATTAAACAGTGTGTATAAACTCACTTTTCCACCATTGAAACTGTCCTGTTGTTGTGTGACGAGGATACATCAACACCAACTGGCCACTAAAAGACATGACCCACTATCACTATGTTCCATACATACAGACAAAGAAAGGCACCACTTTGACTGGGACAAAGCACACACACGTTAAGGCACGCAAATACCTTCTAAGAGGAATGGCGTTCTAACCAGAAGTCCATCAATTAACGGATCAATTTAGATCCTGTCTACATTGTCTTGTTAAAATAATCGGAAATGACATCACCCACTTTAAGAAACCAAGACCTATAAATAGAGAGGCATGACATACCACCAGAGCTTCAGCAGAGACTCTCACTGATGATGTTACCTAGTCATGATGACGAAACTTCTGAAAACAAACCTTCAAGCTCAGCGAGCTAACTTGCACACATATAAATTGTTATTTTTTGTTCATTAGTGGAATTTAGGAGTTTTCTGTCGCTCACGTTTTAACAAATTATGATGTGAGGTGAGCTTTTCTGGGTGTGTGGTTTTAATTAACAGAGGGATTCGACATTGATGTCATAACAGTTTGGGGCCTTGCCGTATGGGATTTGGACCGACATGAACAGATTTGGGGTACAAAAGGTCCCAGCAAATTCGAACACATTGCAATTAGTGATTTTAATCTTCAAATAAAACCAGTGCGAAAATTCGTTTAATTTTGTTACTTGTGGTTGATTAAATCAAAAGTGAGGTAAATGGCTTTTAACATTACTAAAGAGGTTCCCAAATTTTCCAAGGAAGTTGAGAAGCACAGAAGGAGGACATTTTTTAGAATTAGCAAATAGGTTGGAATTGGATTTAACCAGGGAGAAAATGGAAGCTGAAATTTTAATGGAGTTGGTCAAGCACTTTGATGTATCTGCAGTAGAGTTAGAAAAACATTAAATTGCAAATGTGCCAACTGGAGATAGAAGATAAATCAAGGGAAGGAAACAGGGAGAGAAGAAAGAGAAAGAGAGGAAAAAAGAGAGAGAGGATTTGAATTTCAGAAGTGGGGAATTAGACAAGAAAGTTAAATTAACAGGATGGAGACGAAGGGAGAACATAGGGATGTATAACATTATGTTAATAACTTGCCATATTTCGGTGAGAAAAATGTCAAAACTATTTTTTTTTGAAAAACATGGCTAGTCAGATGACGTGTCCAGTGACCTTGTGGGTAATGCTAGTTCAGACTAAGCTGGTGGGCACAGCTGGTGAGGTATGTGCAGCGCTCTCATATGGGGGAACAAGAGATTATCAAGATGTCAAATTGGCTATTTTGATTGGTTATGAATTGGTACTAGAAGCATATAGACAGAAGTTCAGAAAAATATAGACGGAACCAGGACAGTCGTATATTGAGTTTGAAAGAAGTAACCCCAGTCATTTTGATAGGTGGGTGCTGGCCTTAAAAATGGATAAGACCTGTGAGGCTTGAAGGGAGATTAATTTGCTGGAGAAGTTAAAAGACTCACTGACAGAGATAGATAGAACTCATGTGAATGTAGCGAAAGTTCAAGAAGTGAGAAGAACGGCAGAAATGGCAGGTAAATATGCACTGGGGCATGGGATGATATTTAGCTTCTGGCAGGATTTACATCCTGTGAGGGATAGAAATTGGGAGAATGGAAGATCACACAGTACAAAGCGAACAGTACCGCAGAATACTTTACCACAGGTGAAAAAAGAAGCCCAAAGGGGTTGAAAGGTGGTGAAAGGCCTCAGGTGTTCTCACTATAAGGGAGTGTAATACACAAAATGACAGTGCCGATGGTTTAAGAAGGGCACTGGGAAAAGGTGTTTTCACTGCAGTAAGCTGGGACACAGCATGATGGACGTGGAATGAAGGCACTTTGGGGAAAGATGTGGTAGAAGAGGCTAAGCCCAGTGGAATTAGTGAACCTGGAAAAGGAGACCCCAAGTGGAGCCGAGGAGCTGCAGGACAGTGCACAGCCAAGGCAAGGGCTGGGTATAGAGGCAGTGCCTGATCTCGGAAAGAATTCGCCTCTGTAGATAAAGTTTACTCAGAAAGATCAGGGAGAGAAGGACAAGAAGTTATAATTTTGTGAGATATGGGTTCTGCTCAGTCTCTATTAGTTGAGAAGTGAGGCGCCAGAAAAGCACAACAGATCAGGCAGCATCTGCACAGACGGACAATCGAATATCAGGCAGAAACCCATCATCAGGAATGTGGTGGGGGGACAATGGGGCTGAAAGATAAATACGAGGGGAGTAGTTGGGCTGGTGGGAGGGTCACTGGGAAGGCAATATGAAGATGTAGGTGGGAGTGATAGTGATATGTCGGAGGGGAGGGTGGAGCCGATAGGTGGGAATGAAGATGGCCAGTTAGGGCGGTTCAAGAGGGCAGTACTAGGTTGAACGGTTGGATCTGGGAGAGGTTGGTGGAGAGGAGATTTGGAATTTGGTGAAGTCAACATTGATGCTGTACAGTTTGAGGGTTCCAGTTGTCCTACCACTGATAGGTGTCCTATCACTCTCCTGTCCGACCTATCACCATCACACCCCACCTGCATCTACCTATCGCCTTCCAAGCTCCCTTCCACCCAGCTCCACCCCCACCCTCCTATTTATTTTTCAATCTCCTTCTCCCTCCCTTACCTCCCACTTTCCTGATGAAGGATTTATGCCTGAAACGTCAACGCTCCTGCCCGTCGGATGCTGCCGACGTGCTGTGCTTTTCCAGCCCCACACTTTTCAACTCTCATCTCCAGCATCTGCAGCCCTCACATTCTCTCGGCTGCTAATAGTAAGAGATGAAAGTTTATTTCACTATTTCTGGCATGTTAATCAAGAGCGTGATAATTTGTAGAATGGGGACAGAAATTAAGCATTCCCTTGTGTAACATCAGGATGCAGTGCCAAATCAAGATTCGGGAAGTAACAGTAACAGTGAGTAACAGAGTGTCAGTTCTCGGAATACAGTTTGTTCTTGGGAACGATTTAGCAGGAGGCGTGGTGGGAGACGCACCCCTTGTGGTGGAGAAGCCAACGGAAGACTAGGGAATTGCGGAGTTAAAAGAAAAATACCGAGGAATTTTTCCAGAGTGTGTAGTAACAAGATCCTACTGTCATAAGTTACAGCAGGAAGGAAAAACTAAAGAAAAAGGCAAATGAGTTGATGCTTAGCGAACTGACACCCTGTTTGATGTAAGGGTGCAGGAAAACCCTGAACAGGCAGAGGATCAGGCAGAGGTGTTTTGTCCGAAAAGGCTAATGGACTTACAACAGATATATACACACACATACACATGCACACACACAGAAAAGAAATCAGAATATATTGTCGAATGTTATTAATTAAAAGATAGAATCCTAAAATTAAAATGGAGACCCCGATAGGTTAGTGCAGAAGGGAAATTGGCCGAAGTGTACCACATTGTGTAAGCTGTAGCATACAATGTTATGGCTAGCACATAAACTAATTGCAGGCGGTCACTTAGGTGTACAGAAGACTCAAGCCGAGGTACAAAAGCATTTCTAGTGACCTGGAATGCACAAGGACGTGGTTATTTTTTTTGTACATGACATACATACCAAATGGTAGGTAAGTAACAGACAGTAATAAAACCAGCACTTCTCTTGCCAATTACTGCATTCGAAGAACATTTAACGTGGGTTATGATTAATTGTGTAGCTCCCCTTCCTAAAATAGAAGTGGAAACCTCTATTTGCTGACAATAATGAATGTGTCTACCAGATTTCCAGAGGCAATTCCATTACGGAATGTTAAGATAAAAAAGAAGGTGGGGGGTGGGGTGGTTGGTATCTATCTTTACTCGCTGTGGGCTAGGCAGTAAGATTCAGTCAGACCAAGGATCTCATTTTACCGCTCAGCTGTTTCAGGAAGTCATGGATAGCTTCAGCATACAGCAGTTTAAATCAAGTGCGTCGGATCCTGAATCCCAGGGAGCCTTGGAAAGTTAGCATCAGACGCTGAAGACCATGTTAACAGCGTACTGTTATGATTACCCGAATGATTGGAATAAAGGTATCCCATTATATTGTTTGCCATTAGAGATGGCCCAAATAACTCTACTCAGTTTACTTCCTCTGAGAAAATATTCGTTTGTGAAGTGAGAGGTCCTTTGAAATTAATTATATATAAATTGACGGGACCAAAGTCGGAAATCTCACGCTTGGATTCTGTGTGTGAGGTGAAGGAGAGAGTAGATGGAGTAGGTGAGTTAGCTAAATCGTATCTGAAGAGCACAAGATAGAGTGAAGCAGGTGGCAGATAAAAAAACACTGAAACATTGAGGATTTCCCGTGGGGATGACGTAGTAGTATTGCCACCAGTGGTAGGAAATCCCTTCAAAGCCAGGTTTAGTGGCCCCTTTCAAATTAAAAAAAATGTGGAGTCAGTTAAGCTTTCTAGTAAAGACACTGGAGATGACAAAAAACTTTATCGAGTATTTTATATGGATAAATAATGCTCCAGACACATTTAAGACTCAGAAACAGAGCTGTGGCCAGATGAACAAATTGTGCAGCTTATCTGTATGATGTAGTGATCTTTGGAAAGTGATTGAAAGCTCACATGTTACAGTTGGCAGAGCATTTTGAACGATTACAAGAAGCAAACTTGGTAATAAACTTAAAGAAAAAAGAATTCGCAAAGGCAGAGGTGACGTTCTTGGGACATTACATTGGACATGGAAGGTTGACCCCATGGAATACAAAGACGAAGGGCTTTGAGGAATTTCCACGACCATCCTCGAAGAAAGAGATGCTTCGATGTTTGGAACTGAGTGGATTCTATCAGAAGTTTGATCCAAACTTCAGCAGTGTATGGGCACCACTGATGGATTAATTAAAGAAGAACACAGTATTGTGGTGGACAGAACAATGCCAGGAGGCATTTGAGAATTTTAAAGCAGGATTAATCACCGCACCAGTTTCAGCTATACCAAATATTTTGAAACCCTTTGAAAATTGTGTTTGATGCTCGGGATATAGGGGTCAGAGATGTATTGATACAGAAAGATGATGATGGAATTGAATGGCTAATTGGCTACTTGTCGAAAAAACTCGATATCCACCAGAAACAAAAATACAAAATCTCCATTATTGAACAAGAATGATTATGTTTCGCACTGGCCTGTCAATATTTTAATGTGTATATGACAAACAAATTGTCGGAGATGGTTGTGGACAATGACAAACTCTCGCATTTTTTGGAATAGTTAAAGAGCATAATATGAGACTATTTCATTGGAGTCTTACCTTACCGACTTTAAACTTACAAAATGTACATGCTGCGGCTCCTACAATGTGATAGCAGATGTGTTTTCGCGGATTTAAAGGAAAGCAGTGTAGATAAGATTTGCCTTATTCCAGTGTTATAATGGTGTGCAGAATTAATATGAATGATATAACTGAGATTAATACTTTCGTATTTCATAAAATTGGGATTAAGAATTAGAGGAAAAGAAATGTAGCCATCTTTTCATTCTGCTGGTTCATTTTATTTCCTGAAGCGGGGAGATGTTATGAAGCCAAAAACATGTAGGGTACTTTAAAACAGAACGGGTTTTGCCGAATAGAAATTAAAGCCACAGATACCAGCTAAAGGTCAAACTATTCCACACGTCACCATTAGCTGAGAAATAGATACCTGAGTTTTGGTTGCTGTTTTGACAGCCATTCAAATACAACCAAATAGTTTAAATAACGCTCAGGAAACCAGAAGCCAACAGAATTTCAATATTATTGTTTGGATAGCTGGACAGCAAGCAAATTATGAGAATTACTATATCATGGGGAGTATACAAACCCAGCATTTTGAGCACTGGTGGGAGAGCTACTGCCATCCAACAGCAGAGCAACTGCTGTAGAGCAGGAGTGCTAACTGGCCATCTCAAACACTCTCTATCAAAGATACATGTTCATGCAAACCTACTTGCAATAAAAAAATGACCCAGGGAGATCAGCAGCTGAAAGAGTGAACACTGCGGTGAAGATAGAGACTGTGTGGTCTTGAGATTGTAATGTTTAATATGTGGGCTGTTGGAACAGCATATTTTTACAGAGTTGGAGTCAGATAGTAAGTAGCTTGTATTTATGATTAATTGTTGTTTAGTGTTCACTATTAAAGTAAAGAAACAAACTTGTTAATTTTTGCTTAAATAGTCGAATATAGGAGATCTGTGTCACTCATATTTTAACAGATTACGAGGTGAGGCGAGCTTTTCTGGGTGTTTGGTTTTAATTAACAGAGGGGTTCATCTCCACCTTGTAATTGTCCATCCAGATTAGCCCCATTTCCCGACAGTTGGCCCATATCCTTCCAGTCCTTTCCTATCGACATATTTATCCAAATGCATTGAAATGTTGTTAATGTTCACCCCCCAACCACATCTTCTGGCAGCTCATCCATGTGCCACCCTTTGTGTAAATAAGTGGCCCCTCGGGTTCCCTTTTATTCCTTCCCCTCGAACCTTAAACTGATCCCTTCTAATCCTCAATACTGTACACCTGGGAAAAAGACTGAGAGCATTAACCCTATCCATACCCCTCGTGATTTTATACAGCACTATAAGGACTCCCTCAGTCTCCTACACTTTAAGGAAAAGGTCCTAGCTTGTCCAACCTCTCCCTCTAACTCAGACCATTGGGTCCTGGCAACGTCTTTGTAAATTTCTTCTGCGCTCTTTCTCATTTAATAACATCTTCCCTGTAACAAGGTTCCAAAAACTGAACACAACACTCCAAGTGCGGCCGTACCAAAGTCTTGTGTAACTGCAGCATAAGAACTCAACTTCTATACTCAATATCCTGCCTGATGAAGGCCAATGTGCTAAAAGCCTTCTTCACTGCCCTGTCTAGCTGTGACTCTACTCTTGGAGAACCGTGGCCGTGAAAACCAAGGTCTCTCTGCCCATTGCATCCCTTAAGACCCTCCCATTCACCGTGAAACTCCTACCTTGATTTGAGTTTCCAAAATGCAAGACCTCACACATCTATATTAAAGTCCATTTGCCATTTCTCGGCCCACTTCCCCACCTGATTAAAGTCCTGCTGCAATTTCTGATAAACTTCCTCACTGATCACGCTACCACTTATTTTAGTGTCATCTGCAAACTTATTAATCATGCCTTGTACATTCTCAACCAAATCATAGATAACAAACAGCAATGGACACAGCCTCCAGTCTGACCATCATCCTTCCACTAAACCCTCTGCTTCCGATCATCAACCCAACTGTGTATCCAACTGGCCAGTTCCCCCAGCATTCCACGTGATGGAACTTTCCAGAGCAGCCTGTCATGTGGAGCCTTATCAAAGGCCTTACTGAAATCCATAGAGACTAAATTTACAGCTCTGTCCTCGTAAACCTTCCTGGTCACTTCATCAAAGAACACTAACAAATTTGGGAAGCATGATCGCCCACACACAAGTCTACGCTGACTGCTCTGAATCAAGCCCTGTGTAAGTAACGGGTGCAGTCAATGGTATGCTGTCCTTCATTGTAAGATGATTCGAGGACATAAGCAAAGCCATCTTCCTGCTGTTGTAGAGCCTTGCGGAGAGAGCTTTTGGGACACTCTCTACAGATTTGATCTCCTTTGTAAGGAATGATATCCTTCCCACAATACAGATGGCGGTATCATGAGGGGAGAGTGAAGAACCTGAGAGTTTAATCTGCAGAGCTGTGAAATACGAAGAAATGGTGATGCTGAAACGACGTGTAGCAGGTGTATTTCCAAAAGACACATTGATAGGGTGAGAAATTCCATACTTTACCCAGGACTGATTTGTGTGATTTATTGTCACGTGTACCTCAGTACAGGGAAACAATTTCTTTCTGAGCAGTGGAGGCAGATCATAGTAAGCATGGCCAGACAGATCATAGTGTGGAAATAGACTTCGACAGAGTAAGGCATACAGATTACACTGCACAGGACATGCGCTAGACAAGATCAACATGAGCAAAATCTGCATTATTTGAACATAGGGAGTCGATTCATCAGTCTAACGTGACTTTCCTAACAGTTTATATGCCTAAATTAACTATCCCGATGTTAATGTGCAGTCGGCATGTGAGCCCGTACTGAACGTCAGGTTGCATACAATCCCCAACAGCAGCCACAATACCTTCGAACTGAAACAGGTAGCCATTCCCACCAACTTCCGCCCTACATAGAGAGCACCAGGCTGGCTTCTTGGAGATGGAAGGTGCCTTCTTGAGACTTCACACAAGACATATGGCTTCCCTCCTCAACACTAGAAAACCACGTTAACGTCCCACGTGTGTATCATGAGCAACGGAGCCAGGAGGAACAACGTGGAGCAGTCTGTCTGTGCAGCCTCCGCTCCACTTGTTCATCATGTTGGAGCATCAATCTGGAGACAGTGAGGACTGCCGATGCTGGAGATTGTAGTAGAGAGGAGATTGCTGGAAAAGCACAGCAGGTCAGGCAGCTCCGAGGAGCAGGAGAATCCACGTTTTGGGCATAAGCCATTCATCAGGAATCAGCATCAATTACCTCATTCTGTCCCTTTGCAAGTGCGTTGAGGGGGAATGGTCTCGTACTGTTCCTGTGTAAGTGACTCCAGGGGCTGAATGGCCTCCTCCTGTTCCTGTGTAAGTGACTTTAGGTGCTGAATGGCCTTCTTCTGTTCCTGTGTAAGAGACTGAAAGAGCTGAATGGCCTCATCGTGTTGCTGTGGAAGTGGCTTTAGGGGCCGAATGGCCTTCCCCTGTTCCTGTGTAAGTGACGCACGGGACTGAATGGCTTCTTCCTCTTCCGATTGGACAGGACCAAAGGCCTGATTGGGTTACCCCTGGTTCCTGTTTGACAGCTCGATGTACTGACAAGTGTGATGATGCTGCAGGCTTTGAGAGGTTATTTTGTCCTGGTTTCTTTTCAGAGAAAGACTGAATGATCGTTACCAAACTGGTTAGTTAAGGCCACTGAGTAAACAGCTAGGGAGGTTTTGGGTTAATTTTAATGCAGACTGAATGGGTGTGGCCAGCTCTCACAAATTACGATCTCTGGGTTTTGGTTTCTAAGTAGCATCAGAAACTATTGGGGTCCCCACAGAGTTGGAAGCATCAGTGACTATCTCCTGACTGCTATTCTCTCTGAATTTTCTCTTGGTGCTGTTTTTGATTCCTGGATTAGAGAAATGTTTGTGTGAATCTGTGTCTGAATTTTACTTTCTGCAAGGGGCTGTGTTTATGGGATTTTCCTATATTGGTTCAGTTAATTAGTAATAGTTCCTAGATTTGTTATTCTGTTACCTTATCTAATAGAACTACATTTTTCTAAATTCCTCATTCTTTGCTTTCATTTTATCTTTCGTATTTCAATAAATAGTGTTTAGCTTCACACCGAGTAGTTTGACCTGTCACATTGCATCTGGAACAGTCACTTTATATTCCGTTTAAAATAAAAAAAATAGAGTCTAGGTTACCGCCTTCCACTATTTTCGAAGGGCTCTGGTGTGGTCCATCACACTAGACTCCTTCTCCTCCTGTGTAATAGGCTGGAGGCACTGAATGGGCTGTCCCTGTTCTTCTCCAATAGTGTCAATGGGCTGAATGGCTTCCTCATATTCCTGTGAAACCAGAGTGACGTGCTGAATGAACTCTTATTTTACCGTGGCAATGTGCAGTGTCAGGCAGTGCTGGTAGATGAATGTTACGGACCATTTATCAGCACATGTCTCAATGGAGTCTGGGTCTTACTGCACATTGACACAGACTAGTTCAGGAGCTGAGGGGGGACAAAATGTTCAAAACATTGTGGAATCTTCAGTGACTATCCCCACTTCTGATCTTATGGTGGGGAGGGTGGGGACGGGAGACATTGATGAAGCAGCTGAAGCTGTTTGTGAAGAGGAAGCTACCCAGAGGATCTCGCACAGAGGTGACCCAGGACTGAGATGATGAACATCTTCCTTTGTGCCATGTTTGACTCCAAACACTGGAGAGTTTACTCTGATTCCCATTAAGTCCAGTTTTGTTAGGCTCTTGATGTCAGCAGAGGTCAACCATTGCCTTGATATCAGGGCCAGTCATTTGTACCTGAACCCTTGTCTCAACCTCTGTTGTTCATATCAATAAACCATGATATAGGAGCAGCAAGTGTTTTCTTCAAACAGGTGGTATTGAATGTCAGGATTTCTCGTCTCAAGAGTGTTGGGGAGAAAAATGACTGAAAGTATTTGAAGAGGAGGTAGATGGATATTGACCTGTCAGAGAGTTGAGGGCAATGATGAATTGGGTATGAAAGAGGATTTGAGACAGAGAGAAGATCAGTCATGATCTTAGTGAAGGTCAAGGCAGGCTTGGGGAGTGAACGATCTGTTCCTGTTTCTGATGTTCTCACATTCTGTTATTGGAAAGTTAGTGGGTGTTATTTTCATGAATGTCTGTTATGGAATGTTGCACGCAGGGAGACCAGAGGATTTTTTCAGCCATCTCTGGGTGAGGTATGGCGGCTGTATTCTCAGTGAATCTGAGTCTAAACATGACCAACAAATGAAGCACAAGTTGCAGAGAGGGGAAGCTTTGTAAAGAGAGAGGAGGGACCTCTTTCATACCCTTGCCTGGATTTTCCAATTGCATTTCCCAAATCACTTCAAAGCGTGTGTGACAGTCTTGAGAGGCTGAATAGTCTCCTCTGTTTCTGTGCAACAGGTTATAGGAGTAAGTGGCCTCCAACTGTTCCTGTCCAGCAGGTATGCGGGGCTGGATGGAATGCAGAAACATTGGACTGAGGGGCAGGAGTGGGATATTAGATACTTTGAGCCTTCTCCACCAGGCACTAAGATTGTGGACTCAGCCCCACTTTCCTGTCTGTATACTATTACCCGTGACTCACTTCCCTGTTAAATATTTAACTAAACAGCTTTCAATCCATGTCAACATAGAGGCACAATAAACTTCCAGTGAAGAGAATTCACACTTGAAAGATCCTTTCAGAATCTTTCGCCATCCCTCTTATAGAATCTGACAGTCATGCAGTACAGAAGCAGACCCGTTAGTCCAATCTGTTCACTCCTATCAGATATCAAATCTGACCTCGTCCTATTTGCCAGCATTTGGCCAATACCCCTCCTCTTTCAGATACATTTTAAATGTGCGATTGTAACCGCCTTCAGCACTTCCTCTGGCAGCACTTTCTGCACACACACCACTCTCTGTGTGAAACATTTACCTTCAGGTCCATTCTAAATTATTCGCCCTCTCATTTTCAAACTATGCCCTCTTGTTCGGGACTCCCCTCTCTTGGGGAGCAGAACATGGCTGTTCAGAATATCCATGCCTCTGATGATTCTACAAACCTCTATAATGTCACCTTTCAGCCTCTGACACTCCAGGGGGAAACACCTCAACCTAATCAACCTTTCCCTGAAGCTCAAACCTCCAGTTCTACACCGAGTTGTACGCAGTATTCTTAAAGTGGCTTCACCAACATCCTGTACAGAGGCAACATGCCACCACAACTCCTATACTCAATCATTAGACTGATTAAGGCAAATGTGCCAAATGTGTTCTGCACCACTCTGTCTACCTGCGACTCCACTTTCAAGGAAATATGTACCTGCAGCCCTATGTCCCTTTGATCCACAACAGGACCTGACAATTCAGTGTATAATTTCTGCCCTGATTTGCCTTCCCAAAGTGCAAAAGCTCGTATTTATCTAAATTTAACTATATCTGTCACTCCTTGTCCCTTTGTCCCATATAATTGTGGTCTCGTTGTACTCTGAGATAATCTACCACACCACCTTTCTGATGTAATCTGTAACCTTACTAACTTTGGCCCCAGTACTCACATGTAAATCTTTTACATAAATGATGAAATGCAGTGAAGTCAGTACCGATTCTTACAGCACACTGCTGCTCACAAGCCTCCAGTCTGAAAAATATCCCTCTTCCTTCTAGCCAATTGTGACTAGCTTCCTCTATATCTCGTGTGACCAAACCTTACTCACCTGCCTACCAATTGGAATGTTGTGAGCACCTTACTGAGGTCCATGTAGACAATGTCTACCAAACTGCCTTCATCAATCTTCTTTGTCACCTCTTCATAAAACTCAATCAAATTAATGAGACGTGATTTCCCATGGAGAAAGCCACGTTGACTACCCCGATCAGCCCTTGCCTTCCCAAATGTATGAGCTGAAAAATGTGTTGCTGGAAAAGCGCAGCAGGTCAGGCAGCATTCAAGGAGCAGGAGAATCGACGTTTCGGGCATAAGTATGTATGTAAATCCTTTCCCTCAGAATCCCCTTCAAGAACTTAGCCACCACTGACATCAGGCTCACCGGTCTATAGTTCCTGACTTTTCGGGTCATGTTTCCTTTTCAATTCCCAATGCTCCACTGCTCGCAACAAATGTCAAATGTGACCAGGTCGGTGATATGGCCGATGATATCGATCTCAGACTGGGTCAGGGTCAGTTTTAGCAACAAGTCAGGCTAGTTTCTTTAATCTGCTAAAATAGCACGTTTATGATCCAGAGCAATGTTACTCAAACTATGGTGGAAAGATGAATGGCAAACTGTTTGGAAATTGCAAATAAAGGATCGATATTTCCCTTTCTAAAAACACTGACACACACACACACACACACACACACACACACACACACACACACACACACACACACACACACACACACACACACACACACACACACACACACACACACACACACACACACACACACACACACACACACACACACACACACACGCCCAAGGGTATCACAGTGGTTCAGTGGTTAGCACTGCTGCCTCACAGCACCGCTGCCTCACAGCACCAGGGCTTAGCGTTCAATTCCAGACTCGGGTGACTACTTGTGCAGAGGTTGCACATTCTCCCCTTCTAATGGTTGCTCCAGTTTCCTTCCACAGTCCAAAGCTGTGCTGGTTAGATGGATTGGTCATGATAATTTGTCCAAAGTGTTCAGGGGTTTCTAGGTTAGGTGCATCGGTCTGGGTAAATGTAAGGGAGCAAGTCTTAGAAGGTTGGTAAGGACGTTTTGTGCCGAAGGGCCTGTTTGCACACTGTAGGGATTCTATAAAAAATAAGAATGGTAACGATGACTGTAGATTTTTTGTTTTAGCTCGCACACATTGCTGTCATGAGGAACAATGAAGGAGAGAGAGTGTAATCAGGCAGATTACATTTTCTCTCTCTCTGAGCTGAATCACACAGTAATGTCATCCTCTCCCAAACATGTGAGGTCGCCTTGTACATTGTCCAAACTATGTCTCCATCACATTCCCTGTTCCATGTAGGTGCATCACTGTTGCTGTCATACACAGTGCCATATCCTTAGCAGAAAATGGTCTTGGTCGATTTGAAGATATGTTTATATGTCGCTGCATCATTAAAAAAAATAAAATGTTTCATGTTTTCAGAATATTGTGTTAAAATAAATTCATTTTGCAACAAATACAGATATTGCTGGAAAAGCTCGGCAGGTCTGTCAGCATCCAGATGCCTTTTACATGCTGTATTTGTACCAGCCTCCACCACTTCCTCTGGCAGCTCATTCCAGACGTACACCACCCTCTATGTGAAATGGTACTCGTGGGCTCGTCAAAACCTTTCCCCTCTCAATTTCAACCAATGCTCTCCAGTTTTGGACACCCCAATCTGGGGAAAAACCTGACTACTCACCCTATGCATAACCATTTTGATTTTATGAACCTTTTCTGCTGCATAATGTGACTCCAATCATCACGGATGGCTGTGCTTTAAATCATCCTGGGCCTAAATTCTGAAATGCAATACTGACACCTCTTCCTTCTCCATCAAGCCACAATTATAAATCCGTTTTAATCAGTTTGTTCAGGTGCGTTATGAAACACTTCTGTGGTATTTGCACCCAGACCTTTGTGCTCAGAGGTAGGGACACGATCATCACTGGGCAATACCCATAAAGCTGTAACATTATTCTCCCGGGTGTTTGTTCATCAGCCTGTTCTGACATGCTGTGACATACCTCTGCAACAGGCAGGACTTGAATCCAGGCCTTCTAGTCCAGAGCTTGGAACACCACCAGGCACGTTCAGGAATCAAATCCAGACCTCTGGCTCAGAGGCAGGGACATTACCCACGACACTACTATATCCAGATTTTAGGTCATATTTTAAGTGTCAGCTTTCAGCTCGGTGTGGATTTATTATAATCAGGTTACCTTTCCTGAATTACACAAAACACTTTGTATTGTTAAACAAAGGCAAAATATTTGTCTCAACTAATGAAGGGCTTTTGCCCGAAACGTCGATTTTACTGCTTCTTGGATGCTGCCTGAACTGCTGTGCTCTTCCAGCATTACGAATCCAGAATCTGGTTTCCAGCATCTACAGTCATTGTATTTACTTTGTTGAGTGTATGTGCTGTGCCATCGAAGTTAACTATGAACAGCTTTAATCGCCATTATCTGTAGTCTGCAATATTAGGGAAAGAAATCCTGCAGACACACTCTGCACAATGAAGGGTCTCAAATAGATTTTCATTACTGAACACCAGAGACGGAAAAAGATCATAATTTCCGGTCCCAAAAAACCGATCAGTATTACCCAACTCTCACGTGTGACTGCCTTCTTCCTAAAACCATGACGTGATACCAGGCCGCTGATTACTGACCAGCCTCTCCTCCCCACTGACTGTGTCTGCAATCTGTCCCTCCTCCCCCTAACCACAGAAGGCAAACCAAGCTCAGGTTCTTTGTGAAAATCAATGCGGAGTGTGCAGGCCTCCTGGAGAGGGGGAGGGAATTTTAAAATTAAATGGGGAAGGTGAGGTGGCAGCAATATCACTCACTGGGCTGAGGGGTGGCAGATGGATTTTCGTTTGGATTAATGCGAGGCATTGGATTTGGTAAATCAAACTTGCGCAGGACCTATAGAATTAAAAGCAGGGCCTTTGTCAGTGTTGTAGAACAGAGACCTAGGCTGGCAGCGTCCCCATTGGGTCGGGGGGGGGAGGTGGGGGGGTGTGTGTGCGTAAAAACCCGATCAAGTGTCATTGGCACTTTGGATTTTGTTTCTTTTTTTATGTTTTTAGCTTTGGAAAGTTTTGAGAGCTTGTTAGTTGCAGTAGTTTTAGTTTGTACAGATTTAAGGCTCGATGAGTCTTTAGTCATTAATGCTCAGCGATGTGTAAGTCGATATGAAATTCTCTAGAGTTCAAATGTTGCTGCAGTGTGTTATGGATAATGATGTGCTCAAATGGTGTACCTGGAACATTAAGGGGAGCCATCGTCCAGTCAAGAGGAAAAATATACTTTCTCGTCTTAAAAAAAGAGAGTTGTCCTATTGCAGGAGATGCACCTTGATGACAAGGAACATTTGACATTACAGTAGGGCGGGTTTGCTCGGGTTTATTTCTCGTATTTTAATACTAAGAGTGGGGTAAAAGTCATAATGGATAGGAGGAATCTTCCATTTAAATTACTAGATTGTATTAACACCCATGGAAGGATCATAATGGCAAAGTCTTGAACTACGGGAGTTAATACAGTATTTTAAATGTTTATTGCCAACCGGTGCACCCTCTTAAAATCCTGGTAGATGCATTTTCCAAATTCAGTTATCTTGCATCATGGCACACGATTGTAGAAAGAGATTTCGACTGTCTTATGGCCCCACGATGGACAGAATGTCCAAAGGTCCCCCAATACCCTCGTTATAATGTAAGCAAATAATGGATTTCTGTCGAGAACTAGAGCTGGTGGATGTCTGGAGGCAGATCTACCTCACAAGTCGGGATTTTATTTTCTTCTTTAACCCGCAGAAATGGCACACGAGGGTTGATCTCTTTCCCATCCCTGCAACAATCTTAGATTCCATTGGGAATATTATCCCAACATTCCTGCCCCAGAAGTGGGATAAAAGTCTCACAAAATTATGTCGTATGCAGATGGTCTTATGTTTTTGTCAAATCCCGCAATTTCGGCAGCTCACGTGATGCAATGCAATAATTCGCTTGCCGCCTTTTCGGGCTCTGTGATTAATTTTACAACATTGGAGGCCATGTCTATGGGAGGTCTTCGGGAAATTCCTGATGAGGGCAAATCCTGGTTTCCTTTTAAATGGTCACGGGGTGTGTGGTGGGGGAGGGTTTCCCAATTTCGGTATATTCATTACATCCGTCTTTGATCATTTATTTAACGTGAACTATATCCATTTATTTGACAAGACCTTCAAAGATGGGAGGCACTTCCAATATCCTGGCTAGGTCGGATAGCTCTTATTCAGGAATGTCCTTCCTCATTTACAATATCGCATGTGAATGATTCCTTTGCTGCTTCCCACATAGGTATTTAGGAGACATAATGGCGGGTTTAGCTCTTTTATTTGGCAGCATAAGCAACTCTTTATCAAGCTAACCAAATTGCAACTACCTCACAGATTGGTGGGAGTAGATCACCCTGATAAAAGCTATCAATTAAGCTCTTTTTTTTATCCTATGTTAGTGCCTGGGCTGCTGAGGACTCGGCATCAATACTGTGAGATATTGAACCCTATCAGATAAAGTGAACCTTTATTCGTCTGTTTTTCTTAGCTAAATTGACAACATTTATGAAGTATTGTCATAACCCAATAATTATCAATATTGTTAAACATGAATGGCAATGCGTCAGATCGACGGCAATACAGCCAAAATCTTGTTTTTTACCCCTGTAATTGGTACACCGGGTTGTCATCCGGGGAGAATGGATTCCAGGTTTAAACTGTGGGCAGTAAGGGGTGTACCATGTTTGGGTGATTTAGAATTAGTAGAATCCCTACAGTGTGGATACAAGCTCTTGGGCCCAGCAAGTCCACTTCGACCTTCTGAAGAGTAACCCACCCAGACCCATTCCCCTACCATCCCATATTTACCCTGATTAATGCCCAAACCTACACATCCCTGAACACTATGGGTGATTTATCAATCACCAATTCATCTAACATGTGCATCTTTGTACTGTGGGAGGAAACCCACACAGACACGGCGAGAATGTTAACTTCACACAGCCAGTCACCCAAGGCCAGAACCAAAGCCGAGACCCTAGTGCTGTGAGGCAACAATGCTCACCACTGAGCCACCACGTGTTATTTGATGGAGAAACAATGATATCATTTGATCAAATAACTTGTACGTATGGACTACCTAGTAGGGACCTCTTCTGTATTTTTTTTTCCCAGATCAGAGATTTGATTTAAAAAAAACACACTTTTACCACACTCTTACAGATCGAAGAAAGGGAAGAGCGCGCTTATTGCTTAGAATACACTCTATCAGTACCCTTTATCATTAGTTGGAGAGTGTCCCCTCAGACGAGACTGTGCAGCTTTGTGATGTCTGCTAGAGAGAGTTGGGGGTTCAGAACACTTCGGAGACATGGGAGGACATTTGTGAAAATGTTTGAAGGATTTTGATCTGTAATAGGACCCATACCATGCAGTTGAAAATACTTCATAGGGTCTATCTGACCCCAAATTGTCTCTCAAAATGCGAAGTGGGATTATCTTCAGCATGTCCGAAATGCAGAATGACTACAGGCACTCTTACTCATTGCTTGTGGTTTTGCTGAAGACTTCATCTATTTTGGAGCACTGTGTCAGATGTGATAGAGTGCATATTGAGGACTGAATTGGAGATGGACTTGGTTTCTGTTTTCCTGGGCCTGCCCAAGGTATTTTCCACAGATGAATATGGGAAAAACTTATATCCTTACATTCCGGACTTTCCGTGCTAGGAAAAATATTCTGTTGTGTTGGCTGTCTGAACTCCCCCACCCCCAGAGAGGAAGAACTGTGAACATAAAAATGTGTATCAGTTAATGCTCTTGATGAACGAGAACTGTCATTTTGTTATGCTGAGCTGTATTATTTATTCATTATTTATTGTGTAGTTTTGTTTTTTTCTTCTGTCTGTGTAGTGCTTTAAGTTGTTTTGTATGTAATTTTTCTCAGTTATTTGAGTTATGTTGTTATTGGTTTATTATAATATTAAAAAACTCTTTTTAAGTATTTTATTTTAAAATAAAATGCTAACTTTGATATAATACAGCCCCAAAAAAACTCTCATTAGAGAGACCACTCATGGTGGTTTATCCTGAGGATCACCACATCTGGGGCGATAGGGTGAGGCTGAGAGAGTCTCCCCTTCATGGTAATCTCTGTCAGTGTGAGGAACTGAACCGGCGCTGTTGCCCTGCCTCTTCATCACAAACCTGCCTTCCTGCCAACTGAGTGGGAGACCGTGTAACTGTTAAAGACAGAAACTGTCACAAACAAAGGGTAAGAGAAACATTCATAGTAAGGAAAGTGGTACAGTTCAGATAACGGTCAAGATAACGCCTGAGGGTAAAAATGGTCTCTGCTCGAAATTGTATTTATAACAAGACGTGTTTAGAAGTTGTTTTTGGTTTAATATCATTAAGGTGAGTCAAGTGACTCTTATGTGTTACACATTGGGACACTACCATTTTCCTGAAACTGGGAAATATTTGGAACATTATCCCCTGTATACCTCCAGGGATTCCCTTGATGCAAGCTGCCTGAAAATGAGTCATGCCTCCTTTTTTCTGGTCAAAGCCTCAATATCTCTTGGCATCCAGGGTTCTCTCTTCCAGTCTCACATAACCTTCACCCTCACAGAAAAATGGAAACCTTGAACTCGAGCTATCTCCTACTTGCCCGAGATCCTTTTACCTGGAATCAAACAACTCCAATCATCCCCTGCAATCCCCTGTCTAACTCCAACAACATACGCCTTGCCCCAATTTAGAACTTGAATCTGTGGACCAATTTTGTCCCTACCATAACTATTTTAAAATTAATACAACTCTGATCACTTTTACCAAAATGGTCCCCCTCTTTATCTCCTTCACCTGTCCTGCCCTATTTCCCAACAGTGGGTCGAGTTTGTCCCTTCCCGAGTACGATACTCTATATATTGATTGTGGAAACTTTGCTGAACACACTTAACAAATTACGTTCCATCTAAGTTCTTAACCATCTGAAAGTCCCAGTCTATGTTAGGAAAATTGAAATCACCTATTATAACAACCCTATTGTTCCTGCAAGTCTCCCCAGTCCCCCTGCATATTTGTTCCCCTAATTCACATTGTTAATTATAGTGCAATAGTGTTGATTATAACATTACCAACCCCCTCTAACTACTTTGTTTCACGAAACCTCATTGGATATTATTTCAGGTATTTCAACTTTAAATACTGGTGTGATACTCGCCTTAATCAGAACTATTGGTATTTAAACTGTTTCCATTTACATCTCTACGTGGATGGGAGCTGCACATCCTGTCACTTCCAACATTGGCTGCAAGTTTCCCCACACTGGGCAGCGATCTAACACAATGTTACCAAACAATGCAACAGCCTGGGTTTATATATGAGTGAACCAGTGCAGTCTGCAGAGCTCCCCAAGCTGGACATTTAGACCATGATTATAGATCAAGTATTGGTGTGGGCTGCACAGATTTCCACTCTGGACATTGCAGGGTTGTATTTAGCAGTACGCTAGCCATATCTACACAGTGCTCCATCCTGAAAGTATAATGGATGGGCTGGTTATGTGAGTTGGATTGCGAATGTGAGAGAACTAAACATCTGGCAATACCTTTATTTTGTGTTTTCATTCTTGATATTGGACCCTTCAAATCCAGACTCATCCGGTTAGACCCGACCCTCTGGATGAGTCATGGGGACTGTTGTTGCAGCGTCTGGGTCCCCAACATGACCAACAAATGGAGCAGAGGCTGCAGAGAGGACAGTCTCCGTAAAATGGAATGAGGGAATCACTATCAGATCAGCCGTGGTCTTAGCGAATGGTGGGGCAGGATTGTGTGGACCACGAATGCAACTTCTTCATATATTTGTGTTTGTTCCAAGCAAACTCCCCTTCTCTCCCAGTGTCCCATACTAGTGGGGAGTGAGTCCTCCTCCTGTTCCTGCGTAACAGGATCCTCGGGCCTCAGTAGCCTCTAGATTTCTCTGTGTCCCAGTTTCGAGCAGTTGAATGACCGCCTTCTGTTCCTGTGTCCCAGTCTCGAGCAGTTGAGTGACTGCCTCCTGTTCCTGTGTCCCAGTCTTCAGCAGCTGAGTGACTCCTCCTGTTCCTGTGCCCCAACTGATCAGGTCCCAGGGCTTTGTTCACCTTTATATGTTTTTAAATGTTCAACATCTCCTTGTAATATAGACACTTTTCAAGATATAACTACATATTTCTTCATTCTCTCGCTCTTGTAACCTCCTCCACATTAAATACTGAGGAGAAATACTTGTTTAGTATCCCTTCCATCTCCTATGGTTCCACACATAGGTAGCCTTTACTGACCTTTAAGGTGCCCTATTCTCTCCCTCGTTAATCTTTTGCAATTATTCGAGTTGCTTCAATGCCTCGTTTACCCTAATTCGAAAGCCATCTCATGGCCACATTTTCTGGTCCGATTTCACCGTTCACTATACACTTACTGCCCTTCTACACCTGTGGGGATCCAATTGATCTCAGCTCGGTTTACCTGACATATGGTTGAAACTTTATTGCTGGAACAGCATAGCAGGTCAGGCAGCATCTAGGGAACAGAAGATTCGACGTTTCGGGCACATGCCCGAAGAAGGGCATGTGCCCGAAACGTCGAATCTTCTGTTCCCTAGATGCTGCCTGACCTGCTGTGCTGTTCCAGCAATAAAGTTTCAGCTTTGATCTCCAGCGTCTGCAGACCTCACTTTCTCCTTACCTGACATATGCCTCCTTCCTTAACTTGACCAGAGCATCAATATATCTAGCCATCCAGCACTCCCTGCACCCACCAGACTTGCCCAACTCACTTATAGGAACACGTTGGCTCTGGACTCTCTTAAACCACGTTTTGATGCCCTTGCATTTTCCAACCATCCCTCTACCTGCGAATAAGGTATCCCAATGTGCCTTTCACAGGGCTCGCCTAACACTTTCACAATTGGCCTTATTCAAAGTTAGAACTTTAATATTTACATCAGATCTTTCCTATTCCTCAACTAGTTTAAAACTAATATTTATGTGTAACAGACTTGAATGTTAAATAAACATTTCCTGCCCCGATGTAACAGGCTCAAGAGGCTGAATAGGCTCCTCCTGTCCCTCTGTAATAGACTAGAGAGGCTGAATGAGCTCCTCTTGTCCCTCTGAAATAGACTCAAGAGGCTTCATGGCCTCCTCCTGTCCCTGTGTAAAGATCCGAGACATTAAATGAGACAGCAACCTGTGGATTACGAGCAACCATTAAACTGTATCTGATGGAGGTCCATCCCTTCTCAGTTACAGAAACACACACAACACAATGTACTCCAGGTGCCCTCTCAGTAACACTTCATACAGCTGCAGCAACACATCTCTTCGTTTTGAATGGTTCTTTCAGCAAAATGTACCAATATTCCAGCTTTCCACCTATTCAAAGCAACAGGCTAATATGGGTTGAATGGTCTTCTCTTATCCCTCTGTAAGAGGCCCATAGGGACAGAATTGCTTCGGCCTGTTCCTGAGCAGCAGTCTCAAGGTTCTGTCTCAAGGTTATGAAAGGATTTGACAACAGGGCATTAAAACCAGGAGCGGCCGCACACTGGTCAATAAGTACTGTACTTTGTGTTCAGGTATCTAGAAACTTGCCCACACGACTTTTTTTTATGCAGTCGATCTATTATTTTATAACTGCCTCCTTTCATAAACAGAGTGGAACATATATAGACCCCTGCAGTGTCCTGTTAATACTCTCATATACAAGTTAATTAAAAGATTTAAAAGATTTAAAGATTTATGATTCATCCCTCAGCAACCCTCATCCATTCCATCCAAAATCAGGAAATGAAAAGTGATGTTTTGAACGGGTTAACTGAGCCTACTTGTTCGGTAAGTGCGATTAATGCCAATCTCCATGGATTCTAATTATGCCAGTGGAGGATTTCCATCTTTTAATGATAAATGGGCTCCATTCATTGTGTTATCCCATAACATGAGCGGGAGCATCACCGACAGCACTGACAGGGAACAGCAGATCGAGAGAGAAGGGGAGGAGAGATCAGAATCTTAGAACAGTAGACTGGAATGTACCAACAATGGATCAGAATTTGAGAACATTAAACTAGAATATTCAAACAATGGATCAGAATCTGAGAACATTAGACTGGAATGTTCCAACAATAGACAGGAGTTTATCCGATTATGTTTGGTATCTTTCCGCATTTGATTGGTTGTCATTATCATCGCAGATCTATTACGCCCTTCTCATTATTCAATACATTTAGTATCCCTTCCTGGCTATCGTTGATGTTCCTGGTGAGTGTCACTGTCCAGATTTTGATTTCTATAAACCAGTTATGACTATATTATTGTTATTTCATCTAGTCTACACTTCTTGCCACAATTATTGTTCCTGTTGAATCTCTCAATCCAGATATTCACTCTACAGACCACTACTAACTACATCAATGAAGGTGTTCAATTACTGTTTCCTCTCTGCTCTGGCAGTGTTACTCACGGGTCTCTCTGTTGATCTATTCAGTTTCAGGGGAGAACCACAATGCATTGTATCATTGCCTTTGCTGTTAAGAGCATGGAGGTCACCGTCTACTGCTCTGGTTACAAACTCCACTTCCTTCCACTGTTTCCATCCCATCCCTGGCCAATATCTGCAGCTGAAGCAGACAAGTCACAACTGTGGGAGAGCCCTTTGACTATGAGCTGATTCCTGACACCATGCCCTGAACATTTCTAACTTGAAATACTCACCACTCCAGAATATATCTCACTGGTTTATTCCATCTGCTGTTTGAACCTTAAGCTATGAAGTACAGTCTTAATAAAGCCAATAATGTGCTGCTGACGCTCCGGGCTTCAAACCTGCCGAGGCAAATCTGATTCGACCTCACACCAAACTCCCATCCATCTGCCATTCATGTGCACGCCGATATATATTGCTATTGTGTCTGACAATGACTTTATTTTAACATTCTCAAACACTTTACCTCATCTGTCCATGAAACTTCCCTCATTCTCTTTGTTGACTAACAAAACGTCTGCCAGTTGTTCGTATTTAAAATAATTTCCTCCATGTGCGTTCCTTCTCAAACAATGAGTTTCGCATTCAACCACGCACACGCACACAAACACACAGAGCAAATCTTCCCATTGCAGGCAGTAATCTGATGCGAGGATAGTTAGCATATGATAGTAAAGTTTGCAATGCTCTCCATGCTGGGCAGATAGTGCAGTTTACTGAGCAGCACGCTCGCATGGTCTGCACAGCTCTCCATGCTGGGCTGTCATCTTGTCCCAGTTTATATTTGTTTGTGGTGGTCGGTGAAGCAGATTCAGAATTTGATGTAACAAACCATTTCAGCTGAGCTGACAATGCTTTATTCAATGTTATCATTCCTGTGATTTTACTCACAAAGATCTCACTTCTCCAGTTAGTCCCACTGTCCTGTCTTTTTCCCCATATTTCCACAACATCTTTTCAGTTAATTAACTGTTCGCAGGAGGCTCCCAAGCACTGATGATGTCGCCTAGCCAGGGGACGAAACGTTTGCAATAAAAAACTTCCAGCTCGGCGAACAGAACCACAATAATTAACTGTCTCTTTCTTTCTTTAATGTGACTCTTTCTGTCCCTCTGTATCTTTTCCTGGCCTTGGGTTTTGTCTCCTTAGTGTATCTAGTGCTGGCATTGTGTCGCTCAGAAATACGGAAATGGTGTGTATCAAGCTGTTATTTACTTCCCGGTATGTCCCATGTGATGGTCCATGGACAGGCGTGTTTCAGAAGTTATGAGACACATTCTTGTAACTTGGTCTGTACCTGTGGTTGTCCCTCTCAGGTGACCTTGCGATCAGTAACACGAGGGAGCCCACTGAGTGAAGGACCAGGCATCTAAATTGCCTGACAATGCTGTAATTTTTAAAATAAATCATTAGTTTCTCATTTTTATTAGTAAGAGGTCTTAAAGGACAAACTGCCTAATGAAAACGTCTCAAGTAAATAACTTACGGGGCTTTTAGGGATTTTAATAAATGCTAGTAACAATGGCCAACTCGCACAGACCACACGTTCTAGTTTTTTTTTTCTGGAGCTGTAACAATCACCGGGTGCTTGGGGTCCCAGAGGGGTTGGAAGTTTTAGTAAATTATCCCTAGCTGCTACTCTCTCTAAAGCCTCACTTGATGGTGTTTCCTCCTGGATTGGAGAACTGTATGCAAGAATGCATGTCTGAATGTTCCTTTTAGCCAAAGGGTATGTTTAGGTGATGTTAATAGATTGAACAGTCCATTTGTAGAACGCACTGTATCCATTATTCGGTCAGGTTTTCCAATAGGCGCCTCATCTTCCGCCTAGGAACCCTCCAACCATAAGGGATGAACTCAGATTTCACCAGTTTCCTCATTTCCCCTCCCCCACCTTGTCTCAGTCAAATCCCTCGAACTCAGCACCGCCTTCCTAACCTGCAATCTTCTTCCTGACCTCTCCGCCCCCACCCCACTCTAACCTATCACCCTCACCTTGACCTCTTTCCACCTATGACATTTCCGACGCCCCTCCCCCAAGTCCCTCCTCCCTACCTTTTATCTTAGTCTGCTGGACACACTTTCCTCATTCCTGAAGAAGGGCTCATGCCCGAAACGTCGATTCTCCTGTTCCTTGGATGCTGACTGACCAGCTGTGCTTTACCAGCAACACATTTTCAGCTCAGGTTTTCCAATAGTTAAGTTATTCTAAATTCCTCTTCACTTTGTATGGATATTCATTAGAGGATAGTGAGGTTGAGCAACTCTATGGTAGCCAAAGGCCTGATCAGCAACTGTATAAATACATCCAGGCATTACCTAAATTTGATGAGAATGATGGGGGAGCCTTTTTAATTTCATTTCAGAAAGTGGCTAAACAAGTGCAGTGGCCAGAGAACATGTAGATTTAGTTTATCCAAACAAAGCTGATAGGTATTTGCATCCCTATCGGAGGAGGTGAAGAAAGCCAACTGAAGTGCATATGACCTTGTGCCAGAAGCCGACAGTGTTTCAGGGATCTAAAATAGCATCCCTGGTTAAACGCACGTTGTGTTTGAAAGAATCAAACAAAGTAATTTTGAAAGGTGGGGAAGGGTATTAAAAACAGAGCAAAGCTAAGACACTCTGAGAGAGACTCTAATTTTGGAGAAGTTCAACAATTCACTTCCTGCAGTCGTGAGAACTCGTGCGGAAGAGCAGACTGTTAAAAAGGCAAGATAAGAAGCTGAAATGGCTGATGATGGTGATTGGGTTCAGAAATCAAAGTTTGGTTTCTGTGAGGGATTGAGATGAATGTGTGAGATCTTCTGAAAACATATCCGTGTGAGAGTAAGGTTTACTGGCCTCGGCCAGGAGTAGCAGATAAAGAGGTTACAGCATTAAGGGGTACAGAAGGATGTAACTCTTTTATGCTGAGACATAAGGAGCTATGTCATTCAGAGGGACTATTGGAGAGCTGAGAAGTGCTCCATTATGTAACGTGTGGTCAGAGTGTCCAGTGGAAACATCAACAGATTTATTCCACAGTGAGGAAGGAGGCCTTGAGCTTGGTGTTGGCATTACAACATTTCAGCAGTTAAATTGCAAATAACATACCTGAGACAAACCTTTGTCACGGATCGTGACCCCTTAAAGTTTTTGGAGAAGTTTAGTGAGAAAAATACCAGCCTGTTTCAACTGAGCTTATTATTGCTGCCATTCAATTTGAAATTATACAGGTGACAGGGCGAGAAAAAGTAAGTTTTGACACGTTGTGGAGACTTGGATGAAGAAAGAGAAAAGGCATTCTGTGGCAGGAGTAAAATGACTGAAATCGAATCGAGTTGTGAACATTTGTATGCTCAGAGTCAATGTAATATATATTCGTTCCAGTCTACTAATAGAGGAAGATTAGGCGGTCTAAAATGAATCCATTTTTGTATATTGATGGATCATTTGATTAAAGGTGGAGTTGTGAGAATACTATCACTGTAAAAAGGTTATTTTTTCTTGGGTTTTTTTTAGGAGAGTTTTAAAGGCAGAGATGCAGAACTGCTGTCTGAAAACAGTTTAAGTAAATAACTGAGAAAGCCTTTATGTTTTATTAAAACGGTGGTAACGATGGAAGGGCAGTGGCCAGCTCTCCCAGACCAGGTTTCCTCGTTTTGTTTTTAGCTGCAGCATTCAGAAGCTGTTCGGGTCCCAGAATGGTTGGAAGTTTCAATACATGATCCCTAGCTGCCTTTCTCTCTGAGATCTCTGTTGATGTTGATTTCCCCTGGATCAGAAAACTTCATGTATAGATCTGTTTTTGATTATGTCTTTGTGCCAAGCGGTGTAAACCAAGAAGGTACGGGATCTATTGTTTGTGTAAGTTTTCAAACATATAAGCCATCCTGAGATGTTCTTTTCTTTGATAGTATTTTATCTAAATCATTTAAATAGATTATATTTTGCTTAATGTCGAGTGGTTTGACCAGTCACAACATACCTGGAACGCACACTTCACATCTATATTCCAAATAACGAAAGGTTTGGGTCTAAGCGGCCTTCTTAAAATATTTTGTGGGGATCTGGTCTGGTCCACAACACTTATAGACGAGGGGTTTCTGACAGACTCCTGTTATTGAAAAGTTCGTGGAGGGGCTGGGGTTGGTTTGCTGGAAGTTGTGATGTGAGCTGCCTCAGACATTCAGGGAGACCGGAGGATTTGGTGACCCAACTTTGGATGGAGCCTGGGGACTGTAGTTACAACATCTGGGTCTGCAACATGAACAACAAATGGAGCAGAGATTGCAGAGAGGAGAAGCTCTGAAACCACGCAGTGAGTGTGTGAGGAAAGGGAACTGCTGTGTCCACCCCGTATTTTCCAGGAACAGCTTCCCAAGCTCCACTTAACCCAGGAGCAGAGCGTGAAGGGACCATGACAGAACAAGAAGCTGGTCACAGAGCGGTGTCACCTCCTTTAACACGTCCTGCAGCTTCACACCAGGGGAAGGACGGTGCTGCCAGTGGCTGTGACGGTCACAGTTTCATTCAGCTACTATGTTCTGGAACTTTCCAAACAGGATTGGGTGACATATCCATCATCTCAAAGTATGTTGCCATCAATGTAACCATTCGGTGACGGAGGATGGAGCAAAATCTCTCATGTCTGAACTGGTCTGAGTGAACCCCCCAGTACACAGTATCATTAATCTCTGTAATCCCTCTCCATTTCAGTAACATACTGAATTCCATTATTCCTGTAAATGATATGATAGAGTATATCATGTTATATTGCAGCTGCCAAATTATTATCCATTGCCTTTACCTCTCTGTATCTATCTGTAGACCCTCCACCCTCTCTTGATAATTTAATCTCTTGTTTATCACAGCAACATGACCAAACTCAGTATCTGTCTATCTGTTCCATCCTCCTGATCATTGATATAGATTGTAAATAGTTGAGGACCCAGCACTGGTCACTGTGTGACTCCTCTGGTGACGTACTGTCAAACTGATTTAGACTGATTTATCCGGAGTGCCTGCTTCCTGTTTGATACATAATCCTCCTCCATTACTATGTAACACAGTCGTAAAGCTGAATATGAACAAGGAGCATCAGTCAGGAATCCAACCCTTCGAATCTGCTCTGCCCTGGAATACAATCACGGCTGATGTCATTGCGGCCTCTGTTCCACTTCCCTGCCATCTCTCAATCCTAAAACTGTAGTCTCTTGTTGGAGATTGCGCCACATGAAAAAATATCCACTCCACATCAATACGTTCAATTACATTTAGCATTTTACAGACCTCAATAAGCTCTCCTTTCATTCTTATAAACTCGAGAGTATAGGCCTAAACTGCTCAATTTCTCTTCATAAGACAAACACTTCAAATATGGAATCAATCTAATGAAGCTCTTCTGAATTACCTCCAATGGAAATACCTCATTCTGCAGGACACCCAAACTGTACTCCAGTTACAGCCTCACTAATGCCCTGCATAGCTACACTAACACTCCCTACCTTTCTACTCTATCCTTTTTCAAATAAACGCTGAAGTTATGCTTGCATTCCTCATTACTTCAAGTACCCGCAAGCAAGTTTTCTGTGATATGCAAGCAGACACCCAGATCCCTCTGTACTTAAGCACTTTGAAGTTTCTCTCCATTTAGATAATAATTTGCCTTTTTATTAGGCTGGCCAACTTGAATAACCCCATATTTATACGCTTTAATTTTCATTGCCAAATGTTTGCCCATTCACCCAACCTATACAAATAGTTTTTAAATCTGTTGTGGTTCTGTTCGCCGAGTTGGAAGGTTTTGTTGCAAACATTTCGTCCCCTGGCTAGGCGACATCATCAGTGCTTGGGAGCCTCCTGCGAAGCGCTTCTTTGATGTTTCCTCCGGTGTTTATAGTGGTCTGTCCCTGCCGCTTCCAGTTGTCAGTGTCAGCTGTCCGCTGTAGTGGTTGGTACATTGGGTCCAGGTCGATGTGTTTGTTGATGGAGTTTGTGGATGAATGCCATGCCTCTCGGAATTCCCTGGCTGTTCTCTGTCTGGCTTGCCCTATGATAGTAGTGATACATCAGGAGCATCTCGGAACTGACAGCCAGAATACTGCGACCCCTAGGACTCATAACGGCACACAAACCAACAGCCACACTCAGACACCAACTCACCAGAACGAAGGACCCGATACCCAACATGAGCAAGACGAATGTAGTGTACAAAATACCATGCAAGGACTGCACTAAATACCAAATAGGACAAACAGGAAGACAGCTAACAATCCGCATACATGAATATCAACTAGCCACGAAACGACACGACCAGCTATCCTTAGTAGCCACACACGCAGACAACAAGCAACATGAATTCGACTGGGACAACACTACTATCATAGGGCAAGCCAGACAGAGAACAGCCAGGGAATTCCGAGAGGCATGGCATTCATCCACAAACTCCTTCAACAAACACATCGAACTGGACCCAATATACCAACCACTACAGCGGACAGCTGAACTGACAACCGGAAGCGGCAGAGACAGACCACTATAAACACCCGAGGAAACATCAAAGAAGCGCTTCGCAGGAGGCTCCCAAGCACTGATGATGTCGCCTAGCCAGGGGGCGAAATGTTTGCAACAAAAAATTCCAGCTCGGCAAACGAACCACAACAACGAGCACTCGAGCTACAAATCTTCGCACAAACTTTGAGTTTTTAAATCTCTTGCATCATCATTCCGACGTAATTTCCCACCAATGTTAGTGTCATCTGAAAATGTAGCTATAGTACTTTCTATCCCGTCAACCGAGTCATAATGTCGATCACAAATGGTTGAAGCATGAGAACTGAAATCTATGGCACCCAACAAATTGCATTTTCCAATAGAAAATGACACAGTTAATCCATCTTACTGCATTTTGTTGGTTAACCAATCCTCCATCCAAGCCAATACATTACTCCTAAACCGATGCTGTCTGATCTTACTACTCACTCTTTGGAGAAGCGACGTATCTGAATCCTTTGTGAAGACCAGATATATTCCATTTCCAGGATTCCCAGTATCCACCTTGTTTGTCACATCTTTAAATAACTCAAGAAAACACTTCAATCATGATTTATCCTTTGTAAAACCATGTTGACTCCGATGAATTGTGGTTTACGTTTGCAAATGTCCACAACAATGGATTCTAATAATTTGCCTTAAATTACACTACTTTATTGTTACATTTTACTCCCCAATGTATTCAGTTATTATAAGTTCTTCCCTTTCTAAAACCTTTACGTTTTCTTTGAATTCCTGTTTGATGGGCAAAAGGTTTGAAGAGATGTGTTCCGATTGCTGCATGAGTGGTATGTGTGGCTGACTGGACCCATCCTCCTGCTGGTGAACAAAATCGATGGGTTGAAGTCATTCTGGCGTTCCCATGTTGTCATCTCCAAGGCCAGAATGACCACCTCCTGTTGATGCGTTAGAGGGTTGGGGGATTATGGAATCTTCCCGTTGCTGTGTAACATTTTGAGAGGCTGATGGGTCTTCTCATAATTCTCCATAACAGGTGGAGATACTGAACGGTCTCCTCATGTATCCCAGTAATGGAACCGAGGGATTGATTGGTCTTCTCTTGTTCCCGTACAACAGTCATGTGTCTGAATTACCTCCTCCTTTCTCATGAAATAAGTCTCAGATAATTTTTATCCTTATGCAATTCTCTTGCAACAGACTCGGTGGGTCTGAATGGCCTCCTGTTATCCCAGTGTCACAAATTTCCAGTCACTGTGTGACCGCTT
Source organism: Chiloscyllium plagiosum (assembly GCF_037043375.1). Classification (NCBI taxonomy): domain Eukaryota; kingdom Metazoa; phylum Chordata; class Chondrichthyes; order Orectolobiformes; family Hemiscylliidae; genus Chiloscyllium; species Chiloscyllium plagiosum. The sequence goes on from NW_028270183.1 coordinate 91,958,605, forward strand.
TCAGTTCCTATGTTACGGACTTGAGGTGGTTGAATGGGCTGATTCTGTTGCTGTGTAATAGGATACTGGTGCTGCATGGATTACGCAGGGACCAGTGTTATAGATTCGAGGGGCTGAATGGCCTCCTCCTGTAAATATACATTCGGCTCCAAGGGCTGAACAGCCTCGTCCTATTCTGGTGGAACAGGGTCAAAGGCCTGAATATCCTTCTGTTGGTCGTGTGTAAGAGGCTGAATAACGGAATGGATTCCTCCATTATCTGTGTAATTCTCTTCAGTTGTTGACTCCTTCCTGTCATCTATGTTGAAATATGATCTTCTTTCATTTTTATAAACTCCAATGGCTATTGGATCAACCTGATAATCCTTTTGTTATAAGTTAGCACCTTCATTTCAGGAATCAGTTGAGGGGACCATCTCTGAGCTGCTTCCAATATAACAAATCCTTTCTTCATTGAAGAGACCAAATCTGCACACACTACTCCAGATGTGATCTCACTAAGATCCTGTACAGCAGCAGCAATACTTTACCACCCTACTGTAAGGTTCCCACCCAGGTTAGAGCAGTCTCAGCTCTCTGGGGGAAATACAGAGCATTGTTGAATGATCATTGTCCTTCTCTACTTCACCAGCATAACAGGAGATCTGGAGAAAATGTCACAATGATGCTTAAGAAGATCATAAATGATGTGGCGAGATGATCTCTACCATTAATCTCTCCAAATTCCACGTCACTCAGATTCTACAGAATCTTGTAATGTGGAGCGTAAAAACAGCAAGAAGAAGGAAACATTGATGGGAGTTATATATCAAAGTGAAAGCTGCAATACAAATGTTGGGCAGGTTATAAAACAGGAAAATGAGATATACAACTTTGTGGCTACTGCAGTAATAATTTACTGTTTACATTATATCTAAACTGTGTTAACCCAACTGAATGCTAATGCTGGGAGAAATGGATTTCATGAGCATGTTTTGTCGAGCACTGAGCTGGAGGTCAGGTTATTTAGAAATTGATGTTGGATGATCAGAAAAGCTAATTGAAAACTTTGCTGTAAAGGCCCTTTTGGGAACCGTGACCACAATGCATTGTTTTTCTTTTATGCTGTTTGAGTACACGGTAGTTTTTGTTTTATTTGAAGTTACTGTTATAAATCTGAATCATGCAAGCCCTGAAGGTGTGAGGAGAAAGTGCGCACTGCAGCTGCTGGAGATCAGTGGCGCTGGAAAAGCACAGTCAGGCAGCGTACGAGGAGCAGAAGCATTGTCGTTTCGGGCACAACCCTTCATCAGGAATGAGGCTTCTGGGTCAAGGGAGCTGAGAGTTAAATGAGAAGGGGGTGTGGCAGGAGGCAGGTAGTTAGGAATGCGATAGGTAGATGAAGGTGGTGTTGAAAGTGATAGGTGATGAAGGGAGACAGAACGCCTCATCTACTGCATCCTTTAAACTCAGTGTGGTCTTCTCTACATTGGCGAGACACACGTGGATCATTTCAGAGAACATCGCTGGAACAGCCACATTGACCAACTCCACCACCTTGTGGTTAAACACTTTACCTCTCCTTTCCACTCTGCCAAGGACATGAGAGTCCTGGGCCTCCTCCATCGCCAAACCCTAACCACCCGAAGCATGGATGGAGAAAGGTTGTTCTTCTGCCTTGGGACCCTCCAACCACAGGGGATTAATGTAGATTTCACCAGTTTCCCCATTTCCCCTAACTCCACCTTATCCCAGTCCAATCTTCCAACTCAGCACACTCCCCCTTTTGAACGTTCCTATGTGTTCATCTTCCTTCCCATCAATCTGGTCCACCCTCCTCTCCGACCTAACCCTTTTAGCCTCATCTTTAAGTACCTATTAGGTCAATGGGAGCAGCTTAGAAAAATGCCAAGTGTTGTAGTAAGCCTGTGGATTCGGAGAAATGTAGGACCCAGCAACGGATGACCAAGAAACTGAGAAGGAAATCAAAAAGCGAAACAGCATGCAAACAAAAGAAAAACATACAAACTGCGAAAGAAAAACATAAAGACTGCTAAAAAAACATAAAGACTGCTAAAAAAAGTACATCAGTGTATGAAACTAATGTAAACACAAGGTCAAATATGGAACAATATGCATGCGGGCAGGATAATTTATTGTAGAGAACAGAGAAATCAAAGGAGAAAGAACTAGTTTCTTTGTGTCTATTTTCAAGGCAGAATATCCAGAAATTCTCCCAGAAATACCAAGTGACCATGGGACTTGTGTAAGTAAAGTTTAAGATCATTCTTATCAGTGTTGAGGTCATCTTTGAAAAGAAAACTGGATTGAGTATTTATAAATCTGACAGATCAGATGTACTTCATACAAGAATTTCAGAGGAAGCAGCAATGGACGTATTGATTGCATTGCGAATTTTCATGTTATTTTCCAATATATTCCTGAACGATATTTAGCTAATCTGGATATGGCAAAAGTTATAAATATTATCCAACAGTTTAAGAACGGATGAAGATGGAAAATGGTGAACTACAGATCAGTTAACTTGTAATCCGCGGTCGTGTGTCTCCTGGGCTGAATTACAAAGAACGTGTTACTGGATATATAGAAGGTAATGGGAAAGCTGGGGAGGATGATCATGCATCGATGAAACTAAAACCATACGTGGCAAACATTTTTTGGAATGGTGTGAAGATGATTCTTGTGGACGTAGGCAATGAGGTGCTAATGGATAACGTATGGTTAGATATTCAGGAGGATCTTTTTTTTAAGAACTCTCCCACTACCTTCATAAGAAAAGTTAAAGTGAAAGGAATTGGGAAGAACGCATGCAAATAGGAAACGAAAAATTAGGTTAACATTCATGCGTATGTAATTGCAATATAGATGATGTCATGCACCAGCTGCATAGAGTGTTGCTGAGACTAAACTTAGAGTATTGTGTACCGTTCGGAGTCCCAATCTAAGATAGAATATACTGACTACAGAGGAACTGCGAAAGGTATTCTCTAAACTAATCCCTGAAGTGGCAAGATTGTCTGATGGGGAAACACAGCCTGTGATCTCCAGTTTCAAAAGATGAGAGGTGATTGTAGTGAAACTTAGAAGCTTAGGAACATAGAGGGGACTGAATAACAGAGGGACATGGAGAAGTGCAAGCAGGCGAGATTAGCGAGAATCCCACGGTATTCTACACGGACAAGCAGAACAGAATAATCAGCAAACAGTTCGTGTCCATTAGAAACCAAAGGGGCAATCAGTGCGTCAACCCGGAGAACATTGATAGATTATTACATGTAAACATCACAGCTGTTTTACTTGGAAGAAGGAGGATGCAGGTACAGAATTCAAGAAGATGGACTGGAAAGCTCTTGAAGAGATTGATGTAAAATACGAGCAGGGGTTTGAGACTTTGTCTGGTATAAAATTGGACAAATCCGCAGGTCTGGACACTGTTGGAGTCAAGGGAAGAAATTTTAATTGGAATCTGACCACAGGGGAGGTGCCAGAGGACTGGAGAGCAGCTAATATGATTCCACTTCACAGTAAGCGTGGTAGATATTTGCCAAGGTAACTACGGATGAGCAAGTATTAGATCACTGTTCGGGAAACTACTGGAGAAAATAGAGAAGGAGAAAATCGAAGTCCAATCAGAATCGCAAGGTTTGATCAGGGATAATCATCAGGACTTTATCAGAGTGAAGTCACACCTAATGAATTTGATTGAATTAGTCTGAGAAGGTCGCTTATTTAGTTTTGCAACAAGGCCTTTTGACAAAGCTCCACATGGAAAATTGGAAAAATAATGTAAAATCTCACAATATCAAGGATAACTTGACAAGTTACAACGAAAATTGTCTTAGTGTCAGGAGGCAGAGGGTAGTGGGAGAAGTCTGTTTGTGTGACTGGAGACCAGTGTCCCCTGGTGTACCACAGAGATCAGTGCTGTGTCCATTATTATTTGTAGCATTCATAAATGGTATAGATGTGAACCTGGAGGGGGAGGGGGGTGGGTGGAGGGGTGGGAGTTGTGATAAGTAAGTTTGTGTTTGAAACAAAGATTGGCTGGGTGGTTGGCAGTGAGGAGGAAGTTCTGATTTTACAGGAAAATACAAGTGGAATGGTCAGATGGGCAGATCAATGGCAGATGGAATGTGATCCTGATAAATATGAGGTGATGTACTTTGGAAGGAGGATCCAGACATGGGGTGTACACAATGATTGGCAGCACACTAGGAAGCTCACAGGGTGTTTCTCCACGCATCCCTGAACGTGACAGAACACGGTAATGGACTAGTTAAGAATTGAACCTTGTGTGTAGCGTTTATTAATCAGGGAGTAGATTATAAGTGCTATACAGGGCTTGGTTTAGTCCATGATGGAGTACTGTATGTCGTTCTGGGAGCCACATTACAGGAAGGATGTGATTGTACTGGAGGGGTTGCAGAGGAGATTCACCAGGATGATCCCTGGGATGGAGCATATCAGCTATGGAGAGATGCTGGATAAGCTCGGGTTGTTTACTTTGGAGCAGAGGAGGCTGCGGGGGATGTGATTCAGAAGGATAAGTAAACAAGGGGCATGGACATGGTGGATAGACAGCAGCTGTTCCTTTTAGACAGAGGGTCAAGAACCAGGGAGCACACTTTTAAAGTGGGTGGCACGGTTGCACAGTGTTCAATTCCCGACTCAGGCGACTGACTGTGTGGAGTTTGCACATTCTCCCCATGTCTGCGTGGGTTTCCTCCAGGTGCTCCGGTTTCCTCCCACAGTCCAAAGATGTGCAGGTCAGGTGAATTGGCCATGCTAAATTGCCCGTAGTGTTAGGTAAGGGATAAATGTAGGGGTATGGATGGGTTGCGCTTCGGCGGGGCGGTGTGGACTTATTGGGCCGAAGGGCCTGTTTCCACACTGTAAGTAATCTAATCTAAACGTGAAGGGTTCGAGGTTCAGAGAGGATTTAAAGATTACTTTTTTTCACCCAGAGGGTGTTGAGGTCTGGAATGTACTTCGTGAGAGGGGAGTTATCACGGCTAACCTCTCAACCGTTAAAAGTACCTGGAAGTTTCATAACATTCCAGGCTATGGGCCTGGAGTTGGAAAGTGGGACTAATATAGATCGTGCTGTATTTCTGTTGGTACAGAAACTATGCTCCTGTGAGTGTATGATGTGGAGCTGAGCAGCTTAAGACATGAATTGGTGGGTTTCTGAAGATAATGTTCACAAAGATTATAAGAGTGAACTGTTATAGCTTGTCAAATTATATCAATGTGAGAAGTATGAAAAAAACAGTGCAGATTTTTTTCCAGTTTGAAACCAGAGAATGGAGAATGGGAAACAGGGAAATGGCAAAACTATGAATCCACAACTTCAGTTCTGTCTTCACATAACTTTCTGACAATACCAGGACAACCAAGTATGGTGTGGGAAAACGAAATAGTACATGAAACACAGAATATAGTAAGTAAATTGTTTGGGAGAAATTATTGGGACTGAAAGTAATGGTCATAGACAACGCTAACATAGATTTATGAAATGGGAATTATGTTTGAGAAACTGACGGGGAGACAAATGAAAGAGAAACAATGGATGTAAAACACGTGCATTTTCAGAAAAATGTTGATAAATCTCCCAGCCTAGTTTGCAAAATCAAATCTTAGTGGATTGGGGCGAATATATGGCCATGTTTCTAGAATGGGACAGCTGGCAGGAAACAGTGAATAGAAAAAAATAGACACGTGAAGCAACAACTTGACCTGGTATTTAAGGTCTGATTCTGTGAGTATGGCTATGTCCCAGACACCCCATCACCTTCCCCGGATATCTACTGTTTCACCAGCAGGACAGACAAAGCAGACGTGATGGCACAGTGGGATACAGTTGGAAGGGAATTGCTCTGGGAGTCCACAACAGTGAACTGTATCCCAGGAAGACTCGTGGCATTAGTTTACACATGAGAAAGGAAACCTCCTGCTAATTACTATGTACCAGCCTCTCCCAACTGATGAGTCAGTACTCCTCCAAGCTGACCAACACTGGAGGAAGCACTGAGGGTGGCAAAGGCTCAAAATGTACTCTGGGTTGGGGATGTCAATGTCCACAAAAAGAGTGGTTCAGCAGCAGAATTACTGCTTGAGCTGGCCGAGTCCTAAAGGATATACCGAATAGACTGGGTCTACGGCAGGTGGTGAAGGAACCCACAAGAGGGAAAAGCCATATTTGACCACAGCCTTACTGATCTGCCAGTTGCAGAAGTATCTGTCCATGACATTATCGTTAAGAGTGACCACTGCATAGTTATTGTGGAGATAAAGTCACACCTGCACATTGAGAATAAGCTCCACCAGCATAGGTGGCACTATCACCGTGCTAACTGGGACAGACTTCGAACAGATCTATCTGGGTTTCCATAACGTGTTGCAAGTCATCAATAGCAGCAGAATTGTACTCCAGCACAACCTCATGGCCTGGCATATCACCCTCACAACAATTACCATCAAACCATTGGATCAACCTTGGTTCAATGGAGTGTGCAGGAGGGCAGGAGCAGCACCAGGCATTCCTGACAATGAGGTGTCAGCCTGATGAAGTCACCAAACAGGACAACTTGTGCGCCAGACAGCATAAGCACTAAGTGATAGACAAAGCTAATTGATCCCACAAGCAACGGATCAGATCTAAGCTCTGCAGTCCTTCTAGTTCTAGTTGAGGATAGTTATGGACAATTAAACAAGTCATTGGAGGAGGAGATTCCACGAGTATCCCAATCCTTACTGACGGAAGAGCCCAGCACTTCAGTGTATAAGATTAGGCTGGTGCATTCACAACAATCTTCAATCAGAAGTGCTGAGTGGATGATGCAACTCAGCCTCCTCCAGTGGTCCTCAGCAATCCAGTTACCAGCCATCAGCCAATTTGATTCACTCCACGCGATATCCAGATTCAGTTGGAGATACTGGATACACCAGAGGATACATACTCTGACAACATTCTGTCAATAGTACTGAAAAGTTGTTCTCCAGACCTTGTCACTGCCCTCACCAAGCTGTTCCAATACCGTTACAATTACATTTCCCCGATTTCGTGGAAAATTACCCCAAGTATCTCCTGTATATAAAAAGTAGAACAAATCCAATCCGGCCAATTACCACTCCATCAGTCTACAATCGATCATCAGTAAAGTGGTGGAATGTCTCAGTGTTTTCAAGCTGCACCTGCTCAGCAATAACCTGGTCAATGACGCCCAGTTTGGGCTGCCCCAGGGCCACTCAGCTCCTGACCTCATTACCGTGGTTCAAACATGGACAAAAGAGCTGAATTCCAGAGGTGGGGTGAGAGTGACATTCCTTTAAAACGAGGCTGCCTTCGACCAAGTGTGGCATCAAGGGGCCTTAGCAAAACTGCAATCAATGGGTATCAGGGGCAAACTCCCCGCTGGGTCGAATCATACCTGAGACGTAGGAAGGTGGTCATGGTTGATAAAGGCCAGTCAACTCAGCTCCAGGGCAAGTCTGTTGGAGTCCCTCGGGCAGTGGCCTAGGCCCAAACATCTTCAGGGCTGCTTCATCAATGACATTGCCTCTATTCTAAGATCATAAGTGGGGATGTTTGCCAATGATTGCACAATATTCAGCAACATTTGTGGCTCCTAAGATACTGAAGCAGTCCATGTCCAAATGCAACAAGATCTGGACAGTATCCAGGCTGAAAAGTGGCAAGTAATATTCACGTCACACAAATGCCAGACCGTGACCATCACCACTAAAGTACAATCTAACCGCTGTCCCTTGGCATTCAATGGTGTTGCTATCACTGAATCCACAGTGGGCTGCAGTGGTTCAACAAGGCAGCTCACCACCACCTTCTCAAGGGGCAACCAGGGACAGGCAATAAATGCTGGCCCAGCCAGTCACACCCAGATTCACGAAATAAATAAATTGAAAAAACAGATTTTTTTTAACAGAGGAAGGTTGCTGAGGTATCACAGGGATCGGTGCTCGGGTACCAGCTGTTCACAAATCCATTAAAAATGTGGTTGTGTGAATCAAAGACAATATATCACAACCTGCTGAGAAAACTAAAAGATGTTGCATTGCGAGTGGGTGAGGAGGTTGAAAAAAGGTTTTAAGGTGACTAAGGCAAGTGGAGTGAATGGGCAAATATGTGGCAGATGGAGAGCAATATGGGTAGAGGTGACGGTGTGCCCTTTGGTGGGAACAAGAGATTGGCAGCTTTTCCTTTAAAAAGGGATTGTTTGAAACATGTTGATCGAAAAAGCGACATATGGGCCTTTTTGTTGTTTCTTTCTGCGCAGACCTCCGAGGTCCCTGCAGCGCAGTGAGGTCTGAACCCAGAAGTCAATACTGGGAATGGCATTCACACGCTGCCCAGTGTACATAGATCAACCACGTGGGGAGCTGTAACATTGAAAAGAATCTGGATCTCCCTGTACACCATCACTGAAAGCAATATTGCAGGAGCAGAAAACAGTTAGGAAGATCAATGATGTGCTGACCTTCATTTCAGGGGGATTTGAATCCATGAGTAAGGGTGTCTTACTGCAACTGTACAGAGTGTTGGTGAGACCCCGTCTCAAACACTGTGCAGTATTGTGTGCAGGTTTGGTCTCAGTACCTAATAAAGGACAAACCTGACATTGAGGGAGTGCAGTGAAGGATGACCAGACCGATCTTTGTGATGACAGGCTTGTTGTGGGAGCAGAGTTTGGGGCGACTGGGCCTGTATTCCATGGGGTTTAGGAAAATGCGTGGAGATCTCAGTGAGATATATAAAGCTCTGACAGGGTGAGATGGATTGGAAGCAGGGATAATAATTCCCCAGGCTCTGGTGTCTAAAACAAGGGTCCACAGTATTAGACAGACCATTATGCAATGAGATGACAATAAATGTCTGCCCTCAGCGTCTGGTGAACCTGGGGAATGCACTCGAACCTGGAAGCCAAGACACTGAATATAAATACGGACGTAGAGACAGTAAAGGAATGGTGGGAGAGAAGGAGAACGATATGGAAATAAAGGGTGAGGTATCATTATATTGAATTGGGTAGGAAACTCGACAGACCAAATGGACTACTGCACTTCCTACTTTATCGCTTCCCACGGTTAAACACATTAAGCGATGTGTACAGTGTGTGGGAAAAGTGCATTGAGGAGATGTTTGAACATGAACTGGAATGGAGAAGGCTCAATGTGTTGTATGGCCTACTCCATTCCCGATGTTTCTGTGCAGTCTGTAAATGTTGTCACAAGCTCTCAGATATTAGGAAGGAGGTCTCTGCAGGGTCAACAGGACTGTGTTTCGCATTGCCTTTTCCGATACTGAGGCTGGGCCCGGGTGTTCTGTCTGGTTTTATCCTTTAGACCTCGGAACAGTTTGATGCAATAGAATGTCCTGGTTGGCAGAATCAGAGACCATTGAAAAGTTTACCACATGTCTGTGTGTCTGTAGTCACGTTTTGGCCAGACCAGGAAAGCACGGGAGATTCACTTTCTGAAAGTACATTTGTGAAGCAAATTGGTGTGTACAATCGACATTGGCTTGAAGGTCACTATTACGGACAGCAGATTTTGCATCTTAATATTTTGTCAATTGTGTTTAACTTACACCAGCTGCCAGAGCATTAGCCTGGTCTGGATTAGTAATCCAGTGACCTTTCCACAGCAGCACCATCTCTACACGGGGACCTATCTGAAATCAAACTGAGGGGGAGGTAACTGCTCAGATTGTAATTATAATCCTTTTAGGAACTGGACATAGCTGAGTAATTTTCCACATTACCAGGGCGATGTCAGAGTTGGAGCTGGAATGAAACAGCTTCCCAGGAACACGGCTTGTTGTGCAGCACAAGTCTTCAGTCCTATTGCTGGAATGGGGTCAGGGACCATTGTCTTTTTCGTACGTACTGTGTTCAGCTGTTTCTTCATGTCACGTACAGCAAATTGACTTGGTTGAATACTAAAATCTGTGATTCTGTGGGTATCATGGCGAGGGTGAGGTGGTTCATCAACTCAACACTTCTGGCTGAGGTTAGTGCAGCTACCACATCCTGGTCTTTTACACTGATGTGCAGGGCTGTTTGATGACTGAGGATGGGGATATTTGTGGATCCCTTTGCTCCAGTCATTTGTTTAATCTTTCATCACCATTTATGACAGAGCGTGACAGGATTGCGGAGCTTCGATCAGATCTGTTAGTCAAGTGTGGTAGCTTTAATGGGTTCACGTCAGGTTTAGGTTCACGTGGTTCTGATCCAGTCATGTTCACCCACAGTCATTACTGAAACATAGATCGTATTGATGGCAATGGCAGACTGAGGAAATTATTCGAGGCTAAAAGTTACAGGTTGTGGTTAATGCTGTTCTGCTTCTCCTGCTGCTGTAGTCTGCAGCACTACATAAATACGCAGTTTTGAGCTGCAATACCTGCAATGCAATTCTGCTCTCTGTCCCTTAGTTCACAACGAGACCCATTCACCCATCAGCCCTGTACTCAGTGACCTACTTTGGTTTCTGATGTGGTAACACTTCCATTTTCATACTCTCATTCTGCTGAGGGTCTCTCCCCGGGTCGTGCCTTCAATCTGACACATTCTGCAAAACCAATTAACTGATTTTAATTCAATTGTTTAATTCATCTGAATCTTTTTCCTTGAGTAATACCATCTTCTGTGTTTAAAGTGAAGGCCTTTCCCTCTGTTTCTCTCCCTGAGCATGATTAAGAGCTCTGCAGTGTCAGTGATGTCAGCCTTATGTAGTTTCAGAGCCAATGAATTCTCTGGATTCCCAATCATCTTCACCACATTTTATGTTTCCTCTTTTGGTTTGATGCCTTATTACTCATGGTTGCCTTGTCCTGCCATGAGTATGTTTCATCTCCTTTGGGAGAATTTCTGATATCCTCCGAAATAACCCTTAGAAATTCCAGCTTTTGCTGTTACATGGTCTGCCCTGCTCAGTTCCCCTTCCAATTGACTGTGACCAGCTCCTTCCAAATGTCTTTGTAGTTACATTGCTCAATTATAATCACATTACATCAAGAAGAGAGCAATAGATATAAACCTAAAGAAAGAGCTTTGAGAGAAGGGACGCAAAGAATAATTGGTAAATTCCTTAACTCGATACAAAGAGAGAAAGAGCGAGACAACATAGATGATGAAATGTGAAATATGAGAAAACTAGATCATCGAAAGAAGGAGATGAACATCCCCCAATGTTTGGCAATGCCTGTGTGCTGTGGTCCTTTGTGCAGTGCATGTACAACAGAGTAATATGTTCAAATGCTGGGTCTGATGCCAGAAATTTTATCTCCAATAATATGACAGACACTAGCTTTGGAAAGAACCCAACAGGCCAATGTATTGAATTCTGGTAGAAAGGGGATTAACTGAAATAAGCTGGGACACCAGAAGGAAGAATTTATAATACACATCCTGATAAGAATGAGAGATTGGAGTGGAGATTTCCAGAAAAGGAGGGAACGTTGAGAGAAGGGGAGCATATCATTTTAGATGAGAATCAAATGATGTTTTCATGTTTTATAAATTTTATACATCATATGCAACACTTTTAGTTAACTGTGTCTCCGTTGTTCATTTAGAATGTGTTGTGCACATATGAAAAATGTTACCTATCTGCACACATACATTAATTAAACAGTGAGTATAAAATCATTCTTCCGCCATTGAAACTGTCCTGTTGTCGTGATACCAGGATACATGAACACCAACTGGCCACCAAAATACATGACCCATTATCACTATGTTCCATACATACAGACAAAGAAGGGCACCACTTTGATTGGGACAACACACACACATACTAAGACATGCAAGGACGTTCTTCGAGGAATGGCATTCTGACCGGAAGTCCGTCAATAAACACAGCAATTTAGATCCTATCTACCTTCTCTTGTAAAACAAAAGAACTGGAAATGACATCACCCATCTTAAGAACCCAAGACCTATAAATAGAGAGGCGCAACATCCCACCAGCGCTTCAGCAGAGCCTCTCACTGATGATGTTCATTAGTCATAGTATCGAATCGTCAGAAAACAAACCTTCAAGCACAGCGAGCTAACTTGCATATATGCAAACTGTTATTTTTCTTTTATTAGTGGAATTTGGGAGTTCTTTGTCACTCATGTATTAACAGATTACGAGGTGAGGTGAGCTTTTTTGGGTTTGTGGTTTTAATTAATAGAAGTGCTCGACATAGATGTCTTCACAGTTTGGGGCCCTGCCATAAGGGACTTGGGTAGATTTGAACAGATTTCGGGTACAAAATGTCCCAGCAAATTCCAACACGTTGCAATTAGTGACCTAGATCTTCAAATAAAACCGGTCGGAAAATCTGTTTAATTTTGTTCACTGGTGGTTGTTTAAATTAAAACTGAGGGAAATGGCTCTTAACATTACTAAAGAGGTTCCCAAATTTGCCAAGAAAGTTGAGAAAGACAGAAGCAGGACATTTATTAGAATTAGCAAATAGGTTGGAATTGGGTTTAACCAGGGACAGAAGGAAAGCTGAAATTATAATGTAGTTGGTCAAGCACATTGATGTATCAGAGAAACAGACAAGTGCAATATAGTTAGAAAAAACTTAAATTGCAAATATGGCAACTGAAGTTAGAAGACAAAGAAAGAGACGGAAACAGAGTTAGAAAAAAGAGAAGGAGAGGAAAAAGAAAGAGAGAGAGAATTTGAAATTTCGAAGTTGTGAATTAGACAAGAAAGTTAAATTAACAGGATGGAGATGAAGGGAGAACATCGGGATGTATACAACTATGTTAGTACTTTGCCATATTTCGGTGAGAAAAATGCCAAAACCTTTTTTATTTCATTTGAAAAAAATAACTCGGCAGATGACGTGTCCAGTGAACTTGTGGGTAATGCTAGTTCAGACTAAGCTGGTGGGCACAGCTGGTGAGGCATGTGCAGCACTGTTAGATGGGGGGGTCAAGAGATTATGCAAATGTAAAATTGGCTATTTTGATTGGCTATGAAATGGCACCAGAAGAACATAGACAGAAGATCATAAAAATTGAGACGGAACTTGGTCAGACTTATGTTCAGTTTGAAAGAATTAACTACAGTCATTTTGATAGATGGGTGTTGGACTTAAAAATAGATAAGACTTGTGAGGCTCGAAGGGAGATTATTCTGCTGGAGAAGTTTAAAGACTCACTTCCAGAGATGGTAAGATTTCATGTGCACGAACAGAAAGGTCAAGAAGTGAGAAGCGCGGCAGAAATGGCAGGTAAATATGCATTGGTGCATGAGATGAAATTTAGCTTCCGGGAGAATTTTCATGCTATGAGGGATAGAAATTGGGAGAAGGGAAGTTCACACATTACAAAGCGAACAGTAGCGCACAATAGTTTACCACAAGTGAAAAAAGAAGCCCAAAGGGGTTGAAAGGAGGTGAAAGGCCTCAGGTGTTCTCAGTATAAGGCAGTGTAATACATAAAATGACAGTGCCGATGGTTTAAGAAGAGCACTGGGAAAAGGTGTTTTCACTGCAGTAAGCTGGGACATACTGTGATGGTCGTTGAAGGAAGGCATTTTGGGGAAAGATGTGGTAGAAGAGGCTAAGCCCAGTGGCATTAGTGAAACTGGAAAAGGAGACCCCAAGTAGAGCCGAGGAGCTGCAGGAGAGTATACAGCCAAGGCAGGGGCGGGGTATGGAGTCAATACCTGATCGCTATAAAGAATTCACCTCTGTAGATAAAGTTTACTCAGAAAGATCAGGGGGAGAAGGACAAGAAGTTATAATATTGTGAGATATGGGATCTGCTCAGTCTCTAATAGTTGAGAAGTGAGACGCCAGAAAAGCACAACAGATCTGGCAGCATCCGAACAGCAGGACAATCGAATATCAGGCAGAAACCCATCGTCAGGAATGTGGTGGGGGGACAATGGGGCTGAAAGATAAATACGAGGGTAGTAGCTGGGCCTGTGGGAGGGTCACTGGGAAGGCGATAAGAAGATGTAGGTGGGAGTAATAATGATATGTCGGTTAGGAGGATGGAGTCGGTAGGTGGGAAGCAAGCTGGCCAGTTAGGGCTCTTCAAGAGGGCAGTGCGAGGTTGAACGGTTGGATCTGGGAGAGGTTGGTGGAGGGGAGATTTGGAATTTGGTGAAGTCAACGTTGATGATGGTTCTAGTTTGAGGTTTCCAGCTGTCCTACCACTGATAGGTGTCCTATCACCCTCCTGTCCGACCTATCACCATCACACCCCACCTGCATCTACCTATCGCCTTCCAAGCTATCTTACACCCAGCTCCACCCCCACCCTCCTATTTATTTCTCGGCCCCCTTCCCCCTCCGTTACCCCATCCTCCACTTTCCTGAGAAGGATTTATGCCTGAAAGTCAACTCTTCTGCCCCTCGGATGCTGCCTGGTTGGCTATGCTTTTCCTACCCCACACTTTTCAACTCTGATCTCCAGCATCTGCAGCCCTCACTTTCTCTCGGCCTCTAATAGTGAGAGATGAAAGTAATTTCACTCTTTCTGACGTACTAATCAAGAACGTGACAATTTGTGGAATGGGGTTAGAAATTAAGCATTCCCTTGTGTAACATCAGGTTGGAATGCCAAATCAAGGTTGGGGAAGTAACAGTGACAGTGAGTAACAGAGTGTCATTTCCAGGAATACAGTTTGTTCTTATGAACGATTTAACAGGATCCAAGTTGGGCGTGGCAGCCCTTGTGTTGGAGTAGGCAAAAGGAAAACAAGGGAATTGGGGAATTAAAAGAAAAATACCCAGGATTTTTCCAGACTGCATAGTAACAAGATTGTGGGCGGCACGGTGGCACAGTGGTTAGCACTGCTGCCTCACAGTGCTAGAGACCCGGGTTCAATTCCCGCCTCAGGCAACTGTCTGTGTGGAGTTTGCACATTCTCCCCGTGTCTGCGTGGGTTTCCTCCGGGTGCTCCGGTTTCCTCCCACAGTCCAAAGATGTGCAGCTCAGGTGAATTGGCCATACTAAATTGTCCCTAATGTTAGGTAACGGGTAAATGTAGGGGTATGGGTGGGTTGCGCTTCGGCGGGTCGGTGTGGACTTGTTGGGCCGAAGCGCCTGTTTCCACACTGTAATGTAATCTGTAATCTAATCTGCAATTCCACTGTCATAAGTTAGAGCAGGAAGGAAAACCAAAATAAAAAGCCAAAGGAGATGATGCTCAGTGAACTGACACCCTGCTTGATGTCACGGTGCAGAAAATAACCTGAACAGGCAGAGGATCAGGCAGAGGATCAGACAGGGGTGTTTAGTCCTGAAAGGCTAATGGACTTACAACAGATATATATATATATATATATATATATATACACACACACAAAAAGGAATCAAAATATATTGTCGAACGTTATTAACTTAAAGATAGAATGCTAAAATTAAAATGGAGACCCCGATAGGTTAGTGCAGAAGGGAAATGGGCCAAAGTGCATCACATTGTTTTCGGAATAGCGTAAAGTGTTACGGGTAGCACATAAACTAACTGCAGGGGGTCACCTAGGTGTGCAGAAGACTCAGGCTAAGGTACAGAGGCATTTCTAGTGGCCAGGAATGCACACGGACGTGGTTATTTTTTGATGTACATGTCAAACATTCTAAATGGTAGGTACGTCACAGGCAGTACTAAAGCCAGCACCTTTGTTGCCAATTCCTGCATTTGAAGAACATTTCATGTGGGTTATGATTAGTTGTGTAGCTCCCCTATCTAAAATAAAAGTGGAAACCAATATTTGCTAGCCATAATGGATGTGTCTACCAGATTCCCAGAGGCAATTCTATTATGGAGTCATGATTCGGAGATGCCGGTGTTGGACTGGGGTGTACAAAGTTAAAAATCACACAACACCAGGTTATAGTCCAACAGTTTTAATTGGAAGAACACTAGCTTTCGGAGCGACGCTCCTTCATCAGGTGATTGTGCAATTTCCTGATGAAGGAGCGTCGTTCCGAAAGCTAGTGTGCTTCCAATTAAAAGTGTTGCACTATAACCTGGTGTTGTGTGATTTTTAACTATTATGGAGTGTTAAGGTAAAAAGGGAGGTGGAGGAGTTGGTAGCTTTCTTTACTCACTGTGGGCTCCGCAGAGAGATTCAGTCAGACCAAGGTCTCATTTTACCGCTCAGCTGTTCAAGGAAGTCATGGATAGTTTAAGGAAGTCATGGATAGCTTAGGCATACAGCACTTCAAATCAAGGGTGTCCCATCCTGAATCCCAGGCACCCTTGGAAAGTTAGCATCAGGTGCTGAAGACCATATTAACAGCATACTGTCAGGATTACCGGAATGATTGGAATGAAGGTGTCTCATTAAATTGTTTGCCATTAGACAAAAATTATTTGCCCCAAATAAATCTACTCAGTTTACTTCCTTTGAGGTAATATTTGAAGTAAGAGGTCCTTTGGAATTAATTGAATATAAATTGACAGGACAGAAGTCAGAGATCTCACACTCGGATTATATATGTGAGGTGAGGGAGAGATTAGATGGAGTAGGTGAGTTAGCTAAACAACACCTGAAGGGCACAGTATAGAATGAAGCACGTGGCAGATAAAAACTCTGAAATTTTGACGATTTCCTGTGGGGATGACGTATTAGTATTGTCACCAGTGATAGGAATCCCCTTCAATGCCAGGTTTAGGGACTCAGGAACAGAGTTATGGTCAGATGGACAAATTGTGTAGTTTATCTGTATGATGTAGTGATTTTTAGCAAGTGATTGAAAGCTCACGTGTTGCAGCTGCCAGAGCATGTTGAACGTTTACAAGAAGCAAACTTTGTAATAAACTTAAAGAAAACTGAATTCGCGAAGGCAGAGGTGACGTTTGTGGGACATTACATTGGACATGGAAGGTTGACCCCCGTGGAACACAAAGACAAAGGGCTTTGAGGAATTTACACGAACATCCTCGATGAAAGAGTGGATTCGATCGGAAGTTTTTTCCAAACTTCAGCAGCGTATTGGCACTACTGATGGACTTAGTAAAGAAGGAAACATAATTGTGGTGGACAGAACAATGCCAGGAGGCATTTGAGAATTTTAAAGCAGGATTAATCACCGCACCAGTTTTGGTTACACCAAATATTTTGAAACCCTTTCAAAATTCTATTTGCTTCTAGGGATATAGGGGTTGGAGTTGTATTGAAACAGTAAGATGATGATGGAATTGAATGGCTAATTGGCTACTTGTCGAAAAAACGCAATATCCATCAGAAAGAAAAATACAACATTCTCCATTATTGAAAAAGGATGATTAAGTTTCGCACTGACCTGACAATATTTTAATGTTTATGTGACTAATAAATTGTCGGAGATGGTTGTGGACAACGACAAACCTCTCGCGTTTTTTTTGAATATTTAAAGACCAGAATATGAGAGCATTTCATTGGAGTCTTATCACACCGACTTTAAACTTACAAAATGTACATGCTGTGGGTCATAAAATGTGATAGCAGATGTGTTAGCGTGGATTTAAAGGAAAAGGTTTAGATAAGATTTGACTTATTCCAGTTTATATAGGTGTGTAAGATTAATATGATTGATATAACTGAGATTAATACTTTTGTATTTCATAATAATGGGATTAAGAATTAGAAGAATAGAAACGAAGCCATCTTTTCATTCTGATTTTCTTTTTCTGAAGGAGGGAGGTCTTATGAAGCAGAAAGCATGTCAGCTCACTTTAAGACAGAACAGGTTTTGTTGAATAGGAAGTACAGCACAGATGCCAGCTAAATGTCACATTGTTCCATATGTCACAGTTAGCTGTGAAATGGATACCTGAGTTTTGGTTGCTGTTTTGACAACAATTCAAATACAACCAAAGTGTTCAAATAATGGTCAGGACACCAGAAGCTAACGGAATTTGAATATTATTGTTTAGACACCTGGAAAGCAATCAAATTATGAGAATTGTTGTATCATGGGGAGTATATAAACCCAGCATTTGAACACTAGAGGGAGAGCCACTGCCATCCAACAACAGAGTAACTGCTGTAGAGCAGGAGTGCTAACTGGCCATCTCAAACACTCTCTTTCAAGGATACATGTTCATGTCAAACCGACTTGCAATAAAAAAAATGACCCAGGGAGATCAGCAGCTGGAAGAGTGAACACAGCGGGGAAGATAGAGACTGTGTGGTCTTGAGATTGTAATGTTTAATATGTGGGCTGTTGGAACAGAATATTTTTACAGAGTCGGAGTCAGATAGTAAGTAGCTAAGAAAAGAGGGGCTTGTATTTGCGAATAGTTGTTGTTTAGTGTTCACTATTAAAGTTAAGAAACTAACTTGTTATTTTTTGTATAAGTCGTGGAATATTGGAGATCTGTGTCACTCATATTTTAACAGATTACGAGGTGAGGCGAGCTTTTCTGGGTGTTTGGTTTTAATTAACAGAGGGGTTTCGACTCCACCTTGTAAATGACCATCCACGCTAACCCCAATTCCCTGCAGTTGGCCCATATCCTTCCAGTCCTTTCCTATCGACATATTTATCCAAATGCATTGAAATGTTGTTAATGTACCCCCCAACCACATCTGCTGGCAGCTCATCCGCACACCAGCCATTTATGTAAATAAGTGGTCCCTCAGATTCCCTTTTAATCCTTCCCCTTTAACCTTAAACTGATCGTCTCTCGTTCTCGATTCTCTAAACCTTGGAAAAAGACTGAGAGCATTAACCCTAACATCGTGATCTTATTCAGCTCTATAAGGACTCCCTCAGTCTCCTACATGCTAAAGAAAAGGTCCGAGCTTGCCCAACCCCTCCCTATAACTCAGAATATTGGGTCCTGGTAACATCCTTGAAAATTTCTTCTGCACTCTTTTTAATTTAATAGCGTCCTCCCCATAACAAGGTGACAAAACTGAACACAATACTCCAAGTGCGGCCTTACCAAAGTCCTGTGTAACTGCAACATAAATTCCCAACTTCTGTACTCCATGTCCTGCCTGATGAAGGCCAATGTGCCAAATGTCTTCTTCACTGCCCCGTCGACCTGTGGCTCCACTCTCAGAGAACCGTGCACCTGAACCCCAAGGTCTCTCTGCCCACTACACCGTTGAAGATCCTCCCATTCACCATGAAACTCCTCCCTTGCTTTGAGTTCCCAAAATGTAAGACATCACGCATCTATATTAAATTCCATTTGCCATTTCTCGGCCCACTTCCCCACCTGAGTGAGGTCCTGCTGCAATTTCTGATAAACTTCCTCACTGAACATGCTCCCACTTACTTTAGTGTCATCTGCAAACTTACTAATCATAACTTGTACATTCACAACCAATTCATAGATAACAAACAACAATGGACCCAGCCTCCAGTCTGACAAGCATCATTCCACTAAACCCTCTGCTTTCTACCATCAAACCAACTGTGTATCCAATTGGCCAGTTCCCCCAGCATTCCACGTGATGGAAACTTCCAGAGCATCCTGCCGTGTGGGACCTTATCAAAGGCCTTGCTGAAATCCATAGAGACTATATCTACCCCTCTGCCCTCTTCAACCTTCCTGGTCACTTCATCAAAGAACTCGAACAAATTTGGGAAGCATAATCTCCCACTCACAAATCTATGCTGACTGCTCCGAATCAAACCCTGTGTAGGTAATGGGTACAGTCAATGGCATGCTGTCCTTCATTTTATGATGATTCGAGAACATTAGTAAAGCCATCTTCCTGCAGTTTTAGAGCCATGCTGAGAGAGCATTTGGGGCAATCTCTACAGATTTGATCTCCTTTGAAAGGAATGATCTCCTTACCACAGACACGGGTGATGGTAACATGAGGATAGAGTGAAGAAGCTAAGTGTTTAACCTATAGAGATGTAAGGGATGAAGAAATTGTGACGCTGAAACATGAGGAGTGGCAGCGATCACTTATTTGCAAATGAGACATTGATAGGGTGAGAAATTCCATGCTTTACCCAGGATTGATTGGTTTGATTTATTGCCACGTGTACCTCAGTACAGGGAAACACTTTATTTATGAGCAGTGGATACAGGTCATCGTAAGCATGGCCAGACAGATCATAGGTTGGACATAGACTTGGACAGAGTAAGTCACACAAGTTACACGGAACTGGACATGCACTAGACAAGATCAACATGAATAATATCAGCATTATTTGAACTTAGTGAGTCCATTCATCAGTCTAATGTGACTTTCCTAATAGTCTATATGCTTTTACTAACTCTCCCCATGTTATTGTGCAGTTGGCGTGTGAGCCCGAACTGAACGTCAGCTTGCTCACAATCCCCAACAGCAGCCACAATACCTTCCATCTGAAACAGGTAGCCATTCCCACCAGCTTCCGTCCTGCATAAAGAACAGCAGGCTGTCTTCTCGGAAATGAAAGGTGACTTCTTGAGACTTCACACAAGACATATGGCTTCCCTCCACACTCCTCATGGCGAGAAAACCATGTTAAAATCCCACGTGTGTGTCATGAGCAATGGAGCCAGGAGGAACAACATGGAGCAGCCTGTCTGTGCAGCCTCTGCTCCAACTGTTCATCATGCTAGAGCATCGATTAGGAGACAGTGAGGGCTGCCCATGCTGGAGATCAGAGTAGAGCATCAATTGCTGGAAAAGCACAGCAGGACAATCGACGTTTCGGGCATAAGCCATTCATCAGGATCAGCATCAATTAACTCATTCTGCCACTGTGTAAGTGCATTGAGGTGGGAATGGCCTCCTACTGTTCCTGTATAAGTGGCTCAACTGACTGAACAGCCTCCTACTGTTCCTGTATAAGTGGCTCAACGGGCTGAAAGGCCTCCTCTTGTTCATGTGTAACTAACTCAACGGGCTGAATGGCCTCGTTCTGTTTCTGTGTCATTGACTCAAGGGACTGAATGACTTCTTCCTTGTTCAATTGGACAGGGCCAAGGGCCTGACTGGTTAGCCCTGGTTCCTGTTTCATAGGTCGATGTACTGACAAGTGTGATGATGCTGCAGCTTTAAGAATTATTTTGTCCTGGTTTCTTTGAAGAGAGAGATTGAATGATCATTAACAAGCTGGTTAGTTAAGACCACTGAGTAAACAGCGAGGGAGGCCTTGTGTTTATTTTAGTGCAGCCTGAATGGGTGTGGCCAGCTCTCACAGATTAGGATCCTTGAGTTTGTGGCAATCTGTGACTGAATACTCAGTTTTGCCAAGGGCTGTGTTTATGGGATTTTCGTGTATCGGGCCAGTTCATTACTAATAGCTCCACGATCAATTATTCTGTTAACTTGTCCAATAGAATTAAGTTATTCTAATTTCCTCTTTCTTTGCTTTCATTTTATCTTTCATGTTTAAATAAATAGTGTTTAGCTTCACAGCGAGTAGTTTGACCATTCACATTGCATCTGGAACAGACCCTTTACATTCCCTTTAAAATAAGAAAACATTAGAATCTACGCTACCGCCTTCAAATATTGTCGAGGGGCTCTTGTGTGGTCCATCACACTAGACTCCTTCTCTTCCTGAGTAATAGGCTGGAGGCTCTGAATGGGCTGTCCCTGTTCTTCTCCAATAATGTCAATGGGCTGAATGGCTTCCTCATATTCCTGTGAAACCAGCGTGAGTTGCTGAATGAACTCTATTTCACTGTGGCAATGTGCAGTGTCAGGCAGTGCTGTTACACGAATGTTACAGACACGTTAACAGCACAAGTCTCAATGGAGTCTGGGTCTTGCTGCTCATGGACAGAGACCAGTTCAGGAGCTGACGGGCAACAAAATGTTCTGAACATTGTGGAATCTTCAGTGACCATCCCCACTTCTGATCTTATGTTGGTGAGGGTGGGGACGGGAGACATTGATGAAGCAGCTGAAGCTGTTTGTGAAGTGGAACCTACCCTGAGGATCTCCCACAGAGGTGACCCAGGACTGAGATGATGAACATCTTCCTTTGTGCCATGTTTGACTCCAAACACTGGAGAGTTTACTCTGATTCCCATTAAGTCCAGTTTTGTTAAGCTCCTTGATGTCAACAGAAGGCAACCATTGCCTTGATATCAGGGCCAGTCATTTTTTACCTGAACCCTTGTCTCAACCTCTTTTGTTCATATCAATAGGCCATGGTATAGGCGCAGCAAGTGTTTTCTTCAAACAGATGGGATTGAATGCCAGGATTTCTCGTCTCAAGAGTGTTTGGGGAGTTAGATGACTGAAAGTATTTGAAGAGGAGGTACTGGATATTGACCTGTCAGAGAGGTGAGGGCTATGAAGAATTGGGTATGGAAGAGGATTTGAGATCAAGAGCAGATCAGGCATGATCTTAGTGAAGGGCAAGGCAGGCTTGGGGAGTGAACGACCTGCCCCTGTATCTGATCTTCGCCCATTCTGTTATTGGAAAGTTAGTGGGTGTTATTTTCCTGAATGTTATGGTTTTGAATATTGCAGACAGGGAGACCAGAGGATTTTGTGAGCCAGCGCTGAGTGAGGTATGGGGGCTGTATTCACAGTGAATTTGGGTCTACAACATGGCCAACAAATGAAGCACAAGTTGCAGAGAGGGGAAGCTCTGTAAAGAGAGATGAGGGGCCTCTTTCATACCCGTGCCTGGGTTTTCCAATTATATTTCCCAAATCACCTCGAAACATGTGGGGCAGTCTTCAAGGGCCAAATGGTCTCCTCTGTTTCCGTGCAACGGGTTATAGGAGTAAGTGGCCTCCAAATGTTCCTGTCTAGCAGGTTTGAGGGGCTGAATGGAACACAGGAACATGGGACTGAGGAGCAGGAGAGGGTCATTAGATACTTTGAGCCTTCTCCACCAGGCACTAAAATTGTGGCTGATCAGGTTGGGGCCTACTTTTTTGTCTATATCCAATTATCTGTTATTCACTTCTCTACCAAATATTTACCTAACGCATCTTTCAATCAATGTGAACATAGAGGCACGATAAACTTCCAGTGACGAGATTTCTGACTTGAAAGGTCCTTTCAGAATTTTTCATCATCCCTCTTATAGAATAAGAGAGTCATGCAGAACGGAAACAGACCCGTTAGTCCAATCTGTTCACTCCGATCAGATATCAAATCTGATCCAGTCCCATTTGCCAGCAATTGGCCAATATCCCTCCTCTTTCAGATACTTTTTAAATGTGCGATTGTAACCGCCTTCAGCACTTCCCCTCACAGCACTTTCTGTACACACACCACTCTCTGTGTGAAACATTTATCTTCAGGTCTCTTCTAAATCAATTCCCCTCGCCTTCAACCTATGCCCTCTTCTTCTGGACTCCCCTATCCTGGGGAGCAGAACGTGGCTGTTCAGAATATCCATGCCCCTGCTGGTTTTATAAACATCTGTAATGTTACCCCTCAACCTCTGACACTCCGGGGGGAAACACCTCAACGGAATCAGCCTCTCCCTGCAGTCAAACCTCCAGTCCTGGAACATATGTGTAAGTCATTTCTGCAGAAAACCAAGTTATACACAGTATTCTTAAAGTGGCCTCACCAACATCCTATATAGATGCAACATGCCACCACAACTCCTATACTCAATGCTCTGACTGATTAAGGCAAATGTGCCAAATGTGTTCAGCACCACTCTGTCTACCTGCGACTCCACTTCCAAGGAACAATGCACCTGCAACCCTATGCCCCTTTGTTTCACAACATGCCCCAGGACCTGACCATGAAGTATATAATGTCTGCCCTGATTTGCCTTCCCAAAATGCAAAACCTCGTATTTATCTAAATTAAACTTCATCTGTCACTCCTTGCCCCTTTGTCCCATCTATTTATCGTATCGTTGTACTCTGAGGTAATCTACTAAACCACCATTCTGATATAATCTGCAAACTTACTCTGTCCTCAATATTCACATCTAAATCCTTTACATAAATGATGAAATGCAGTGAACTCAGTACGGATTCTTACAGCACACTGCTGCTCACAAGCCTCCAGTCTGAAAAATATCCCACTTCCTTCAAGCCAATTGTAACTAGCTTCTTCTGTATCCCAAGTGACCGAATCTTATTCATTTGTCTACCAATCAGAATGAAATACCACCTATGAAGACAGATTGAGTAGGCTAGTCTTATTTTCACTAGAAAAAGGAGATTGAGGGGGGACCTGATTGAGGTTTACAAAATCATGAAGTGTATAGCCAGGGTGGATAGAGACAAGCTGTTTCCCAGGTTGAAGGATTCAGTCACGAGAGGTCGTGCTTTCAAAGTGAGAGGTGGAATGTTTAAGGGGGATACGCGCGGTAAGCACTTCACACAGAGGGTGGTGGGCATTTGGAACGCGTTGCCAGCAGAGGTGGTAGAGGCAGGCACAGCATATTCATTTAAGATGCGTCTGGACAGATGCATGAGTAAGTAGTGAGCAGAGGGATCAGATCCTTAGGAATTGTCCGACAGATTTAGACAGTACATTTGGATCGGCTCAGGCTTGGAGGGCGAAGGGCCTGTTCCTGGGCTGTAAATTTTCTTTGCTCTTTGTTCTTTAAATGAACAACTTGCTGAGGTCCATATAGACAATGTCACCCAAACTGCCTTCATCAATCTTCTTTGTTACCTCTTAACCAAATTAATGAGACATGATTTCCCATGCAGAAAGCTACGCTGTGTACTCCGATTAGCCCTTGCCTTCCCAAATGTATGTAAATTCTATCCCTCAGAATCCCCTCCAACAACTATCCCACCACTGACATCAGGCTCATCATTCTATAGTTCCCCGGCTTTTTGGGTCACTGTTTGCTTTTCTCGTCCCACTCCTGCACTGCTCACAACGGATGTTAAATGTAACCAGGTTGGTGTCATGCCGATCATATCGGTCTCAGACTGGGTGAGGGTCAGTTTTAGGAACAAGTCAGACTAGTTTCTGTAATCTGCTCAAATAGCACGTTTTTGATCCAGAGCAATGTTACTCAAACTATGATGGAAAGATGCATGTTTGGGTGTTGAAAATATATAATCAATATTTCCTTTTCTAAAAACACTGACACACACACACACACACACACACACACACACACACACACACACACACACACACACACACACACACACACACACACACACACACACACACACACACACACACACACACACACACACACACACACACACACACACACACACACACACACACACACACACACACACACAAACAAAATCTCTGCAACTTTAACTTGAAAGAACTTTGCCCAGATATTATTGTAACTCATGACAAAAGGAAAAATTGCAAGATTTTCCAAAACGTTATTCTGCTTCTGAAGATATAGTACTCACACAGCTGCGAGCAATGGGATTCCATTCTGGGAGAGTTGGATTTGGCTGAATTCCATTTGCTTTCGGCAGTGAGTAGATTCCAATGGATGCTGGTCAGGGAGCACCCAAAGGGTAGCACGGTGGTTAGCATTGCTGCCTCACAGCACCAGGGGCTTGGGTTCGATTCCAACCTTGGGTGACTGTCTGTGTGAACTTTGCACATTCTCCCCTTGTCTGTGTGAGCTTCTAATGGGTGATCCCGTTTCCTACCACAGCTCAAACTGTGTAGGTTAGATGGATTGATCATGCCAAATTGTCTGTAGTTTTCAAGGGTTTCTAGGTTAGGTGCATTAGTCTGGGGTAAATATAGGGGAATGTGTTGGGAAGGTTGGTATGGATTTGTTGGGCCGAAGGGCTTGTTTCAACACTGCAGGGATTCTATTCCAATAAGAATGGTAACGATGACTGTAGAGTTCTTTTTAGCTCGCATACATTGCTGTGATGAGGAACAATGAAGGAGAGAGAGTACAATAGGCCGTTCCTTCTCGGACAGATTACATTTTCTCCCTCTCTGAGCTGAGTCACACAATAATGTCATCCACTCCCAAACTGGGCCATGTGAGGTCTCCTTTTACATGGTCCAAACTATGTCTCCATCACATTCCCTATTCCATGTTGTTGCATCATTGCTGCTGTCATACACAGAGCCATACCCTTCGCAGAAAATGGTCTCGGCCGATTTGAAATATGTTTACATAGCCCCGCGTCATTAAAAAAATGAAATGTTTAATTTATTCAGAATTCCTAAGTTAAAATGCATGCATTTTTAAAGAAATGCATAAATTGCTGGAAGAGCTTTGCAGGTCTGTCAGCATCCAGATACCTTTTACATGCTATATTTGTACCAGCCTCCACCACTTCCTCTGGCAGCTCATTCCATACACACACCAACCTCTGCGTGAAAAGGTGCCCCTTAGGCCTTTTCAAAAACGTTCTCCTTTCACTGTTAACCAATGCCCTCTAGTTTTAGACGCCCCTAACCTGGGAAAAACCCTGACTACTCACCCTATCCATGACCATTCTGATTTTATAAACCGTTACTGCTGTGAAATATGGCCCCAATCAACACGAATGGCTGTACTTTCAGTTATCCTGGGCCTAAATTCTGAAATTCAATACTGACACCTCTTCCTTCTCCATCAAGTCACAATTCTAAGTCCATTTTAATCAGTTTGTTCAGATGTATCATGAGGCACTTCTGTGAGCTTTACACCTAGACCTTTGTGCCTGGAGGTGGGACACGAGCATCACTCTGCAATACCCATAAAGCTGTAACATTATTCTCCTCTGTGGTTTGTTCATCAGCCTGTTCAGACATGCTGGGACATACCTCTGCAACAGGCAGGACTTGAATCCAGGCCTTCTATTCCAGACCTAGGAACACTACCACACAATTTCAGGAATTGGAATCAAATCCAGAGCTCTGGCTCAGAGACAGGGACACTACCCACTACACTACCATACCCAGATTTTGGTTCATATTTTAGTGCCCATCTTTCAGCTTGGTGTGGAATTATTATAATCAGGTTACCATTACTGAATTACAAACAACACTTTGCATTATTAAACAATTGCAAGACATTTGTCTCAACTGTAGGATATTGAGTGTATGTGCTGTGCCATCGAAATTAACTATAAACATCTTTAAATTGCTATTATCTGTGGTCTCCAATATGAGGAAACGAAATCCTGCAGACACAATCTGCCCAATGAAGCGTCTCAAATAGATATTTATTACTGAACACCAGAGACGAAGGAAGAGCTTTACTTCTGGTCACAACACACCGATCACCCTTATCCACCTCTAACGTGCGACTGCCCTCTTCCTAAAATGAAATGACACCAGGCAGCTGATTACTGTCCAGCCTCTCCTCCCCACTGACTGTGTCAGCAATCTCTCTCTCCTCGCCCTAACCACACAAGGCAAACCAAGCTCAGGGTCTTTGTGAAAATCAAGGCCGGAGTGTGCAGGCATCCTGGAGAGGGATGGGCATTTTAAAATTGAAGGGGGAGGGTGGGGTGTCAATAATATCACTCACTGGGCTGAGGGGTGGCAGATGGAGTGCAGTTTGGATTAATGCGAGGTATTGGATTTGGTAAATCAAACAACAGCAGGACCTATACAATTAAAAGCAGAGCCTTTGGCAGTGTTGTAGGACAGAGACCTCGCTGTCAGGTATAATTCTTTAAAATTTGCATCTCATATAGATAATGTGGTTAAGAAGGTGTTTAACACACTTGTCTTCATTGGTCAGACCTTTGAGTATCAGAATTGGGACGTCATGTTGTGGTTGTACAGGATATTGGTGAGACCTCTTCTGGAATACTGTGTCCAGTCTGGTCACCCTGCCCACTAATTCCATCGGCACACCACCCTCTGGGTGAAAAAGCTGCCCCTTAGGTCACTCTTAAATGTTTCCCCTCTCACCTTAAGCCTATGCCCTCTAGTTTTGGACTTCCCGTACCCTTAGAAAACACCTTGACTGTTCACTTTGATATTACTGACCTTGATATTATTAAGCTGGAGAGGGTTGAGAACAGATTAATCTGTATGTTGCTGGGAAAGGAGGGAGTGAGCTATAAGGAGAGGCTGGGTCGGCTGGGACTCGTTTCACTGGAGAGTATGAGACTAAGGGGTAACTTTACAGAGGTTTATAAAATAATGAGGGGTACAGATAAGCTGAAGGGCTGATGTCTTTTCCCTAGAGTTGGGGATTCAAAACTGAGGGATATTTTAAGGTGCGAGGAAAAAGATTTACAAAAGTCACGAGAGGTAAATATTTTAGACAGAAGCTGGCATGTGTGTGGAATGAACTTCCAGAGGAAGTGGTGAAAGCAGGGACAGTTACAACGTTTAAAGGACATTTAGATCAGTACATGGATAAGACATCAGTTTGGATGGTGCTGTGAGCAACTGCCCTCTCCCTCCCCATCTCTGAATGAATCCCTGTTAGTTTTCACCCTCTGCCAATGCCTGTGAAGTGGCGTGGGGAGGCCAGCAGAGGGTGACATTGCATTACTTTAAGCACCACAGAGACTGTCAGACCTGCCCCACCCAGAGACACACAGATACACGCACAGCAATTGTTAGGACACAACATTGAGCTCATCTGGTAATTTAAACTAAACATAAAGAAATGCTCAATTTGCTTTGTAAACTGTTAAAATATGAGGGACAGGTCTGCCAAATTCTACTGTTTAAATAAAAACATCAATTTATTTTTTCACTCTGAAAGTGAACATTTTACATTAACTGTTCACAACTCTGGGACCCTCTTTCTCTTAACTGCTTATTACCCGACTCCAGCTCGATAGCAATATACTGTTTCTGGGTCTGCCATCCTCTCGTATCACAGGAGCTTGTAAGCTCTCCGTTCAGAACAGCATTCACCCTCTCTTAAAGGTACAGTACACGCTTTCAACTTCATCACATTATACCCTGGTGAATATCGATAAATGGAACCTATCTGGATTTCTTTTGCTCTGTGGTTTGTCAATATTTCATTTGCTCCGTTTGGTGTGTGCAGGATTTTTGTTGCTCCATTGACAGCATGTCATTATTCGACTCTGTCCATAGGAATATATCAGTATTTCACTTGCTCACACTCGTGTGTGTGGGGCAGAATTTCAGTTGTTACATGGGGACTGTGACGCTATGACAATCTCAATGTTTGTAGATGGCACCGAACCTGGAAGAACTCTGAAGTCTATGGAGGAGAGTGTGGAACTCTAACAGGACAGTGACACGTTGGTGCAGTGTTCAGGTGTAAGGCAGATGGGGATCAGTGCAGAGCAGTGTGAGGTGATACACTTCGGTAGGAACGACAACGAAAGACAGTTTAAAACAGGCTGTGCCATTACAAAGGAGCTGCAGGAGCAGAGAGCGCTGGGTGTATAGGAGCACAGATTGTTGAAGATGTCAGGACAGGTGAGGAGAGTAGTAACTGTCACAGATTAGTTTCAGTATCTGAGCTGTTTCCAGGAGGAGGTGTAGGAGGGAGCCTCCGTGCTCCCTTCCTGGAAGGTGGTGGTGACGATGTGTTGTGAGCCCACCCTCCTGCCCACCGAGACCGTGGGGATTCCATTTGTACCAGCTCAACACAAAAGGGAGATGGCATCAGGGCCACGGCTTCTAAGTTGTGCCGGGAGGAAACGGAGCTGCCAGTGGGATTAAAGTGAGAATTGCCCTTCACTGAACATAGCTCCTTACTCGGTCGGTGGGACGTGGATGTTTCAGCATCTCCACACGAGGCATCCCGGTCCTCTCCGGCTCCTACCAGGGTCTTCCCCACATGGCGGGGGGAGGGGGGGGAGGGAATGGATATCGGGCACTCCACCACGCAGCTTGGCCCTTCCTGTGCTATTCCAGGCTGTTTCTCTTGGAATGGAGGAAGGGAGGGAGGGGGTGGGAGGCCCTGCTGTTAGTGCTGGTGTAGGTGGGGGTTGGGGGAGGTATGGTGGGGTGTCCGGAGGGAGTCAGTCCACAGTGTTGTATCTATGCAGGGGGTAAAATGGATGGAGACAGAGAGAGAGAGAGAAGGTGCTGCATGCAGCAGTGAGAGTGGTGGAGCAGGAACCTAGTTCGAGGGTTGGTGGCATAACAGATATAAAGTGAGTGTGAGGGAGCAGAGAGAAGACGGTGACCCTTATCCTGATAGAGCAGAGAGGTTATTGATGCTTGTCCTGCATTGCTGGACATTTCCTCAGACCGCAGATAGTGCACTGAGCTGGGTGGGGAGCTCAGACCATGCTCGGTGGGTCTGGTGGTGTGCCCCCCACTCTAGGAAGAGAATGGCCCCCTCTGTACTAGGCCCTCCGCTAGGAACTCCGTGTCCCTGTCGACAAACCGTGGTGTAATTGCCCAATACCTGCCATGCTCGGAGTAAACTGTGCAGGGCAACTCCAAACGGAGAAAGGTCAAACATGTGCCCATTGGCCTTTTAAAGATGGCACCAATGCCAGGGATCAGAGAATATCCACGGGCATCTGGGCGATGGTGAGTTACTGCAGCCATGATGGGTGGGAGAATCGGGCTGGAATTGAATGAGAGGGACACCATGGGGTGGGGTGGGCAGTTAATGAGGTGAGTACGATACGATAGCACCAGGAAACTAGCTCAGCCTCGTGTGGACGATCCCTCTGTCACACTCAAGGAAAATCAAACAAAGATCAATTATTGTTAGAATCTGCCCAATGAGTCATAGATTCGGTTGAAACTAATTCCAGTTACAAAGATGCAGAACAAATGCTCATCTGACCTCACACCAATATCCCTTTTTCCCATCTTTCCTGGGAAGACAGGCTCATGTTACAGGATGTTATCGAAGTGTCTAATTTCAGCATTCTGAAACCTGGAAACACATCCTTCCATGACACTTTCTCTCAGTCTCCCCCTCTCTGTCTATACCCCAAACCCCTCCCATGTGGTGATATTTAAAGTGATTCGCCCGCCATCTCTCTCTGGCAGTGATGTTCTCACCCATAGCACCCCCTTGTCATGGCACGAGGGAGAGATGGAGCTAGAAATGGATGGGAGCTACCCATCCCATCACTTCCAGCATGGGCTGCAAGTTTCCCCACGCTGGGCAGTGATTTATCACAGTGTTACTGAGCAATGCACTGGGGTGATGTACACAGCTTTACATGCTGGGAGGGTAACTGCTCCTGACTACAGATCTATGTACTGGGGTGGGGTACACGGCCCTACATGCTGGGAGGGTAACTGCTCCTGGGTTACAGATCAATGTACTGGGGTGGTGCACACAGTCCTACATATTGGGAGGGTAACTGCTCCTGGTTTACAGATTAATTCACGGGTGACCACTGCACAGATCACTGTGCTGGTCAGACTATCTGGTTGAGGTTTATAGATAATGCCCTGCTGTGGTCTGCACAGCTCACTGCCCTGAACAGATATATGGTCTGGGTTTATAGACCAATGCCCTGATCTGATCTGCGCAGTGTTCCACTCTGGACAGATTGCTGCGTTGTATTGACCAGTGCAATGGATGAATCTGGACAGATTGCTGGGTTGTACTGAGCAGGACACTGGCCTGGTCTGCACAGTGTTCCACGGTGAACAGATATCTCCCTCTGGGTGTATGGTTTCTGGGCTGGTTCTGTGCGGTGGATTGAGAATGTGGTATATCTAACCCTTTCAGCTGATCTGGCAATGCCTTTAGTTCCCATTCCTGTGATTGGACCCTCAGTCTCTCATCCCATTAATGTTACAGTGTTCCCAGGGACAGTACATCATGTTGGTGGGGTGGGTAGGGGGGGAAAGGTGATGGACAGGTCAAGGGGTTCCCCGGAACGTTCTGTCCCCGACATTCTATAACCGACATTCCCCGGAACGTTCTGTCCCCGACATTCTATAACTGACATTCCCCGGATCGTTCTGTCCCCGACATTCTATAACTGACATTCCCCGGAACGTTCTGTCCCCGACATTCTATAACTGACATTCCCCGGAACGTTCTGTCCCCGACATTCTATAACTGACTCTCCCCGGTACGTTCTGTTCCCGACATTCTATAACTGACATTCCCCGGATCGTTCTGTCCCCGACAT
Source organism: Chiloscyllium plagiosum (assembly GCF_037043375.1). Classification (NCBI taxonomy): domain Eukaryota; kingdom Metazoa; phylum Chordata; class Chondrichthyes; order Orectolobiformes; family Hemiscylliidae; genus Chiloscyllium; species Chiloscyllium plagiosum. The sequence goes on from NW_028270183.1 coordinate 91,990,462, forward strand.
TCTATAACCGACATTCCCCGGAACGTTCTGTCCCCGACATTCTATAACTGACATTCCCCGGATCGTTCTGTCCCCGACATTCTATAACTGACATTCCCCGGAACGTTCTGTCCCCGACATTCTATAACCGACATTCCCCGGAACGTTCTGTCCCCGACATTCTATAACCGACATTCCCCGGAACGTTCTGTCCCCGACATTCTATAACCGACATTCCCCGGAACGTTCTGTCCCCGACATTCTATAACCGACATTCCCCGGAACGTTCTGTCCCCGACATTCTATAACTGCCATTCCCCGGAACGTTCTGTCCCCGACATTCTATAACTGACATTCCCCGGAACGTTCTGTCCCCGACATTCTATAACTGACATTCCCCGGATCGTTCTGTCCCCAACATTCTATAACTGACATTCCCCGGAACGTTCTGTCCCCAACATTCTATAACTGACATTCCCCGGAACGTTCTGTCCCCGACATTCTATAACTGACATACCCCGGAACGTTCTGTCCCTGACATTCTATAACTGACATTCCCCGGAACGTTCTGTCCCTGACATTCTATAACTGACATTCCCCGAATCGTTCTGTCCCCAACATTCTATAACTGACATTCCCCGGAACGTTCTGTCCCCAACATTCTATAACTGACATTCCCCGGAACGCTCTGTCCCCAACATTCTATAACTGCCAGTCCCCGGAACGTTCTGTCCCTGACATTCTATAACTGCCATTCCCCGGAACGTTCTGTCCCCGACATTCTATAACTGACATTCCCTGGAACGTTCTGTCCCAACATTCGATAACTGACATTCCCCGGAACGTTCTGATCCCGACATTCTATAACTGACATTCCCCGGAACGTTCTGTCCCTGACATTCTATAACTGACATTCCCCGGAACGTTCTGTCCCTGACGTTGTTTGTGAATGGCCGGACGTCAGTGAATTGAACAAATGATAAGGTCCCGAAGGAAGAGATCCCGTTCCAGGGAGATGGAGACACTGTTCCGAAGGCCCTCAGGCAGTTAAAGGGGTGAATATGTTTTCCCTGCGTTTATATTTCTTCCCGACACAGGATCGACCACAATTTAGTTCAAAATACAGGAATTCACAAATTCCGTGTGTCTTCAGGAAACTGGGATAGAATCCTTCAGGACAGCAATGCTTCCACCCTCCGTATTAGGAACTGGGAAGGAGTGACCTGTGTCTGCCCTCGAGTGATCGAGTGTGTGGGAATGTTCTAGAAACCATCTGTCCTTATGGATGTGTCTCTGTGTGTTTGGGGAGGGAGGGTTTCTTGTGGTTTATGTCACATTTTTGTCAGTAATTCAGACCTTCCCATTTGTTATTCCAGCTCCAATTATTTTAATAAATCCCTGAACACAGGGACACATTTGGAAATCTCACTGGGTCCCCGATCAAACGGGTCCCTTTGCCTCCAGGCTGATGGATAATGGGTTTGTTTTCCTTCCTCACAGTTAACGTAGTGACCATCTACGTCCTGCTTTATAAAGATTGTGGATTGTCTCCATGTGTCAGACGTTACCTGGGGGCCATGGCAGCAGCGGATCTCCTGGTCATTATCCTCGACCTGATCCTGAGACACATTCCCATTGTTTATCGGGAACAGTTTTATTTCCTGGTGTACTCCGTTCCCGTGTGTAATATCCACGCCGTCCTGCTTTATGCAGCCACTGACTGCTCGGTCTGGTTCACAGTCACTTTCACCTTTGATCGGTTTGTGGCCATTTGTTGCCAGAAGCTGAAAAGTAAATATTGCAGTGAGAAGACGGCGGCTGTGGTTCTGGGAGCAGTGACTGTGCTGAGCTGTTTAAAGGACATTTCCTGGTATTTTATGCTCACGGCTCGGTATTGGCTGGTGAACATCCCCTGGTTTTGTGATGTAATAGTCGGTGGTCTATTCTCCATTGTCTGGGTCACAATCGAGTTCCTCCACCACATTCTAACCCCGTGTGTCCCATTTCTCCTGGTTCTGCTGCTCAATGTTCTCACCGTCAGACACATTGTAGTGACCAGCAGAGCCCGCAGGAGACTCCGCGCTCACACCAATGGGGACGCTCAGTCTGACACTGAAATGAGAAACCGAAAAAAATCCATCATTTTACTGTTTGTGATCTCGGCCAATTTCATCCTGTTATGGTCAACGTTAATGCTGTATTCTATATGGGCCCGGATGTGGGTGTTTGGATATCGGTCTGTGTATCTCCATCCCTTTGTGCAGGAATTGGGCTTCATGCTGCAGCTCCTCAGTTGCTGCACAAACACCGCGATTTATGCCGTGACCCAGACTAAGTTCAGGCAGCAGCTGAAGAATGTGCTGAAATATCCCTTCACCCAGATCCATCCATCCATCAAATTCCCGCATTAATCAATCCATCCGGGATTTTCTCATTTCAGTTCAGTGTTTCAGCAATGGAGCAGCCTGTCGCTATGGTAACAGACTGAGGGTAGCGCTGGTTTGTCCATCCTTATCCCACAGGGGGGTTACAGGGAAACATTTCAATGTTTCTCACAATTCAGGGGCCAGTGAGAAAAGGCACCATCCGACTGACTGTATCCATCACTTCCATTTGTAACCAATAAAAATGTTGATTAAAGCGTGCCGAGCAGCAGAGTGACCGATGTTGTTGTGTGTCTTTGTGTTGGAGAAGCTGAGCTGGAGAGAGACAGACTCAGCCCCAAGTCCTGGTCCTCAGGGAAGGGGAGGGCACCGGGCCCTGAGCTCAGGAGCTGGGTTTAACTCCCTCTGTCCCTCCCACTCCAACCTGACCTCCCCAGTTCCTCACCCCCACTCTTCCTCCTCAATTCTCTCCCTCTCTCTCTCTTTCTGCACACTGTCTCTCTCTCTCACCTCCTCTCCCTTTCACTCTCTCTGGTCCCCTCTAAGACACCACCCCTCAACCCCGGTTTCTCCACCTGCTTCTCACTCTCCCTCTCTCTCTCACACCCCCAACATGAGTTTATCCACCTGCCTCCACTCTTCTCTCTCCCCCTCACCCTCACTCTCTCTCTCTCCTGCCATCTCTGTCTCCCTCCCGCAATTCCGTCTCTACCCCAATTTCCCCACTTCCCACATCTCTCAATCATCTCACCCCACCCCCCACACGCAGCTTCACCACCAACCCCCAGTCTCTGGGTCAGAGGGAGAGGGAAGGACTAGGGAGACAGAGAGAGAGGAAGGGCAGGACAGGAGGGAGAGAGATTGAGTCAGAGAGAAACGGAGGGAGGTGGGGAGAGAGAGAGACACCGAGGGAGGGGGATCGAGAATGGGAGAAGATGGAGAGAGAGCAAAGGAGCAGGGAGAGACAGAGGGAGAGAGAGAGGGAAGGGAGAGATAAGGTGAGGGAGGGAGAGAGAGAAATAGGGGAGGACATAATGAGAGAGGGGTCAGAGAGAGGGGGGACAGAGAGAGGGGGACAGAGAGAGGGGGTACAGAAAAGGGGGAGATAGAGAGGGCGACAGAGAGAGGGGCACAGAGAGTGGGGGAGATAGAGGGGGGTCAGGGAGAGAGGGGGTCAGAGAGAGGGGGACAGAGAGAGAGAGGGGGACACAGAGATGGCGACAGAGAGAGGGTGACAGAGAGAGAGGGGGACAGAGACAGAGGAGGGCAGAGAGAGAGGCGGGACAGAGTGTGGGGAAGATAGAGGGGGACAGAGAGAGAGGGGGACAGTGAGAGGGGGGAAGAGAGAGGCGGGTGGGAGGGTGAAGGGGCAGAGAGAGGGTGACAGAGAGAGGGGCACAGAGAGAGGGGATATAGAGAGAGACAGGGAGAGGGGTGCAGAGTGGGGGGGGAGAGGGGGGTCACAGAGAGGGGACAGAGAGTGAGGGATGGAGAGAGTGGGGGACAGAGGGGGGGGACAATGAGAGCGGGGGCAGAGAGAGAGGGAGCAGGGAGAGGGCGACAGAGAGGGGCAGAGAGCGGGGGAGAGATCGGCGGGACAGAGAGAGAGGGACAGAAAGAGTGGGGGAGAGGAGAGAGAGAGGGGGGACAGAGAGAAGGGAGGACAGAGAGAGGGGTAAAGAGTGGGAGAGAGAGGGGGTCAGAGAGAGGGGGACAGAGAGATGGCAGAGAGAGGGCAACAGAGAGAGGGGGACAGTGAGAAGGGGACAGAGAGAGGGGTACAGAGGGGAGAGAGAGGGGGTCAGAGAGAGGGGAACAGAGAGTGGGGGGATGGAGAGAGAGTGGGGGACAGAGAGAGGGGGACAGAGAGAGGGGGCAGAGAGAGGGCGACAGAGTGGGAGTCAGACAGCGGGGGGGGGAGAGAGAGGGGGACAGAGAGAGGGGGACAGAGAGAGAGGGGGAGATAGAGGGGACAGAGAGAGGGGGACAGAGAGAGGGGAAGATAGAGGGGACAGAGAGAGGGGGACAAAGAGTGGGGGAAAGAGAGGGTACAGAGTGGGGGGGAGAGGGGGTCAGAGAGAGGGGGACAGAGAGTGTGGGGTTGGAGAGAGTGGGAGACAGAGAGAGAGGGGTCAGAGAGGGGGGCAGAGAGAAGGGGGCAAAGAGAGGGTAACAGAGAGGGGGTCAGAGAGCAGGGGAGAGAGATAGGGGACAGAGAGAGGAGGACAGAGAGAGGGGGAGATAGACGGGACAGAGAGCAGGGGAGAGAGATAGGGGACAGAGAGAGGAGGACAGAGAGAGGGGGAGATAGACGGGTCAGAGAGCAGGGGAGAGAGATAGTGGACAGAGAGAGGAGGACAGAGAGTGGGGGACAGAGAGGGGTACAGAGTGGGGGGAGAGAGGGGGACAGAGAGTGGGGGGATGGAGAGAGTGGGGGACAGAGAGAGAGGGGGGACAGAGAGGGGGTTGAAACTTTATTGCTGGAACAGCACAGCAGGTCAGGCAGCATCCAGGGAACAGGAGATTCGACGTTTCGGGCATAGGCCCTTCTTCAGGAATCCCTGAAGAAGGGCCTGTGCCCGAAACGTCGAATCTCCTGTTCCCTGGATGCTGCCTGACCTGCTGTGCTGTTCCAGCAATAAAGTTTCAACTTTGATCTCCAGCATCTGCAGACCTCACTTTCTCCTCCGGGACAGAGAGGGGGCAGAGAGAAGGGGGCAGAGAGAGAGAGGGGGCAGAGGGGTGGAACAGAGAGAGGGGGGGACAGAGAGAGAGGGGGCACAAAGAGGCAACAGAGAGAGGGGAACAGAGAGAGAGGGGGAACAGAGAAAGGAGGAACAGAGAGAAGGAGGGATAGAGGGAGACGGGGACAGAGAGAGGGGGACAGAGAAGAGGGGAACAGATAAAGGAGGAACAGAAAGAAGGGGGGATAGAGAGAGGGGGGGGACAGAGAGAGGGATCGGGTGACAGAGAGAGTGGGGGCAGAGAGAGGGCAACAGAGAGGAGGTCAGAGAGCGGGGGAGAGAGAGAGAGGGGATAGAGAGAGGGAGACAGAGAGAGAGAGGGGGACAGAGAGGGGGGCAGAGAGAGGGAGACAGAGAGAGGGGGATAGAGAGAGAGAGAGGGGGGACAGAGAGAGGGGTCGGGTGGCAGAGAGAGTTGGGGCAGAGAGAGGGCAACAGAGAGGAGGTCAGAGAGCGGGGGAGAGAGAGGGGGCACAGAGAGAGGGTGGCAGAGAGAGTGGGGGCAGAGAGAGGGCAACAGAGAGGAGGTCAGAGAGCGGGGGAGAGAGAGGGGGACAGAGTGGGCAAGACAGAGAGCAAGGGAGACAGAGAGAGGGGAGACAGAGAGAGGCGGGACAGAGAGAGGGGAGACAGAGAGAGAGGGAGACAGAGAGAGAAGGAGACAGAGAGAGGGGACAGAGAGAGAGAGAGGGACAGAGAGAGAGGGGGACAGCGAGAGAGAGGGGGACAGAGAGAGTGGGACAGAGAGAGGGGGGGGTCAGAAAGAGGGTGACACAGAGGGGTGGAACAGAGAGAGAGGGTACAGAGAGAGAGAAGGACAGAGAGAGGGTACAGAGAGTGAGGGGGACAGAAAGAGAGGGTACCGAGAGAGAGGGGCAGATAGAGAGAGGGTCAGAGACAGAGGGGGTCAGAGAGAGAGGGGCAGAGAGAGAGAGGGGGCAGAAGGGGGGACAGAGAGAGTGGGGGACAGAGAGACGGGACAGAGTGAGGGGAAACAGAGAAAGGGGGAACAGAGAGAGGGGGATACAGAGACGGTGACAGAGAGGGGGGCAGAGAGAGGGAGACAGAGAGAGGGGGACAGAGAGAGAGAGGGGGACAGAGTGATGGGTCGGGGGGCAGAGAGAGAAGGGGACAGAGAGAGAGGGGGGACAAAGAGACGGCGAGAGAGAGAGGGACGACAGCGAGAGAGGGGGACAGTGAGGTGGTACAGGGAGAGGCGGGTGTGAGAGAGGGGGTCAGAGAGAGGGCGACAGAGAGAGGGCGACAGTGAGAGAGCGTAACAGAGAGAGGGGGGACAGGGAGCGGGGGAGATAGAGGGGGTCAGAGAGAGAGGGTGTGTCAGAGAGAGAGAGGGGAACAGAGAGAGTGGGGGTCAGAGAGAGGGCAACAGAGAGCGGGGGACAGAGAGTGGGGGAGATAGAGGGGGTCAGAGAGAGAGTGGGGAAAGAGAGAGAGAGAGGGGAACAGAGAGAGTGGGGACAGAGAGAGGGGGGACAGAGAGAGGGAGGACAGAGAGAGGTGGACAAAGAGAGGGAAACAGAGAAATGGGGAACAGAGAGAAGGGGGATAGAAAGACGGTGACAGAGAGGGGGGAGGGCAGAGAGAGGGAGACAGAGAGAGGGGTACAGAGTGGGGGAGAGATAGGGGTCAGAGAGAGGGGGACAGAGAAGGGGGACAGAGAGAGGGGGACAGAGAAAGGGGGAATAGAGAAAGGGGAACAGAGAGAAAGGGGGATAGAAAGATGGTGACAGAGAGGGGGGCAGAGAGAGGGAGACAGAGAGAAGGGCACAGAGTGGGGGCGAGAGAGGGGGTCAGAGAGAGGGGGACAGAGAGTGGGGGGGCAGAGAGGGGGCAGAGAGATTGGGGGCAGAGAGAGAGCGGGCAGAGAGAAAGGGTGACAGAGAGGGGGTCAGAGAGGGGGTCAGAGAGCGCGAGAGAGAGTGGGGGGCAGAGAGAGGGCGATAGAGAGAGGGCTACAGAGAGGGGGTCAAAGACGGGGGGAGAGAGAGAGGGGAGAGAGTGAGGGGGACAGGAGTGAGGAGGACAGAGAGAGGGGGACACAGAGAGGGGGACAGGAGTGAGGGGGACAGAGAGAGGGGGACAGAGAGAGGGGGACAGAGAGAGGAGAACAGAGAGAGGGAAACAGAGAGAGGGGGACAGAGAGAGGAGAACAGAGAGAGGGAAACAGAGAGTGGGGGACAGAGAGAGGTGTCGGGGGCAGAGAGAGCGGGGGCAGTGAGAGGGCAACAGAGAGGGGGTCAGAGAGCAGGGGAGAGAGGGGGTCAGAGAGGGTGGGAGAGGGAGGGGACAGATAGAGGGGGACAGAGAGAGGGGACAGAGAGAGAGAGAGGGGGACAGAGAGAGACGGCGACAGAGAGAGGGGGACAGAGAGTGGGGGAGATAGAGGGGGTCAGAGAGAGAGGGGGGTCAGTGAGAGAGAGGGGGACAGAGAGAGAAGGGGGCAGAAAGAGGTGAGAGAGAGAGGGGGACAGAGAGAGAGGAGGACAGAGAGAGAAGGGGTCGGGAGGGACAGAGAGAGGGGGGACAGAGAGAGGGGGGAGCAAAGAGAGGGGGAACAGAGAAAGGTAGGACAGAGAGAAGGGGGGAGAGAGAGACGGTGACAGAGAGAGGGGGCAGAGGGAGAGAGAGAGAGGGGTACAGTGTGGGGGAGAGAGGGGGGTCAGAGTTAGGCGGACAGAGAGTGGGCGGATGGAGAGAGTGAGGGATAGAGAGAGATAGGGGGACAGAGAGAGAGGGGGCAGAGAGAGGGCGACAGAGAGCGACAGAGAGGGCGTCAGAGAGCGGGGGAGAGAGAGGGGGCAGAGAGAATGGGACAGAGAGAGGGCGACAGAGAGGGGGCAGAGAGATGGGGGGCAGAGAGAGAAGGGGCAGAGAGAGAGAGGGGGCAGAGAGAGGGAGACAGAGAGAGGGGGATCAGAGAGAGGGGGAACAGACAGAGGGGGGACAGAGAGAGGGGGTACAGAGAGAGGACAGCGAGAGGGGGACAGAGAGCGGGACAGAGGGGACAGTGAGAAGGTCATACAGAGAGGGGGACAGAGAGAGAGGGGGGACAGAGAGGGGGGACAGAGAAAGGGGGGCAGAGAGAGGGGGTACAGAGAGAGGAGGACAGAGAGAGGGGGACAGAGAGAGGGCGACAGAGAGAGAGGGGGCAGAGAGAATGGGGCAGAGAGAGAAGGGGCAGAGAGAGGGGGCAGAGTGAGAGGGCGGGCAGAGAGAGGGGGACCGAGAGACGGCAACAGAGAGAGGGGCGACAGAGAGAGCGGGCGACAGAGAGGGTGTCAGAGAGCGGGGAGAGAGAGAGTACACAGAGAGGGGGGGGGACAGAGAGAGGGGGGAACAGAGAGAGGGGGGCAGAGAGAGGGGGAACAGAGAGAGGAGGACAGAGAGAGGGGGACAGAGAGGGGGAGAGAGAGAGGGGACAGTGAGAAGGGGATAGAGAGAGGGGGCAGTGAGAGAGGGGGCAGAGAGAGAGGGCGACAGAGAGGGTGTCAAAGAGCGGGGAGAGAGGGGAAAAGAGAGGGGGATAGAGAGAGGGAGACAGAGAGAGAGGGGACAGAGTGAGGGGGACAGAGAGAGGGGAACAGAGAGAGGGTTGACAGAGAGAGGGGTCAGAGAGAGAGGGGGACAGAGAGAGGGGGGAAGAGAGAGGGGGGGACAGAGAGAGAGGGGGACAGAGAGAGAGGGGTCAGAGAGAGGGGGCAGAGAGAGGGGGCAGAGAGAGGGGGCAGAAAGAGAGGATGACAGAGAAGGGGTTAGAGAGCGGGAGACAGAGAGAGGGGGCAGTGAGATGGGGATAGAGAGAGGGGGACAGAGAGTTAGGGGGCAAGGAGAGAGGGTGACAGAGAGGGGGTCAAAGAGCAGGGGAGAGAGAGAGGGGACAGAGAGAGGGGGATAGAGAGAGGGGAACAGAGAGAGAAGGGACAGAGAGAGGGGTCGGGGGGGCGGAGAGAGTGGGACAGAGAGATGGGACAGAGAGAGGGACGACAGCGAGAGAGGGGGACAGGGAGAGGGCGACAGAGAGGGGGGGACAGAGAGAGGGGGTACAGAGAGAGGGGGCACAGAGAGAGGGGGGACAGAGAGAGAGGGACAGAGAGAGGGGGGACAGAGAGAGGGGGGACAGAGAGAGAGGGACAGAAAGAGGGGGAAGAGAGAGAGGGCGACAGAGAGAGGGGGGACAGAGAGAGAGGGAGACAGAGAGAGGGGGACAGAGAGAGGGGGTACAGAGAGAGGGGGACAGAGAGAGAGGGACAGAAAGAGGGGGAAGAGAGAGAGGGACAGAGAGAGAGAGGGACAGAGAGAGAGGGGGACAGAGAGAGAGGGAGACAGAGAGAGGGGGGGACAGAGAGAGAGAGGGGGACAGAGAGAGTGGGACAGAGAGAGGGGGGCAGAGAGAGGGGGCAGAGAGAGGGGGGGTAGAGAGAGGGGGCAGAAAGAGAGAATGACAGAGAAGGGGTTAGAAAGCGGGAGACAGAGAGAGGGGGCAGTGAGATGGGGATAGAGAGAGGGGGCAGAGAGAGGGGGGGTAGAGAGAGGGGGCAGAAAGAGAGAATGACAGAGAAGGGGTTAGAGAGCGGGAGACAGAGAGAGGGGGCAGTGAGATGGGGATAGAGGGGGACACAGAGTTAGGGGGCAGGGAGAGAGGGCGTCAAAGAGCGGGGAAGAGAGAGAGGGGACAGAGAGAGGGGGATAGAGAGAGGGGAACAGAGAGAGATAAGGGACAGAGAGAGGGGTCGGGGGACAGAGAGTTGGACAGAGAGAGGTGGACAGAGAGGGGGGTGACAGCGAGAGAGGGGGACAGTGAGGTGGTACAGAGAGAGGCGGGTGTGAGAGAGGGGGTCAGAGAGAGGGCGATAGAGAGAGAGAGAGGGCGATAGCGAGAGAGGGCAACAGAGAGAGGGGGGACAGGGAGCGGGGGAGATAGAGGGGGACTGAGACAGAGGGGGTCAGAGAGAGAGAGGGGCAGAGAGAGTGGGGGTCACAGAGAGGGCGACAGAGAGCAGGGGCCAGAGAGTGGGGGAGATAGAGGGGGTCAGAGAGAGGGGGGGTCAGAGAGCGGGGATAGAGAGGGGATCAGACAGCGTGGGAGAGAAAGGGGACAGAGAGAGAGGGGACAGAGAGAGAGGGGGGGACAGAGAGACGACGACAGAGAGGGGGGGACAGAGAGTGGGGGAGATAGAGAGGGTCAGAAAGAGAGGGGATCAGTGAGAGAGAGGGGACAGCAAGAGAAGGGGGCAGAAAGAGGAGACAGAGAAAGGGGGACAGAGAGAGAGGAGGACAGAGAGAGAAGGGATCTGGGGGGGTAGAGAGAGGGGGGACAGAGAGAGGGGGTCAAAGAGAGGGGGAACAGAGAAAGGTGGGACAGAGAGAAGGGGGGATAGAGAGACGGTGACAGAGAGAGAGGGGGCAGATGGAGAGAGAGAGAGAGAGGGACAGTGTGGGGTAGAGGGGGGGTCAGAGAGAGGCGGACAGAGAGTGGGCGGATGGAGAGAGTGTGGGATAGAGAGAGAGGGGGACAGAGAGTGTGCGGATGGAGAGGGTGGGGGATAGAGAGAGAGAGAGGGGGACAGAGAGAGAGGGGGCAGAGAGAGGGCGACAGAGAGAGAGAGGGGCAGAGAGAGGGGGCAGAGAGAGAGGGGGCAGAGAGAGAGGGGGCAGAGAGAGGGGGCAGAGAGAGAGGGGGCAGAGAGAGAGGGGGCAGAGAGAGGGGCGACAGAGAGAGCAGGCGACAGAGAGGGGGTCAAAGAGCGGGGAGAGAGAGAGGGGGACAGAGAGGGGGCGACAGAGAGAGAGAGGGGCAGAGAGAGGGGGAACAGAGAGAGGGGGGAACAGAAAGAGGAGGGCAGAGAGAGGGGGGAACAGAGAGAGGAGGGAACAGAGAGAGGGGGGAACAGAGAGAGGGGCGACAGAGAGTGCGGCGACAGAGAGGGGGTCAGAGAGCGGGAAGAGAGAGAGTACACAGAGAGAGGGAGACAGAGAGGGGGGCAGAGAGATGGGGGACTTAGAGGGGGGGGCAGAGAGAGGGGGAACAGAGAGCGGGGGACAGAGAGAGGGGGGACACAGAGAAAGGGGTACAGAGAGAGAGGGGGCACAGAGAGGGGGGCAGAGAGAGAGGGACAGAAAGAGGGGGAAGAGAGAGGGGGACAGAGAGAGAGGGGGACAGAGAGAGAGGGGGACAGAGAGAGTGGGACAGAGAGAGGGGGCAGAGAGAGGGGGCAGAGAGAGTGGGACAGAGAGAGGGGGCAGAGAGAGAGGGGGTAGAGAGAGGGGGCAGAAAGAGAGAATGACAGAGAAGGGGTTAGAAAGCGGGAGACAGAGAGAGGGGGCAGTGAGATGGGGATAGAGAGGGGGACACAGAGTTAGGGGGCAGGGAGAGAGGGCGTCAAAGAGCGGGGGAGAGAGAGAGGGGACAGAGAGAGGGGGATAGAGAGAGGGGAACAGAGAGAGATAAGGGACAGAGAGAGGGGTCGGGGGACAGAGAGAGTTGGACAGAGAGAGTGGGACAGAGAGAGGGGTGACAGCGAGAGAGGGGGACAGTGAAGTGGTCCAGAGAGAGGCGGGTGTGAGAGAGGGGGTCAGAGAGAGGGCGATAGAGAGAGAGTGGGCGATAGCGAGAGAGGGCAACAGAGAGAGGGGGGACAGGGAGCGGGGGAGATAGAGGGGGACTGAGACAAAGTGGGTCAGAGAGAGAGAGAGGGGCAGAGAGAGTGGGGGTCAGAGAGGGGGCGACAGAGAGCAGGGGACAGAGAGTGGGGGAGATAGAGGGGGTCAGAGAGAGGGGGGGTCAGAGAGCGGGGATAGAGAGGGGCTCAGAGTGTGTGGGAGAGAAAGGGGACAGAATAGAGGGGGACAGAGAGAGAGGGGACAGGGAGAGAGGGGGGACAGAGAGACGACGACAGAGAGAGGGGGACAGAGAGTGGGGGAGGTAGAGAGGGTCAGAAAGAGAGGGGGTCAGTGAGAGAGAGGGGGACAGCAAGAGAAAGGGGCAGAAAGAGGAGACAGAGAAAGGGGGACAGAGAGAGAGAAGGACAGAGAGAGAAGGGATCTGGGGGGGTAGAGAGAGGGGGCAAAGAGAGGGGGAACAGAGAAAGGTGGGACAGAGAGAAGGGGGGATAGAGAGACGGTGACAGAGAGAGAGGGGGCAGATGGAGAGAGAGAGAGAGGTACAGTGTGGGGGAGAGGGGGGGGGTCAGAGAGAGGCGGACAGAGAGTGGGCGGATGGAGAGAGTGGGGGATAGAGAGAGAGGGGGGGACAGAGAGTGGGCGGATGGAGAGAGTGGGGGATAGAGAGAGAGAGAGAGGGGGACAGAGAGAGAGGGGGCAGAGAGAGGGCGACAGAGAGGGCGTCAGAGAGCGGGGGAGAGAGAGGGGACAGGGAGTTGGGGACAGAGAGAGGGCGACAGAGAGAGACGGGCAGAGAGATGGGGGGCAGTGAGAGAGGGGGCAGAGAGAGACGGGGCAGAGAGAGAGGGGCGACAGAGAGAGCGGGCGACAGAGAGGGGGTCAGAGAGCGGGGAGAGAGAGAGGGGGACAGAGAAGAGGGGCAGAGAGAGGGGGAACAGAAAGAGGAGGGCAGAGAGAGGGGGAACAGAGAGAGGGGGGAACAGAGAGATGGGGGGAACAGAGAGAGGCGCGACAGAGAGAGAGCGGGCGACAGAGAGGGGGTCAGAGAGCGGGAAGAGAGAAAGTACACAGAGAGAGGGGGACTGAGGGGTGGACAGAGAGGAGGGGCAGAGAGAAGGGGAACAGAGAGAGGAGGGAACAGAGAGAGAGGGGACAGAGAGAGGGGGTACAGAGAGAGGAGGACAGAGAGAGGGGGACAGAGTGCGGGAGAGAGAGGGAACAGTGAGAAGAGGATAGAGAGAAGGGGACAGAGTGAGAGGGGACAGAGAGAGGGCGACAGAGAGGGGGAACAGAGAAAGGGGGAACAGAGAGAAGGGGGATAGAAAGACGGTGACAGAGAGGGGGTGCAGAGAGAGGGGGACAGAGAGTGGTGGGGACAGAGAGGGGGCAGAGAGAGTGGGGGCAGAGAGAGGGGGGCAAGAGAAAGGGTGACAGAGAGGGGGTCAGAGAGCGGGGGAGAGAGAGAGAGAGAGGGGGCCGTGAGAGGGGGATAGAGAGAGGGGGACAGAGAGAGTGAGAGGTGGCAGAGAGAGAGGGCGACAGAGAAAGGGTCAAAGAGCGGGGAGAGAGAGGGGAGAGAGTGAGGGGGACAGGAGTGAGGGGAGAAGAGAGAGGGGGACAGAGAGGGGGACAGAGAGAGGGCGGAACAGAGAGAGGGGAACAGAGAGAGGGGGACAGAGAGAGGGGTCGGGGGGGCAGAGAGAGCGAGGGCAGCAGAGAGGGGGTTCATAGAGTGTTGGAGAGAGAGGGGACAGATAGAGGGGAACAGAGAGAGAGGGGACAGAGAGAGAGGGGGACAGAGAGACGGCGACAGAGAGAGGGGACAGAGAGTGGGGGAGATAGAGGGGGTCAGAGAGAGTGGGGGTCAGTGAGAGAAAGGGGGACAGAGAGAGAAGTGGGCAGAAAGAGGAGACAGAGAGAGGGGGACAGAGAGAGAGGAGGACAGAGAGAGAAGGGTTCAGGGCGGGGGACAGAGAGAGGGGGGACAGAGAGAGGGGGGCAAAGAGAGGAGTAACAGAGAAAGGTGGGACAGAGAGAAGGGTGGATAGAGAGACGGTGACAGAGAGACGGGGCAGTGGGAGAGAGAGAGAGGGGTACACTTTGGGGGAGAGAGGGTGGGTCAGAGAGAGGGGGACAGAGAGAGAGTGGGCAGAGAGAGGGCGACAGAGAGAGGGGGCCAGAGAGAGAGGAGGCCAGAGACAGGGGGGCAGAGAGAGAGAGGGGGAACAGAGAGTGGAGGAGATAGAGAGAGAGGGGCAGAGAGAGATGGGGACAGAGAGAGGGGGAACAGAGAGAGGGGCTACAGAGAGTGGGGGGAACAGAGAGGGGGGCACAGAGAGGGGGGAAACAGAGAGGGGGGCACAGAGAAGGGGGGACAGAGGGGGTGAACAGAGAGATGGTGACTGGGAGGGGGCAGAGAGAGGGAGACAGAGAGGGGGGACAGAGAGAGGAGGACAGAGAGAGGGGGACAGAGAGAGGGGGTCAGAGAGAGGGGGACAAAGGGAGTGGGACAGACCGAGGGAGGACAGAGAGAGGGGGACAGACGGAGGGGGGCAGACCGAGGGAGGATAGAGAGGGGTGGACGGGGGGGAACAAAGAGATGGTGACTGAGAGGGGACAGAGAGAGGGAGACAGAGAGGGGGGGGGACAGAGAGGGGGAGACAGAGAGGGGACACAGAGAAAGGGGACAGAGAGAGGGGGGACAGAGAGACGGTGACAAAGAGGGGGCAGACAGAGGGCGACAGAGAGGGGTGGACGGGGGGGAACAGAGAGATGGTGACTGAGAGGGGGCAGAGAGAGGGCTACAGAGAGGGGGGGACAGCGGTTTGGGACAGAGAGAGGGTGGACTGAGAGAGGGGTCAGAGAGACGGGGACAGAGAGAGGGGGACAGAGAGGGGGAGACAGAGAGGGGATACAGAGAGAGGGGGACAGAGAGAGGGGGGCAGAGAGACGGTGACAGAGAGGGGGCAGAGAGCGGGCGACAGAGAGGGTTGACGGGGGGGGGGAACAGAGAGATGGTGACTGAGAGGGGGCAGAGAGAGGGCTACAGAGAGGGGGGGACAGAGAGACGGGGAGACAGAGAGGGGGGACAGAGAGAGGGGGACAGAGAGAGGGGGAACAGAGAGTGGAGGAGATAGAGAGAGAGGGGCAGAGAGAGATGGGGACAGAGAGAGGGGGAACAGAGAGAGGGGCTACAGAGAGTGGGGGGAACAGAGAGGGGGGCACAGAGAGGGGGGAAACAGAGAGGGGGGCACAGAGAAGGGGGGACAGAGGGGGTGAACAGAGAGATGGTGACTGGGAGGGGGCAGAGAGAGGGAGACAGAGAGGGGGGACAGAGAGAGGAGGACAGAGAGAGGGGGACAGAGAGAGGGGGACAGAGAGAGGGGGACAAAGGGAGTGGGACAGACCGAGGGAGGACAGAGAGAGGGGGACAGAGAGGGGGAGACAGAGAGAGGAGGACAGAGAGAGGGGGACAGAGAGAGGGGGACAGAGAGGGGGAGACAGAGAGGGGATACAGAGAGAGGGGAACAGAGAGAGGGGGGCAGAGAGACGGTGACAGAGAGGGGGCAGAGAGCGGGCGACAGAGAGGGTTGACGGGGGGGGTAACAGAGAGACGGTGACTGAGAGGGGGCAGAGAGAGGGCTACAGAGAGGGGGGGACAGAGAGACGGGGAGACAGAGAGGGGATACAGAGAGAGGGGGACAGAGAGAGGGTGGACAGAGAGACGGTGACAGAGAGGGGGCAGAGAGCGGGCGACAGAGAGGGTTGACGGGGGGGGGTAACAGAGAGATGGTGACTGAGAGGGGGCAGAGAGAGGGCTACAGAGAGGGGGGGGACAGAGAGACGGGGAGACAGAGAGGGGGGACAGAGAGAGGGGGACAGAGAGAGGGTGGACTGAGAGAGGGGGCAGAGAGACGGGGACAGAAAGAGGTGGACAGAGAGACAGTGACAGAGAGAGGGCAGTGAGGGAGTGACAGAGAGAGGGGAGGACGAGGGGGACAGAGAGAGGGGGGACAGAGAAACTGTGACAGAGAGGGGGCAGAGAGCGGGCGACAGAGAGGGGGGGGGCAGAGAGAGGGGGACAGAGCGAGAGGCAACAGAGGGAGAGGGGAGAGAGAGATGGTGACAGAGTGGGGGCAGAGAGAGGAGGGACAGTGAGAGGGGGACAGAGAGAGGGAGAACAGAGAGAGGGGGACAGAGAGAGGGTGACAGAGAGAGAGGGGGCAGAGAGAGAGGGGGGACAGAGAGAGGGGGACAGAGAGAGGGTTGACAGAGAGAGGGGGACAGAGAGGGGGGGCAGAGAGAGGGGTACAGAGAGAGAAGGGGACTGAGAGAGGGGGACAGAGAGAGAGGGGGACAGAGAGAGGGGGACAGAGAGAGAGGGGCAGAGAGGGATAGGGGTTGACAGAGAGGGACAGAGTGAGGGGGGCAGGGAGAGAGGGACAGAGAGAGGGGGACAGAGAGAAGGGGGCAGAGAGAGAGGGGAAAGAGAGAGGGGCAGAGAGAGGGTGACAGAGAGTTGGGGAGACAGAGTGGGTCAGAGAGTGAGAATAGAGAGAGGGGTACAGAGTGAGGGAGACAGGGGGGTCAGAGAGGGGGTGGATGGAGAGAGTGGGGGACAGAGAGAGAGGGGGACAGAGAGAGGGGGGACAGAGAGAGAGGGGGCAGAAAGAGGCAACAGAGAAAGGGGGACAGAGAGAGAGGGGGCCAAAGAGAGAGGAGGCCAGGGACAGGGGGGCAGAGAGAGAGGGGCAGAGAGAGAGGGAACAGAGAGTGGGGGAGATAGAGAGAGAGGGGCAGAGAGCGATGGGGGCAGAAAGAGGGGGACAGAGTGAGGGAGGAAGAGAGAGAGGGACAGAGAGAGGAGGACAGATAGAGGGGGCAGAGAGAGAGGGGAAAGAGAGAGGGCAGAGAGAGGGTGACAGGAAGTTGGGGAGATAGAGGGGGTCAGAGAGCGGGAACAGAGAGAGGGGTACACAGAGTGGGGGGATGGAGAGAGTGGGGGACAGAGAGTGGGCAGAGAGACAGGTAGAGATAGAGGGGACAGAGAGAGGGGGACAGGGAGAGAGGCGGGTGGGAGAGAGAGGGGACAGAAATGGGGGAAGAGAGAGAGCGGGACTCAGAGAGGGGGGGACACAGAGAGGGGGACAGAGAGAGAGGGGGACAGAGAGGGGGGACAGAGAGAGGGGGGACAGAGATAGAGGCGGGTGGGAGAGAGAGGGGGACAGAAATGGGGGAACAGAGAGCGCAGGACTGAGAGAGAGGGGACAGAGAGAGGGGGGACCGAGAGAGAGGCGGGTGGGAAAGAGAGGGGGACAGAGATGGGGGAACAGAGAGAGCGGGACTGAGAGAGAGGGGGACAGAGAGAGACGGGGACAAAGAGGAGGGATAGAGTGATGCGGGTGGGAGAGAGAGGGGACAGAGGGGGAGAGAGAGTGAGGAGATGGAGAGAGTGGGGGACAGAGAGAGAGAGGGGGACAGAGAGAGAGAGAGAGGGGACAGAGAGAGGGGGACAGAGAGAGGGGACAGAGAGAGCGGGTGACAGAGAGGGGTCAGAGAGCGGGGAGAGAGCGGATACAGAGAGAGGGGGACGGGGGTCAGAGAGAGGGGGGCAGAGAGAGAGGGGGCAGAGAGATGGGGCAGAAAGAGAGGATGACAGAGAGGGGATCAGAGAGCGGGAGAGAGAGAGAGGGGACAGTGAGATGGGGATAGTGAGAGGGGGACAGAGAGAGGGGACAGAGAGAGAGAGGGAGACAGAGGGGTGTCAATGAGCAGGGGAGAGAGAGAGGGGACAGAGAGTGGGGGATAGAGAGAGGGGGACAGAGAGAGAGGGGACAGGGAGAGGGGTCGGGGGTCAGAGAGAGTGGGGAAAGAGAGAGGGGCAGAGAGAAGGTGACAGAGAGTTGGGGAGATAGAGTGGCTCAGAGAGTGAGAACAGAGAGAGGGGTACAGAGTGAGGGAGACAGGGGAAGTCAGAGAGGGTGTGTCAGAGAGAGGGGGTCAGAGAGTGGGTGGATGGAGAGAGTGGGGGACAGAGAGAAAGAGGATGACAGATGGGGGTCAAAGAGCAGGGGAGAGAGAGGGGACAGAGAGAGGGGGATTGAGAGAGGGGAACAGAGAGAGAGGGGAAAGAGAGAAGGGTCGGGGGGGCAGAGAGAGTGGGACAGAGAAAGTGGGACAGAGAGAGGGACGACAGCGAAAGAGGGCAATAGAGAGAGGGGGACAGAGAGCGGGGAGATAGAGGGGGTCAGAGAGAGACAGAGGGGGACAGAGAAAGGTGGGACAGAGAGAAGGGGCGATAGAGAGACAGTGACAGAGAGGGGGCAGAAAGCGGAAGACAGAGAGGGGGGACAGAGAGAGGGAGGGACAAAGAGAGGGGGATCAGAGAAAGATGGGACAGAGAGAGGGGGGATAGATAGACGGTGACAGAGAGGTGGGCAGAGAGGGGGGGCAGAGGGGGGGAACAGAGAGAAAGAGGGGGAAAGAGAGAGAGGGGACAGAGAGAGAGAGGACGGGTGGGGGGAGGACCAGAGTGGGGGCGCAGAGAGAGGGGGGCAGAACGAGAGGAAATAGAGGGAGAGGGGATAGAGAGATGGTGACAGAGTGGGGACAGAGAGAGGAGGGACAGAGAAAGGGAGAACGGAGAGAGAGGGGGACAGAGAGAGAGGGGGACAGAGAGAGGGGGACAGAGAGAGGGGGACAGAGAGTGAGGGGGACAGATAGAGGGGGACAGAGAGTGGGGGACAGAGAGAGGGGTACAGAGTGGGAGAGAGTGAGGGGGGCAGAGAGAGGGGGACAGAGAGTGGGGGACAGAGAGAGTGGGGGACGGAGAGAGAGGGGACAGAGGGGGGGACAGAGAGAGGGGGACAGAGAGAGAGAGGGGGACAGAGAGAGGGGGCAGAGAGGGGGGACAGAGAGAGGGCGACAGAGAGAGAGAGAGGGGGACGGAGAGAGGGGGACAGAGAGAGAGCGGGACAGAGAGAGGGGGACAGAGAGAGGGGGACAGAGAGGGAGGGGGAAAGAGAGGGGGGACAGAGAGAGGGCGGGAAAGAGAGAGAGGGGGGGACAGAGAACGGGTGAGACAGACAGCTGGGGGACAGAGAGATGGGGGAAATAGAGAGGGGGGCAGAGAGAGAGGGGGATAGAAAGAGAGGGGGACAGAGAGGGGGGACAGAGAGCGAGGGGGACAGAGAGAGGGGGACAGAGAGAGCGCGGGACAGAGAGAAGGGGGAAAGAGAGGGGGGACAGAGACAGGGCGGGAAAGAGAGAGAGAGAGAGGGGACAGAGCGGGGCAGACAGAGAGCTGGGGGACAGAGAGAGGGGGACAGAGAGGGGGGGACAGAGAGCGAGGGACAGAGAGTGGGGAAGATAGATGGGGTCAGAGGGAGTGGGGACAGAGAGAGGGTTACAGAGTGTAGGAAAGAGATGGTGTCAGAGAAAGAGGTGCAGAGAGAGGAGGACAGAGAGAGGCAGTATGGAGAGAGAGGGGGACAGAGAAATGGGGGACTGAGAGGGTGACAGAGAGAGGGGGACAGAGAGAGGGATAGAGAGAGAGAGGGGGACAGAGAGAGAGAGGGGGACAGAGAGGGGGGACAGAGAGCGAGGGGGACAGAGAGAGGAGGACAGAGAGAGGCAGTATGGAGAGAGAGGGGGACAGAGAAATGGGGGACTGAGAGGGTGACAGAGAGGGGGGACAGAGAGAGGGATAGAGAGAGAGAGGGGGACAGAGAGAGAGAGGGGGACAGAGAGGGGGGACAGAGAGCGAGGGGGACAGAGAGAGGGGGGCAGAGAGAGAGCGCAGAGAGAAAGGGTGAGAGAGAGGGGGTCAGAGAGCGCGAGAAAAAGAGAGGGGACAGTGAGAGGGGATAGAGAGAGGGGGCAGAGAGAGAGGGCGACAGAGAGGGAGTCAAATAGCGGGGGAGAGAGAGGGACAGAGTGAGTGGGACAGTAGTGAGGGGAAAAGAGAGAGGGGGACAGAGAGAGGGGAACAGAGAGAGGGGAACAGAGAGAGGGAAACAGAGAGAGGCGGACAGAGAGAGGGGTCGGGGGCAGAGAGAGCAGGGGCAGAGAGAGGGCAACAGAGCGGGGGTCAGAGAGCGGGGGTCAGAGAGGGTGGGAGAGAGAGGGGACAGATAGAGGAGGACAGAGAGAGAGGGGACAGAGAGAGAGGGAGACTGAGAGACGGCGACAGAGAGGGGGGAACAAGAAAGTGGGGGAGATAGAGGGGTTCAGAGAGAGGGGGGGTCAGTGAGAGAGAGGGGGACAGAGAGAGAAGGGGGCAGAGAGAGGGGAACAGAGAGAGGTGGGAACAGAGAGAGGGGGACAGAGAGAGGGGGACAGAGAGAAGGGGGCGGAGAGAGGGGTACAGAGAGAGAGGGGGACAGAGAGAGGAGGACAGAGATAGAGGGGAACAGAGAGAGGGGGACAAAGAGAGAGGGCAGAGAGGGATAGGGGCAGACAGAGGGGGACAGATTGAGGGGGGCAGGGAGAGAGGGACAGAGAGAGGGGGACAGAGAGAGGGGGATAGAGAGAGGGGAACAGAGAGAGGGGACAGAGAGAGAGGGAGACAGATGGGGGTCAAAGAGCAGGGGAGAGAGAGAGGGGACAGAGAGAGGGGGATAGAGAGAGGTGAATAGAGAGAGAGGGGAAAGAGAGAAGGGTCGGGGGCAGAGAGACTGGGACAGAGAGAGGGGCGACAGCGAAAGAGGGCAATAGAGAGAGGGGGACAGAGAGCGGGGAGTTAGAGGGGGACAGAGAAAGGTGGGACAGAGAGAAGGGGGGATAGAGAGACGGTGACAGAGAGAGGAGGCAGAAAGCGGAAGACAGAAAGGGGGGACAGAGAGGGGGGAACGGGGGGGGGCAGAGAGAGGGAGGGACAAAGAGAGGGGGAACAGAGAAAGATGGGACAGAGAGAAGGGGGGAATAGAGAGATGGTGACAGAGTGGGGGCAGAGAGAGGAGGGTCAAAGAAAGGGAGAACGGAGAGAGAGGGGGCAGAGAGAGGGGGACAGAGAGAGAGGGGGACAGAGAGAGGGGGACAGAGAGAGAGGGGGACAGATAGAGGGGGACAGAGAGTGGGGGACAGAGAGAGGGGTACAGAGTGGGAGAGAGTGAGGGGGGCAGAGAGAGGGGGACAGAGAGTGGGGGACAGAGAGAGAGAGGGGGGGACGGAGAGAGAGGGGACAGAGAGAGGGGGACAGAGAGAGGGGGGGCAGAGAGGGGGGACAGAGAGAGGGAGACAGGGGAAATCAGAGAGGGGGTGTCAGAGAGAGGGGGTCAGAGAGTGGGGGACAGAGAGAGAGAGGATGACAGATGGGGGTCAAAGAGCAGGGGAGAGAGAGGGGACAGAGAGAGGGGGATAGAGAGAGGGGAACAGAGAGAGGGGACAGAGAGAGAGGGGGAGACAGATGGGGGTCAAAGAGCAGGGGAGAGAGAGAGGGGACAGAGAGAGGGGGATAGAGAGAGGTGAATAGAGAGAGAGGGGAAAGAGAGAAGGGTCGGGGGCAGAGAGACTGGGACAGAGAGAGGGGCGACAGCGAAAGAGGGCAATAGAGAGAGGGGGACAGAGAGCGGGGAGATAGAGGGGGTCAGAGAGAGAGAGGGGGACAGAGAAAGGTGGGACAGAGAGAAGGGGGGATAGAGAGACGGTGACAGAGAGAGGGGGCAGAAATCGGAAGACAGAAAGGGGGGACAGAGAGGGGGGAACAGGGGGGGGCAGAGAGAGGGAGGGACAAAGAGAGGGGGAACAGAGAAAGATGGGACAGAGAGAAGGGGGGAATAGAGAGATGGTGACAGAGTGGGGGCAGAGAGAGGAGGGTCAGAGAAAGGGAGAACGGAGAGAGAGGGGGCAGAGAGAGAGGGGGACAGAGAGAGAGGGGGACAGATAGAGGGGGACAGAGAGTGGGGGACAGAGAGAGGGGTACAGAGTGGGAGAGAGTGAGGGGGGCAGAGAGAGGGGGACAGAGAGTGGGGGACAGAGAGAGGGGTACAGAGAGGGAGAGGGGGACAGAGAGAGGTGGACAGAGAGAGGGGTACAGAGTGGGAGAGAGTGAGGGGGGCAGAGAGAGGGGGACAGAGAGTGGGGGACAGAGAGAGAGAGGGGGGGACGGAGAGAGAGGGGACAGAGAGAGGGGGACAGAGAGAGGGGGACAGAGAGAGGGGGACAGAGAGTGGGGGACAGAGAGAGAGAGGGGGGGACGGAGAGAGAGGGGACAGAGAGAGGGGGCAGAAAGCGGAAGACAGAAAGGGGGGACAGAGAGTGGGGAACAGAGGGAAGGGGCAGAGAGAGGGAAGGGACAAAGAGAGGGGGAACAGAGAAAGATGGGACAGAGAGAAGGGGGGATAGAGAGATGGTGACAGAGTGGGGGCAGAGAGAGGAGGGTCAGAGAAAGGGAGAACGGAGAGAGAGGGGGCAGAGAGAGAGGGGGACAGAGAGAGAGGGGGACAGAGAGAGGGGGACAGAGAGAGAGGGAGACAGAGAGAGGGGGACAGAGAGAGAGGGGGACAGAGAGAGGGGGACAGAGAGAGAGGGGGACAGATAGAGGGGGACAGAGAGTGGGGGACAGAGAGAGGGGTACAGAGTGGGAGAGAGTGAGGGGGGCAGAGAGAGGGGGACAGAGAGTGGGGGACAGATAGAGAGAGGGGGGGGCGGAGAGAGAGGGGACAGAGAGGGGGGACAGAGAGAGGGGGACAGAGAGAGGGGGACAGAGAGAGGGGGACAGAGTGGGAGAGAGTGAGGGGGGCAGAGAGAGGGGGACAGAGAGAGGGGGACAGAGAGAGGGGGGGCAGAGAGGGGGGACAGAGAGAGGGGTACAGAGTGAGGGAGACAGGGGGAGTCAGAGAGGGGGTGTCAGAGAGAGGGGGTCAGAGAGTGGGTGGATGGAGAGAGTGGGGGACAGAGAGAAAGAGGATGACAGATGGGGGTCAAAGAGCAGGGGAGAGAGAGGGGGACAGAGAGAGGGGGACAGAGAGAAGGGGGCAGAGAGAGGGGTACAGAGAGAGAGGGGGACAGAGAGAGGAGGACAGAGAGAGAGGGGAACAGAGAGAGGGGGACAGAGAGAGAGGGCAGAGAGGGTTAGGGGCAGACAGAGGGGGACAGATTGAGGGGGCAGGGAGAGAGGGACAGAGAGAGGGGGACAGTGAGAGGGGGTCAGAGAGAGGGGAAAGAGAGAGGGGCAGAGAGAAGGTGACAGAGAGTTGGGGAGATAGAGTGGGTCAGAGAGTGAGAACAGAGAGAGGGGTACAGAGTGAGGGAGACAGGGGAAGTCAGAGAGGGGGTGTCAGAGAGAGGGGGTCAGAGAGTGGGGGACAGAGAGAGAGAGGATGACAGATGGGGGTCAAAGAGCAGGGGAGAGAGAGGGGACAGAGAGAGGGGGATAGAGAGAGGGGAACAGAGAGAGGGGACAGAGAGAGAGGGGGAGACAGATGGGGGTCAAAGAGCAGGGGAGAGAGAGAGGGGACAGAGAGAGGGGGATAGAGAGAGGGGAATAGAGAGAGAGGGGAAAGAGAGAAGGGTCGGGGGGCAGAGAGACTGGGACAGAGAAAGTGGGACAGAGAGAGGGGCGACAGCGAAAGAGGGCAATAGAGAGAGGGGGACAGAGAGCGGGGAGATAGAGGGGGTCAGAGAGAGAGAGGGGGACAGAGAAAGGTGGGACAGAGAGAAGGGGGGATAGAGAGACGGTGACAGAGAGAGGGGTCAGAAAGCGGAAGACAGAAAGGGGGGACAGAGAGGGGGGAACAGAGGGGGGGCAGAGAGAGGGAGGGACAAAGAGAGGGGGAACAGAGAAAGATGGGACAGAGAGAAGAGGGGATAGAGAGATGGTGACAGAGTGGGGGCAGAGAGAGGAGGGTCAGAGAAAGGGAGAACGGAGAGAGAGGGGGCAGAGTGAGAGGGGAACAGAGAGAGAGGGGGACAGAGAGTGGGGGACAGAGAGAGGGGTACAGAGTGGGAGAGAGTGAGGGGGGCAGAGAGAGAGGGGACAGAGAGGGGGGACAGAGAGAGGGGGACAGAGAGAGGGGACAGAGAGAGGGGGGGCAGAGAGGGGGGGACAGAGAGAGGGGTACAGAGTGAGGGAGACACGGGAAGTCAGAGAGGGGGTGTCAGAGAGAGGGGGTCAGAGAGTGGGTGGATGGAGAGAGTGGGGGACAGAGAGAAAGAGGATGACAGATGGGGGTCAAAGAGCAGGGGAGAGAGAGGGGGACAGAGAGAAGGGGGCAGAGAGAGGGGTACAGAGAGAGAGGGGGACAGAGAGAGGAGGACAGAGAGAGATGGGGACAGAGAGAGGGGGACAGAGAGAGAGGGCAGAGAGGGTTAGGGGCAGACAGAGGGGGAAAGATTGAGGGGGCAGGGAGAGAGGGACAGAGAGAGGGGGACAGTGAGAGGGGGTCAGAGAGAGGGGAAAGAGAGAGGGGTACAGAGTGAGGGAGACAGGGGAAGTCAGACAGGGGGTGTCAGAGAGAGGGGGTCAGTGAGTGGGTGGATGGAGAGAGTGGGGGACAGAGAGAAAGAGGATGACAGATGGGGGTCAAAGAGCAGGGGAGAGAGAGGGGGACAGAGAGAGGGGGACAGAGAGAAGGGGGTAGAGAGAGGGGTACAGAGAGAGAGGGGGACAGAGAGAGGAGGACAGAGAGAGTGGGGGACAGAGAGAGGGGGGACAGAGAGAGAGGGCAGAGAGGGTTAGGGGCAGACAGAGGGGGACAGATTGAGGGGGCAGGGAGAGAGGGACAGAGAGAGGGGGACAGTGAGAGGGGGTCAGAGAGAGGGGAAAGAGAGAGGGGCAGAGAGAAGGTGACAGAGAGTTGGGGAGATAGAGTGGGTCAGAGAGTGAGAACAGAGAGAGGGGTACAGAGGAAGACAGGGGAAGTCAGAGAGGGGGTGTCAGAGAGAGGGGGTCAGAGAGTGGGGGACAGAGAGAGAGAGGATGACAGATGGGGGTCAAAGAGCAGGGGAGAGAAAGAGGGGACAGAGAGAGGGGGATAGAGAGAGGGGAATAGAGAGAGAGTGGAAAGAGAGAAGGGTCGGGGGGCAGAGAGACTGGGACAGAGAAAGTGGGACAGAGAGAGGGGCGACAGCGAAAGAGGGCAATAGAGAGAGGGGGACAGAGAGCGGGGAGATAGAGGGGGTCAGAGAGAGAGGGGGGGACAGAGAAAGGTGGGACAGAGAGAAGGGGGGATAGAGAGACGGTGACAGAGAGAGGGGGCAGAAAGCGGAAGACAGAAAGGGGGGACAGAGAGGGGGGAACAGGGGGGGGGCAGAGAGAGGGACGGACAAAGAGAGGCGGAACAGAGAAAGATGGGCCAGAGAGAAGGGGGGATAGAGAGATGGTGACAGAGTAGGGGCAGAGAGAGGAGGGTCAGAGAAAGGGAGAACGGAGAGAGAGGGGGCAGAGAGAGAGGGGGACAGAGAGAGAGGGGGACAGAGAGAGGGGGACAGAGAGAGAGGGGGACAGATAGAGGGGGACAGAGAGAGAGGGGGACAGATAGAGGGGGACAGAGAGAGGGGGACAGAGAGAGAGGGCAGAGAGGGTTAGGGGCAGACAGAGGGGGACAGATTGAGGGGGCAGGGAGAGAGGGACAGAGAGAGGGGGACAGTGAGAGGGGGTCAGAGAGAGGGGAAAGAGAGAGGGGCAGAGAGAAGGTGACAGAGAGTTGGGGAGATAGAGTGGGTCAGAGAGTGAGAACAGAGAGAGGGGTACAGAGTGAGGGAGACAGGGGAAGTCAGAGAGGGGGTGTCAGAGAGAGGGGGTCAGAGAGTGGGGGACAGAGAGAGAGAGGATGACAGATGGGGGTCAAAGAGCAGGGGAGAGAGAGGGGACAGAGAGAGGGGGATAGAGAGAGGGGAACAGAGAGAGGGGACAGAGAGAGAGGGGGAGACAGATGGGGGTCAAAGAGCAGGGGAGAGAGAGAGGGGACAGAGAGAGGGGGATAGAGAGAGAGGGCAGAGAGGGATAGGGGCAGACAGAGGGGGACAGATTGAGGGGGCAGGGAGAGAGGGACAGAGAGAGGGGGACAGAGAGAGGGGGTCAGAGAGAGGGGAAAGAGAGAGGGGCAGAGAGAAGGTGACAGAGAGTGGGGGACAGAGAGAGAGAGGGGGACGGAGAGAGGGGGACAGAGAGTGGGGGACAGAGAGAGGGGTACAGAGTGGGAGAGAGTGAGGGGGGCAGAGAGAGGGGGACAGAGAGTGGGGGACAGAGAGAGAGAGGGGATCGGAGAGAGAGGGGACAGAGAGAGGGGGGACAGACAGAGGGGGACAGATTGAGGGGGCAGGGAGAGAGGGACAGAGAGAGGGGGACAGAGAGAGGGGGTCAGAGAGAGGGGAAAGAGAGAGGGGCAGAGAGAAGGTGACAGAGAGTGGGGGACAGAGAGAGAGAGGGGGACGGAGAGAGGGGGACAGAGAGTGGGGGACAGAGAGAGGGGTACAGAGTGGGAGAGAGTGAGGGGGGCAGAGAGAGGGGGACAGAGAGTGGGGGACAGAGAGAGAGAGGGGGACGGAGAGAGAGGGGACAGAGAGAGGGGGGACAGAGAGAGGGGGACAGAGAGAGGGGGACAGAGAGAGGGGGACAGAGAGAGGGGGGACGGAGAGAGAGGGGACAGAGAGGGGGGACAGAGAGAGGGGGACAGAGAGAGGGGGACAGAGAGAGGGGGACAGAGAGAGGGGGGGCAGAGAGGGGGGACAGAGAGAGGGGGACAGAGAGAGGGGGGGCAGAGAGGGGGGACAGAGAGAGGGGGACAGAGAGGGAGAGGGGGACCGAGAGAGGGGGACAGAGAGAGAGCCGGACAGAGAGGGAGGGGGAAAGAGAGGGGGGACAGAGAGAGGGCGGGAAAGATAGAGAGAGGGGGGACAGAGAACGGGTGAGACAGACAGCTGGGGGACAGAGAGATGGGGGAAATAGAGAGGGGGGCAGAGAGAGAGGGGGATAGAGAGAGAGGGGGACAGAGAGAGAGAGGGGGACAGAGAGGGGGGACAGAGAGCGAGGGGGACAGAGAGAGGGGGACAGAGAGAGTGTGGGACAGAGAGAAGGGGGAAAGAGAGGGGGGACAGTGACAGGGCGGGAAAGAGAGAGAGAGAGGGGACAGAGAGCGGTGGAGACAGAGAGCGAGGGACAGAGAGCACGGGACAAAGAGAGGGGGACAGAGAGCGAAGGACAGAGAGTGAGGCACAGAGAGTGGGGAAGATAGAGGGGGTCAGAGGGAGTGGGGACAGAGAGAGGGTTACCGAGTGTAGGAAAGAGAGGGTGTCAGAGAAAGGGGGGCAGAGAGAGGAGGACAGAGAGAGACAGTATGGAGAGAGAGGGGGACAGAGAAATGGGGGACTGAGAGGGTGACAGAGAGAGGGGGACAGAGAGGGGATAGAGAGAGAGAGGGGGACAGAGAGAGAGAGGGGGACAGAGAGGGGGGACAGAGAGCGAGGCGGACAGAGAGAGAGGGGCAGAGAGAGAGTGGGACAGAGAGAGAGGGGGAAAGAGAGGGGGTCAGAGAGAGGGCTGGAAAGAGAGAGATAGAGAGAGGGGACAGAGAGCGGGGGAGACAGAGCTGGGGGACAGAGAGAGGGGGACAGAGAGAGGGGACAGAGAGAGGGGGACAGAGAGGGGGGACAGAGAGAGGGGGATAGAGTGGGTGGGACAGAGAGAGAGGGGGACAGAGAGACAGTGGGACATAGAGGGGGACAGAGAGAGGCGGGGAGGGAGAGGGGGCAGAGAGTTGGCGACAGAGAGAGGGCCACAGAGAGTGAGGGAGATAGAGGGGGTCAGAGAGAAGGGGGACAGAGAGGGGGCAGAGAGCGAGCGACAGAGAGGGGTGGACGTGGGGGGGGGGGAACAGAGAGACAGGGGGAGACAGAGAGAGGGCGATAGAGATGGGGGAACAGAGAGCGGGGAACAGACCGAGGGGCCAGAGAGAGGGGGTCAGAGAGAGAGAGAGGGATAGAGAGAGAGAGGGAGACAGAGAGAGAGGGGTCAGAGAGAGAGAGGACAGAGGGAGGAGGTGGGGACCAGAGTGGGGGTGCAGAGAGAGGGGGACAGAGAGAGGGGACAGAGAGAGAGGGTACAGAGGGGGGAAAGAGGTGACCAGAGTTGGAGTGCAGAGAGAGGGGGACAGAGGGAGAGGGGACAGAGAGATGGTGACAGAGTGAGGGCAGAGAGAGGAGGTACAGAGAGAGGGGGACAGAGAGAGAGGGGGACAGAGAGTGAGGGGGACAGAGAGAGGGGGACAGAGAGAGAGGGACAGAGAGAGAGGGACAGAGAGAGGGGTCAGAGAGAGGAGGGACAGAGAGAGGGAGAACAGAGAGATAGGGGGTACAGAGAGAGAGGGGGACTGAGAGAGGGGGAACAGAGAGAGGGGGGGACAGAGAGAGGGGGCAGAGAGGGGGGGACGGGGGGGTGGGAACAGAGAGAGGGACAGAGAGAGAGGGGGACAGAGAGAGGGGGACAGAGAGTGGGGGACAGAGAGAGGGGTACAGAGTGGGAGAGAGTGAGGGGGCAGAGAGAGAGGGACAGAGACCGGGGCAGAGAGAGGGGGCAGAGCGAGGGGGACAGAGAGAGAGAGGTGGACAGAGAGAGAAGGGTCAGAGAGGGGGGACAGAGAGAGGGGGACAGAGACCGGAGCAGAGAGAGGGGGCAGAGCGAGGGGGACAGAGAGAGAGAGGTGGACAGAGAGAGAAGGGGACAGAGAGGGGGGACAGAGAGAGGGCGACAGAGAGAGAGAGAGGGGGACAGAAAGAGAGGGGGAAAGAGAGAGGGGGAAAGATAGGGGGGCAGAGAGAGGGCGGGAAAGAGAGAGAGAGAGAGGGGACAGAGAGTAGGTGAGACAGGCTGCTGGGGGACAGAGAGAGGGGGAAATAGAGAGAGGGAGCAGAGAGAGAGGGGGATAGAGAGAGGGGGGACAGAGAGAGAGAGGGGACAGAGAGGGGGGACAGAGAGCGAGGGGGACAGAGAGAGGGCGACAGAGAGAGAGCGGGACAGCGAGAGAGGGGGAAAGAGAGGGGGTCAGAGAGAGGGCTGGACAGAGAGAGAGAGAGAGGGGACAGAGATAGGGGGGACAGAGCTGGGGGACAGAGAGAGGGGGACAGAGAGTGGGGGACAGAGAGCGAGGGACAGAGAGCGCGGGACAGAGAGAGGGGGACAGAGAGTGGGGAAGATAGAGGGGGTCATACGTAGTGGGGACAGAGAGAGGGTTACAGAGTGGGGGAAAGAGAGGGTGTCAGAGAAAGGGGGGCAGAGAGAGGAGGACAGAGAGAGGCAGGTGGGAGAGAGAGGGGGACAGAGAAATGGGGGACAGAGAGGGGGACAGAGAGAGAGGGACAGAGAGGGGGTCAGAGAGAGAGAGGGACAGAGAGAGAGAGGGACAGAGAGAGAGGGGGGGACAGAGAGAGGGGACAGACTGGGTGGGACAGAGAGAGAGGGGAAACAGAGAGAGATGGGGACAGAGAGAGAAGGGGAAAGAGAGTGGCGGGGAGGGAGAGGGGGCAGAGAGTTGGCGACAGAGAGAGGGCCACAGAGAGTGAGGGATATAGAGGGGTTCAGAGAGAAGGGGGACAGAGAGAGGAGGACAGAGAGAGAGGGACAGAGAGAGGGAGGGGGACAGGGGGGGCGCAGAGATGGTGACTGGGAGGGGACAGAGAGGGGGGACAGAGAGAGAGGGACAGAGAGAGGGGGTCAGCAAGAGGGCAACAGAGAGTGGGGGACAGAAGGAGGGGGACAGAGGGAGGAGGGGACAAAGAGAGGGGGACAGAGAGAGGGGGACAGAGAGGGGTGGACGGGGGCTACAAAGAGATGGTGACTGAGAGGGGGCAGAGAGAGGGCTACAGAGAGTGGGGGACAGAGGTTTGGGACAGAGAGGATGGACTGAGAGAGGGGGCAGAGAGACAGTGTCAGAGAGGGGGCAGAGAGAGGGCGATAGAGATGGGGGGACAGAGAACGGGGAACAGAGTGAGGGGGCAGAGAGAGAGGGGGCAGGGAGAGAGAGGGACAGAGAGAGAGGGGGTCAGAGAGAGAGGGGGTACAGAGAGAGAGGGGGTCAGAGAGAGAGGTGGTCAGAGAGAGAGGGGGTACAGAGAGAGAGGGGGTACAGAGAGAGAGGTGGTCAGAGAGAGAGGTGGTCAGAGAGAGAGGGGGTACAGAGAGAGAGGGGGTACAGAGAGAGAGGTGAACAAAGAGGGGGCAGCAGAGGGGGGGAACAGAGAGGGAACAGAGAGATGGGGATAGAGAGGGGGCAGAAAGAGTGGGGGCAGAGAGAGAGAGGGGAGAGAGAGAGAGGGGGGAGAGAGAGAGATGGGGGCAGAGAGAGAAGGGGCAGAGAGAGGACAACAAAGAAAGCGGACTGTGAGGGGGGGACAGAGAGAGGGAGGACGGGGGGGGGCGAATAGAGAGACGGTGACTGATAGGGGACAGTGAGGGGGGGACAGAGAGTGGGAGGACGGGGGGGGGGGCGAATAGAGAGACGGTGACTGATAGGGGACAGTGAGGGGGGGGACAGAGAGGGGGGACAGAGAATCTTTGACAGAGAGGGGGCAGAGAGATGGTGAAAGAGAGATGGTGAAAGAGAGAGGGGGACAGAGAGAGGAGGGACAGAGAGAGGAGGGAGGGAGAGACGGGGACAGAGAGATAGGGACAGAGAGAGGGGGACAGAGAGAGGGGGACAGAGAGGGGGTACAGAGAGAGTGGGGACAGAGAGAGGGGGACAGAGAGCGGGGGACAGAGAGAGGGTCAGAGAGAGGATAACAGATGGGGTCGTGCGGTACAGAGGGGGAGAGGACAGAGAGTGGTGGGAGAGGGGGGACAGTAAGAGATGGGGACAGAGAGAGCATGAGGACGAAAGACGGGGACAGGAGGGGAAGAAAGGGGGCAGAAAGAGGGGGACAGAGGGAGGGGTGTACCGAGAGAGCGGGAGATCGATGGGGTCATAGGGAGGGGGGACAGAGAGTGGGGGCACAGAGATTGGGGACAGACAGGGGGAGAGGGAGGGGGAGAGGGATGGCTACAGAGAGAGTGGGATAGAGAGGGGACAGAGAGAGGGGGACAGAGAGAGGGGACAGAGAGAGAGGGGGACAGAGAGAGGGGGGACAGAGAGAGGGGGGACAGAGAGAGGGGGAAAAGAGAGAGGGGGACAGAGAGAGGGGGACAGAGAGAGAGGGGGATAGAAAGAGAGGGGGACAGAGAGAGGGCAGAGAGAGGGGGGACAGAGAGGGGGGGACAGAGAGAGGGGGACAGAGAGAGAGGGGGACAGAGAGAGTGGGACAGAAAGAGGGAGACAGAAGGACTCGGGGATAGAGAGAAGGGGACAGAGTGAGCGGAGAAAGAGAGAGGGGGAACGAGAGAGAGAGGGACAGAGAGAGGGGGACAGAGAGTGGGGGATAGAGAGAATGGGCCAGAAAGAGGGGGACAGAGTGAGCAGGGACAGAGAGAGAGGGGGACAGAGAGAGGGGGACAGAGAGAGGGGCAGAGAGAGGGGGACAGAGAGAAGGGGACAGAGAGAGAGGGGGACAGAGAGAGGGGGACAGAGAGAGGGGCAGAGAGAGGAGGACAGAGAGAGGGGGACAGAGAGAGAGGGGGACAGAGAGAGGGGGGCAGTGAGAGAGGGGGACAGAGAGAGGGGGACAGAGAGAGGGGACAGAGAGAGGGGGGACAGAGAAAGGGGGCAGAGAGAGGGGGGACAGAGAGAGGGGGACAGAGAGAGAGAGGGACAGAGAGAGGGGGATAGAGAGAGTGGGCCAGAAAGAGGGGGACAGAGTGAGCAGGGACAGTGAGACGGTGTCACAGAGGGGGCAGAGACAGTGGGACAGAGAGGGGGGCAGAGAGAGATGGGGCAGAGAGAGGGGGGACAGAGAGAGCGGGACAGTGGGAGGGGGGACAGAGAGTGGGGGACTGAGTGAGGGGTACAGAGTTGGGGAGAGAGAGTCCGTCAGAGAGAGGGGGGCAGTGAGCCGGTGACAGAGACTGGGGGACAGAGAGAGGGGGATGGACTGAGTGGGGAACGGGGGGGAGGGGTGGACGGAGATGGAGTGGACAGAGAGAGGAGGGATAGAGAGGGGGGACAGAAAGAGATGAGGACAGAGAGAGCACTGGGACAGAGAGAGAGAGTGAACAGAGAGAGTGGGACAGAGAGAGTGGGACAGCGAGAGAGGGGGACAGAGAGAGGGGGGGACAGAGAGAGAGGGGGACAGAGAGAGAGGGGGACAGAGAGAGAGGGGACAGAGAGTGGGGGTCAGAGAGGGGAGGATAGAGAGAGAGGGGGACAGAGAGAGAGGGAGACAGAGAGAGAGGCGTCAGAGATAGAGGGGACAGAGAGAGGGGGTCAGAAAGGAGGGGACAGAGAGAGGGGGACAGAGAGAGGGGGGAACAGAGAGAGGGGGACAGAGAGAGGGGGACAGAGAGAGGGGGACAGAGAGAGAGGGGGACAGAGAGAGGGGGACAGAGAGAGAGGGGGACAGAGGGGGGGACAGAGAGAGGGGGGACAGAGTGAGGGGGGACAGAGAGAGGGGGACAGAGAGCGGGGGAGAGAGAGCGGGGACAGAGAGAGGGGGACAGAGAGAGGGTCAGAGAGAGGGGAACAGATGGGGTCGTGCGGTACAGAGGGGGAGAGGACAGAGAGTGGTGGAAGAGGGGGACAGTAAGAGATGGGGACAGAGAGAGCATGAGGACAGAGAGACGGGGACAGGAGGGGCAGAAAGGGGGCAGAAAGACGGGGACAGAGGGAGGGGTGGACTGAGAGAGCGGGAGATCGAGGGGGTCATAGGGTGGGGGGACAGAGAGTGGGGGCACAGACAGGGGGAGAGGGAGGGGAAGAGGGATGGCCACAGAGAGAGTGCGATAGAAAGAGGAGACAGAGAGAGGGGGGCAGATAGAGGGGACAGAGAGAGAGGGGGACAGACAGAGGCAGACACAGAGAGGGGGGACAGAGAGAGGGGGGCAGTGAGAGGGGGCAGAAAGAGGGGGACAGAGAGAGAGGGGGACAGAGAGAGCGGGACAGATAGAGGGGGACAGAGGGATGGAGGGATAGAGAGAAGGGGACAGAGTGAGCGGAGAAACAGAGAGGGGGAAAGAGAGAGAGAGAGGGACAGAGAGAGGGGGACAGAGAGTGGGGGATAGAGTGAGTGGGCCAGAAAGAGGGGGACAGAGCGAGCAGGGACAGAGAGAGAGAGGGGGACAGAGAGAGAGGGGGACAGAGAGAGGGGGACAGAGAGAGGGGGGACAGAGAGAGAGGGGGACAGAGAGAGGGGGCAGAGAGCGGGGGCAGAAAGAGGGGGACAGAGAGAGTGGGATAGAGAGAGGGGGACAGAGGGACGCGGGGACAGAGAGAAGGGGACAGAGTGAGCGGGGACAGAGAGAGAGAGGGACAGAGAGAGGGGGATAGAGAGAGTGGGCCGGAAAGACGGGACAGAGTGAGCAGGGACAGAGAGACGGTGTCAGAGAGGGGGCAGAGACAGTGGGACAGAGAGGGGGGCAGAGAGAGATGGGGCAGAGAGAGGGGGACAGAGAGAGCGGGACAGTGGGAGGTGGACAGAGAGTGGGGGACTGAGAGAGGGGTACAGAGTTGGGGAGAGAGAGTCCGTCAGAGAAAGGGGGACAGAGAGAGCGGGACAGATAGAGGGGGACAGAGGGACGCGGGGATAGAGAGAAGGGGACAGAGTGAGCGGAGAAACAGAGAGGGGGAAAGAGAGAGAGAGAGGGACAGAGAGAGGGGGACAGAGAGTGGGGGATAGAGTGAGTGGGCCAGAAAGAGGGGGACAGAGCAAGCAGGGACAGAGAGAGAGAGGGGGACAGAGAGAGAGGGGGACAGAGAGAGGGGGACAGAGAGAGAGGGGGACAGAGAGAGGGGGACAGAGAGAGGGGGACAGAGAGTGGGGGATAGAGTGAGTGGGCCAGAAAGAGGGGGACAGAGCGAGCAGGGACAGAGAGAGAGGGGGACAGAGAGAGTGGGCAGAAAAAGGGGGACAGAGAGAGGGGACAGAGAGAGTGGGCAGAAAGAGGGGGACAGAGAGAGTGGGACAGAGAGAGTGGGACAGAGTGAGCGGGGACAGAGAGAGAGAGGGACAGAGAGAGGGGGACAGAGAGAGTGGGACAGAGAGAGGGGCAGAGAGTGTGGGCAGAAAAAGGGGGACAGAGAGAGGGGGACAGAGAGAGGGGACAGAGAGAGTGGGCAGAAAAAGGGGGACAGAGAGAGGGGGACAGAGAGAGGGGACAGAGAGAGTGGGCAGAAAGAGGGGGACAGAGAGAGTGGGACAGAGTGAGCGGGGACAGAGAGAGAGAGGGACAGAGAGAGGGGGACAGAGAGAGTGGGACAGAGAGAGGGGGACAGAGAGAGCAGGGACAGAGAGACGGTGTCAGAGAGGGGGCAGAGACAGTGGGACAGAGAGGGGGGCAGAGAGAGATGGGGCAGAGAGAGAGGGACAGAGAGACGGTGACAGAGAGAGGGCAGCGAGAGTGGGACAGAGAGGGGGGACAGTGAGAGATGGGGCAGAGAGAGGGGGGACAGAGAGAGCGGGACAGTGGGAGGGGGACAGAGAGTGGGGGACTGAGAGAGGGGTACAGAGTTGGGGAGAGAGAGTCCGTCAGAGAGAGGGGGACAGTGAGCCGGGGAAAGAGGCTGGGGGACGGAGAGAGGGGGATGGACTGAGTGGGGAACGGGGGGAGGGGTGGACGGAGAGGGAGTGGACAGAGAGAGGAGGGATAGAGAGGGGGGACAGAAAGAGATGAGGACAGAGAGAGCACTGGGACAGAGAGAGGGGGACAGCGAGAAGGGGGGACAGAGAGAGGGGGACAGAGAGAGGAGAGATAGAGAGGGGGGACAGAAAGAGATGCGTACAGAGAGAGCACTGGGACAGAGAGAGGGGGACAGCGAGAAGGGGGGACAGAGAGAGATGGGGACAGAGAGAGAGGGGGACAGAGAGAGGAGAGATAGAGAGAGAGGGGAACAGAGAGAGGAGGACAGAGAGAATGGGACAGAGAGAGGGGGACAGCGAGAAGGGGGGACAGAGAGAGAGGGGGACAGAGAGAGAGGGACAGAGAGAGGGGGACAGAGAGAGGGGGGACAGAGAGACGGTGACAGAGAGAGGGCAGAGAGAGTGGGACTGAGAAGGGGGACAGAGAGAGATGGGGCAGAGAGAGGGGGACAGAGAGAGGGGGACAGAGAGAGGGGGACAGAGCGAGGGGGGCAGAGAGAGGGGGGCAGAGGGGGGGACAGAGAGGGAGGAACAGAGACAGATGGGAACAGAGAGAGGGGTGGACAAAGAGAGAGCGACAGAGAGACGGTGACAGATATGGCAACAGAGAGGGGGACAGAGAGAGGGGGTCAGATAGAGGGAGACAGAGAGAGGGGGTCAGAGAGAGGGGGGAACAGAGAGAGAGGGGGCAGAGAGAGAGGGGGACAGAGAGAGGGGGACAGAGAGAGGGGGGAACAGAGAGAGAGGGGGACAGAGAGAGAGGGGGACAGAGAGAGGGGGACAGAGAGGGGGGGGGGCAGAGAGGGGGGGCAGAGAGGGAGGGACAGAGAGGGGGGGAAAGAGAGAGATGGGAACAGAGGGAGAGGTGGACAGTGAGAGCGCGACAGAGAGACGGTGACAGATATGGCGACAGAGAGAGGGGGACAGAGAGAGGGGGAAAGAGAGAGGGGTCAGAGAGAGGGGGACAGAGAGAGAGGGGTCAGAGACAAGGGGACAGAGAGAGTGGGGGTCAGAGAGAGGGGGGGACAGAGAGGGAGGTTCAGAGCGAGGGGGACAGAGGGAGGGGGACAGAGAGATGGTGACTGGGAGGGGGCAGAGAGAGGGGGACAGAGAGGGGGGAAAGAGCGAGGGGGACAGAGAGAGGGGGACAGAGATAGAGGGACAGAGGGAGGGGGACAGAGAGAGAGGCGGACAGAGAGATGGTGACTGGGAGGGGGCAGAGAGAGGGGGACAGAGAGGGGGGAAAGAGCGAGGGGGACAGAGAGAGGGGGACAGAGATAGGGGGACAGAGGGAGGGGGACAGAGAGAGAGGGGGTCAGAGAGAGGGGGACAAAGAGGGGGGACAGAGAGAGGGGACAGAGAAAGAGGGGACAGAGTGCGGGGGACAGAGAGCGGGGACAGAGAGAGAGGGGGACAGAGAGAGGGGGTCAGAGAGGAGGGGACAGAGAGTGAGGGGGACAGAGAGAGAGGGGGACAGAGAGAGGGGGACAGAGAGAGAGGGGGACAGAAAGAGGGGGACAGTGGGGCGCGGGGACAGAGAGAGAAGGGGGCAGAGAGTGGGCGACAGAGAGAGGGTCACAGAGAGTGAGGGAGGTAGAGGGGGTCAGAGAGAGGAGGGGACAGAGATTGGGGGGCAGAAATTGGGGGTCAGAGAGAGGGGGACAGAGAGTGGGGGACAGAGAGTGGTGGACAGAGAGTGGGGGTCAGAGAGAGGGGGACAGAGTGAGCAGAGAGAGGGCGACAGGGAGAGTGGGACAGAGAGTGGGGGAGAGAGAGAGGGGGCAGTGAGAGAGGGACAGAGAGGGGGGGCAGAGAGAGGGTGACAGAGAGAGAGGGGGACAGAGTGAGCAGAGAGAGGACGACAGGGAGAGTGGGGGAGAGAGAGAGGGGGCAGTGAGAGAGGGACAGAGAGAGGGGACAGAGAGAGGGGGGAACAGAGAGAGAGGGGGACAGAGAGAGAGGGGGACAGAGAGAGGGGGACAGAGAGGGGGGGGCAGAGAGGGGGGGCAGAGAGGGAGGGACAGAGAGGGGGGGAAAGAGAGAGATGGGAACAGAGGGAGAGGTGGACAGTGAGAGCGCGACAGAGAGACGGTGACAGATATGGCGACAGAGAGAGGGGGACAGAGAGAGGGGGAAAGAGAGAGGGGTCAGAGAGAGGGGGACAGAGAGAGAGGGGTCAGAGACAAGGGGACAGAGAGAGTGGGGGTCAGAGAGAGGGGGGGACAGAGAGGGAGGTTCAGAGCGAGGGGGACAGAGGGAGGGGGACAGAGAGATGGTGACTGGGAGGGGGCAGAGAGAGGGGGACAGAGAGGGGGGAAAGAGCGAGGGGGACAGAGAGAGGGGGACAGAGATAGAGGGACAGAGGGAGGGGGACAGAGAGAGAGGCGGACAGAGAGATGGTGACTGGGAGGGGGCAGAGAGAGGGGGACAGAGAGGGGGGAAAGAGCGAGGGGGACAGAGAGAGGGGGACAGAGATAGGGGGACAGAGGGAGGGGGACAGAGAGAGAGGGGGTCAGAGAGAGGGGGACAGAGAGGGGGGACAGAGAGAGGGGACAGAGAAAGAGGGGACAGAGTGCGGGGGACAGAGAGCGGGGACAGAGAGAGAGGGGGACAGAGAGAGGGGGTCAGAGAGGAGGGGACAGAGAGTGAGGGGGACAGAGAGAGAGGGGGACAGAGAGAGGGGGACAGAGAGAGAGGGGGACAGAAAGAGGGGGACAGTGGGGCGCGGGGACAGAGAGAGAAGGGGGCAGAGAGTGGGCGACAGAGAGAGGGTCACAGAGAGTGAGGGAGGTAGAGGGGGTCAGAGAGAGGAGGGGACAGAGATTGGGGGGCAGAAATTGGGGGTCAGAGAGAGGGGGACAGAGAGTGGGGGACAGAGAGTGGTGGACAGAGAGTGGGGGTCAGAGAGAGGGGGACAGAGTGAGCAGAGAGAGGGCGACAGGGAGAGTGGGACAGAGAGTGGGGGAGAGAGAGAGGGGGCAGTGAGAGAGGGACAGAGAGGGGGGGCAGAGAGAGGGTGACAGAGAGAGAGGGGGACAGAGTGAGCAGAGAGAGGACGACAGGGAGAGTGGGGGAGAGAGAGAGGGGGCAGTGAGAGAGGGACAGAGAGAGGGGACAGAGAAAGAGGGGACAGAGTGCGGGGACAGAGAGAGAGGGGGGCAGAGAGTGGGGGTCAGAGAGGGGGCAGAGAGAGAGGGACAGAGAGAGAGGGGGCAGAGAGAGGGTGACAGAGAGATGGGGGACAGAGAGAGGGGGACAGAGAGAGTGTCAGAGAGAGGGGGAAAGATGCGGTCAGTGCGGTACAGAGGGGGAGAGGACAGAGAGTGGAGGGAGAGGGGGGACAGTAAGAGATGGGGACAGAGAGAGCATGGGGATAGAGAGACGGGGACGGGATGGGCAGAAAGAGGGGAGAGAGGGAGGGGGGAATGAGAGAGCGGGAGACAGAGGGGGACATAGGGAAAGGGGGGAAGAGAGTGGGGCACAGAGAGTGGGAGACAGAGTGGGGGAGAGGGAGGGGGAGAGAGAGGGCTACAGAGAGAGTGGGACAGAGAGAGGGGACAGAGAGAGGGGGTGGACAGAGAGAGGGGGACAGAGAGAGAGGGGGACAGAGAGAGGGGGACAGAGAGAGGGGGGACAGAGAGAGGGGGACAGAGAGAGGGGGACAGAGAAAGGGGCAGAATGAGTGGGACAGAGAGAGAGCGCCAGAGAGAGAGGGACAGAGAGACGGTGACAGAGAGGGGGCAGAGAGAGTGGGACAGAGAGGGGGGACAGTGAGAGGGGGACAGAGAGAGGGGGACAGAGAAAGGGGCAGAATGAGTGGGACAGAGAGAGAGGGCCAGAGAGAGAGGGACAGAGAGACGGTGACAGAGAGGGGGCAGAGAGAGTGGGACAGAGAGGGGGGACAGTGAGAGATGGGGCAGAGAGAGGGGGGACAGAGAGAGCGGGACAGTGGGAGGGGGACAGAGAGTGGGGGACTGAGTGAGGGGTACAGAGTTGGGGAGAGAGAGTCCGTCAGAGAGAGGGGGACAGTGAGCCGGGGACAGAGGCTGGGGGACAGAGAGAGGGGGATGGACTGAGTGGGAACGGGGGGGAGGGGTGGACGGAGATGGAGTGGACAGAGAGAGGAGGGATAGAGAGGGGGGACAGAAAGAGATGAGGACAGAGAGAGCACTGGGACAGAGAGAGGGGGACAGTGAGAAGGGGGGACAGAGAGAGAGGGGGACAGAGAGAGGGGGACAGAGAGAGAGGGGGACAGAGAGAGATGCGGACAGAGAGAGAGCACTGGGACAGAGAGAGAGAGTGAACAGAGAGAGTGGGACAGAGAGAGGGGGACAGAGAGAGGGGGACAGCGAGAAGGGGGGACAGAGAGAGAGAGGGGGACAGAGAGAGGGGGACAGAGAGAGGAGAGATAGAGAGGGGGGACAGAAAGAGATGCGTACAGAGAGAGCACTGGGACAGAGAGAGGGGGACAGCGAGAAGGGGGGACAGAGAGAGATGGGGACAGAGAGAGAGGGGGACAGAGAGAGAGGGGGACAGAGAGAGGAGAGATAGAGAGAGAGGGGAACAGAGAGAGGAGGACAGAGAGAATGGGACAGAGAGAGGGGGACAGCGAGGGGGGACAGAGGGATGCGGGGACAGAGAGAGAGGGGCAGAGAGTGGTGGACAGAAATTTGGGGTTAGAGGGAGGGGGACAGAGAGTGGGGGACAGAGAGTGGGGGTCAGAGAGAGGGGGACAGAGTGAGCAGAGAGAGGGCAACAGGGAGAGTGGGACAGAGAGTGGGGAAGAGAGAGGTGACAGTGAGAGAGGGACAGAGACAGGGGCCAGAGAGAGGGGGACAGAGAGAGAGGGACAGAGAGAGAGGGGGATGAGAGAGAGGGACAGAGAGAGAGGGGGCAGAAAGAAGGTGACAGAGAGAGGGGGGGACAGTGAAAGGGGGGACAGAGAGAGGGGACAGAGAGAGGGCACAGAGAGAGTGGGACAGAGAGAGGGGGGGACAGAGAGAGGGGGGAAAGAGAGAGGGGCAGAAAGAGTGGGACAGAGAGAGAGGGACAGAGAGAGAGGGACAGAGAGAGAGGAGGACAGAGAGAGGGGGACAGAGAGAGTGGGACAGAAAGAGGGGGACAGAGGGAGCAGGGACAGAGAGACAGTGACAGAGGAGGGGGCAGAGACAGTGGGACAGAGAGGGGGTCAGAGAGAGATGGGGCAGAGAGACGGTGACAGAGAGGGGGCAGCGAGAGTGGGACAGAGAGGGGGGACAGTGAGAGATGGGGCAGAGAGAGGGGGGACAGAGAGAGCGGGACAGTGGGAGGGGGACAGAGAGTGGGGGACTGAGTGAGGGGTACAGAGTTGGGGAGAGAGAGTCCGTCAGAGACAGGGGGACAGTGAGCCGGGGACAGAGGCTGGGGGACGGAGAGAGGGGGATGGACTGAGTGGGGAACGGGGGGGAGGGGTGGACGGAGATGGAGTGGACAGAGAGAGGAGGGATAGAGAGGCGGGACAGAAAGAGATGAGGACAGAGAGAGCACTGGGACAGAGAGAGAGAGTGAACAGAGAGAGTGGGACAGAGAGAGGGGACAGCGAGAAGGGGGGACAGAGAGAGAGAGGGGGACAGAGAGAGTGGGACAGAGAGAGGGGGACAGCGAGAAGGGGGGACAGAGAGAGAGGGGTACAGAGAGAGGGGGACAGAGAGAGGAGAGATAGAGAGGGGGGACAGAATGAGATGCGGACAGAGAGAGCACTGGGACAGAGAGAGGGGGACAGCGAGAAGGGGGGACAGAGAGAGAGGGGTACAGAGAGAGGGGGACAGAGAGAGGAGAGATAGAGAGGGGGGACAGAATGAGATGCGGACAGAGAGAGCACTGGGACAGAGAGAGAGAATGAACAGAGAGAGTGGGACAGAGAGAGGGGGACAGCGAGAAGGGGGGACAGAGAGAGATGGGGACAGAGAGAGAGGGACAGAGAGAGAGGGGGACAGAGAGAGGAGGACAGAGGGAGTGGGACAGAGAAAGGGGGACATCGAGAAGGGGGGGACAGAGAGAGAGGCGGACAGAGAGAGGGGGACAGAGAGAGGGGGGACAGGGAGAGGAGGACAGAGAGAGGGGGACAGAGAGAGGGGGACAGAGAGAGGGGGGGACAGAGAGAGAGGGGGACAGAGTGAGCAGAGAGAGGGCAACAGGGAGAGTGGGACAGAGAGTGGGTCAGAGAGAGGGGACAGTGAGAGAGGGACAGAGAGGGGGGCCAGAGAGAGGGGGACAGAGAGAATGGGACAGAGAGAGGGGGACAGCGAGAAGGGGGGACAGAGAGAGAGGGGGACAGAGAGAGAGGGACAGAGAGAGGAGGACAGAGAGAGGGGGGGACAGAGAGAGGAGGACAGAGAGAGGGGACAGAGAGAGGGGGACAGAGAGGGGGGACAGAGCGATTCGGGGACAGAGAGAGAGGTGCAGAGAGTGGTGGACAGGAATTTGGGGTTAGAGGGAGGGGGACAGAGAGTGGGGGACAGAGAGTGGGGGTCAGAGAGTGGGGGACAGAGTGAGCAGAGAGAGGGCAACAGGGAGAGTGGTACAGAGAGTGGGGAAGAGAGAGGGGTCAGTGAGAGAGGGACAGAGACAGGGACCAGAGAGAGGGGGACAGAGAGAGAGGGACAGAGAGAGGGGGGGCAGAAAGAAGGTGACAGAGAGAGGGGGGGACAGTGAAAGGGGGGACAGAGAGAGGGGACAGATTGAGAGGGGACAGAGAGGGGGGGAGACAGAGAGAGGGGCAGAAAGAGTGGGACAGAGAGAGAGGGACAGAGAGAGAGGGACAGAGAGAGAGGAGGACAGAGAGAGGGGGACAGAGAGAGTGGGACAGAGAGAGGGCACAGAGAGAGTGGGACAGAGAGAGGGGGAGACAGAGAGAGGGGCAGAAAGAGTGGGACAGAGAGAGAGGGACAGAGAGAGAGGGACAGAGAGAGAGGAGGACAGAGAGAGGGGGACAGAGAGAGTGGGACAGAAAGAGGGGGACAGAGGGAGCAGGGACAGAGAGACGGTGACAGAGAGGGGGCAGAGACAGTGGGACAGAGAGGGGGTCAGAGAGAGATGGGGCAGAGAGAGGGGGGACAGTGAGAGCGGGACAGTGGGAGGGGGACAGAGGCTGGGGGACAGAGAGAGGGGGATTGACTGAGTGGGGAACGGGGGGGAGGGGTGGACGGAGAGGGGAGGGATAGAGAGGCGGGACAGAAAGAGATGAGGACAGAGAGAGCACTGGGACAGAGAGAGAGAGTGAACAGAGAGAGTGGGACAGAGAGAGGGGGACAGCGAGAAGAGGGGACAGAGAGAGAGGGGTACAGAGAGAGGGGGACAGAGAGAGGAGAGATAGAGAGGGGGGACAGAAAGAGATGCGTACAGAGAGAGCACTGGGACAGAGAGAGAGAGTGGGACAGAGAGAGGGGGACAGCGAGAAGGGGGGACAGAGAGAGATGGGGACAGAGAGAGAGGGGGACAGAGAGAGGAGGGATAGAGAGAGAGGGGAACAGAGAGAGGAGGACAGAGAGAGTGGGACAGAGAAAGGGGGACAGCGAGAAGGGGGGACAGAGAGAGAGGGGCACAGAGAGAGAGGGACAGAGAGAGGGGGACAGAGAGAGAGAGGGGGACAGAGAGAGGAGGACAGAGAGAGGGGGACAGAGAGAGGGGGACAGAGAAGGGGGGACAGAGGGATGCGGGGACAGAGAGAGGGGCAGAGAGTGGTGGACAGAAATTTGGGGTTAGAGAGAGGGGGACAGAGAGTGGGGACAGAGAGTGGGGGTCAGAGAGAGGCGGACAGAGTGAGCAGAGAGAGGGCAACAGGGAGAGTGGTACAGAGAGTGGGTCAGAGAGAGGGGACAGTGAGAGAGGGACAGAGAGAGGGGCCAGAGAGAGGGGGACAGAGAGAGAGGGACAGAGAGAGGGGGACAGAGAAAGGGGGACAGCGAGAAGGGGGGACAGAGAGAGAGGGGCACAGAGAGAGAGGGACAGAGAGAGGGGGACAGAGAGAGAGAGGGGGACAGAGAGAGGAGGACAGAGAGAGGGGGACAGAGAGAGGGGGACAGAGAAGGGGGGACAGAGGGATGCGGGGACAGAGAGAGGGGCAGAGAGTGGTGGACAGAAATTTGGGGTTAGAGAGAGGGGGACAGAGAGTGGGGACAGAGAGTGGGGGTCAGAGAGAGGCGGACAGAGTGAGCAGAGAGAGGGCAACAGGGAGAGTGGTACAGAGAGTGGGTCAGAGAGAGGGGACAGTGAGAGAGGGACAGAGAGAGGGGCCAGAGAGAGGGGGACAGAGAGAGAGGGACAGAGAGAGGGGGCAGAGAGAGAGAGGGACAGAGAGGGGGGGCAGAAAGAAGGTGACAGAGAGAGGGGGGGACAGTGAAAGGGGGGACAGAGAGAGGGGACAGATTGAGAGGGGACAGAGAGAGGGGGCAGAGAGAGGGTACAGAGAGAAAGGGGCACAGAGAGTTCGGGTGATAGATGGGGTCAGAGAGAGGGCATGGAAAGAGGGGGAGGTAGAGGGGGACAGAGAGAGCAGGACAGAGAGAGGGGGAGATAGAGGGGGTCAGGGGGAGGGGCGACAGAGATTGGGGGTCAGAGAGGGTTACAGTGTGGGAGAGGGGGGTGCAGAGAGAGGGGGACAGAGAGATGGGGACAGAGAGGGGGGACAGAGAGTGGGGTACAGTGTGGGAGAGAGAGGGGCAGAGAGAGGGGGACAGAGTGAGGGGGACAGAGAGAGTGGGACAGAAAGGGTGGGTCAGCGGGACGCAGGGAGAGAGAGAAGGGGACAGAGTGAGTGGGGACAGAGAGACGGTGACAGAGAGGGGGCAGAGAGAGTGGGACAGAGAGGGAGGACAGAGAGAGATGGGGCAGAGAGAGGGGGGACACAGAGAGAGAGGGACAGAGAGTTGGGACAGAGAGGGGGGACAAAGAGGGAGGAACAGAGACAGATGGGAACAGAGAGAGAGGTGGACAGAGAGAGAGAGACAGAGAGACGGTGACAGATATGGCGACAGAGATAGGGGGACAGAGAGAGGGGGGACAGAGAGAGGGGTCAGAGAGTGGGGGACAGAGAGAGGGGGTCAGAGAGAGGGGGGAACAGAGAGAGAGGAGGACAGATAGAGAGGGGGACAGAGAGGGGGGGGTCAGAGGGGGGGGGCAGAGAGAGGGGTACAGAGAGTGGGGGGCAGAAAGAGGGGGACAGAGTGAGAGGGGACAAGAGGGGGGACAGAGAGATGGGGACAGAGAGGGAGGACAGCGTGGGGGGGACAGAGAGAGATGGGAACAGAGAGAGAGAGGTGGACAGCGAGAGCGCGACAGAGAGACGGTGACAGATATGGTGACATTGAGAGGGGGACAGAGAGTGGGGTCAGAGAGAGGGGGACAGAGGGAGGGGGTCAGAGAGACGGGGGAACAGAGAGAGTGGGGGTCAGAGAGAGGTGGGACAGAGAGAGGGGCTACAGAGAGAGGGGGGGCAGAGAGGGAGGTTCAGAGCGAGGGGGACAGAGGTAGGGGGACAGAGAGATGGTGACTGGGAGGGGTCAGAGAGAGGGGGACAGAGAGGGGAGGAAAGAACGAGGGGGACAGAGAGAGGGGAACAGAGAGAGGGGGACAGAGAGAGGAGGGACAGAGAGAGGGGGACAGAGAGCGGGGGACAGAGAGAGGAGGGACAGAGAGAGGGGGACAGAGAGCGGGGGACAGAGAGCGGGGTCAGAGAGGGGGGGACAGAGAGAGTGGGCACAGAGAAAGGGGGGCAGAGAGGGAGGGACAGAGGGGGGACGGAGAAGTGGGGACAGAGAGAGGCGGACATAGAGAGAAGGGGGACAGAGAGAGGGTTGGACAGCGGGGGAGGCAGAGAGAGTGGGGGCAGAGAGAGGGGGACAGGGAGAGGGGGACAGAGAGAGGGGGACAGAGAGCGCAGGGATATAGAAGGAGACAGAGAGTGGGGGGACAGAGAGAGGTGGAGAGAGAGGGGGGACAGAGAGTGTGCACAGAGTAGGGGACAGAGAGGGGGGAAGAGAGGGGGGGACAGAGAGAGGGGGAACAGAGAGAGGTGGAGAGAGAGAGGGGGAACAGAGATTGTGGACAGAGTAGGGGACAGAGAGGGGGGAAGAGCGAGGGGTGGATGAGCGAGGGGGTACAGAAAGAGGGGGTCAGAAAGTGGGAGACAGAGAGAGGGAGGATGGGGGGACAGAGAGAGGTGGGACAGAGACAGGGAGGACAGAGAGAGGGAGGACAGAGAGAGGGGGACAGAGAGAGGGGGACAGAGAGAGGGGGACAGAGAGCGGGAGACAGAGAGAGGCGGACAGAGAGCGCAGGGAGATAGAAGGAGACAGAGAGTGGAGGGACAGTGAGAGGTGGAGAGAGAGGGGGGGACAGAGAGTATGGACAGAGTAGGGGTCAGAGAGGGGGAAGATTGAGGGGGGGACAGAAAGAGGGAGACTGAGAGAGGGAGGATGGGGGGACAGAGAGAGGTGGGACAGAGAGAGGGAGGACAGAGAGAGGGAGGACAGAGAGAGGGGGACAGAGAATGGGAGGAATGGGGGGGGACAGAGAG
Source organism: Chiloscyllium plagiosum (assembly GCF_037043375.1). Taxonomy (NCBI): domain Eukaryota; kingdom Metazoa; phylum Chordata; class Chondrichthyes; order Orectolobiformes; family Hemiscylliidae; genus Chiloscyllium; species Chiloscyllium plagiosum. The sequence goes on from NW_028270183.1 coordinate 92,035,422, forward strand.
TGGTGGGACAGAGAGAGGGAAGACAGAGAGAGGGGGTCAGAGTGAGTGGAACAGAGAGAGGGGGAAGAGAGAGTGGGGCACAGAGAAAGTGGGGCCAGAGAGGGGAGGACAGAGAGGTGGGGTCAGAGAGAGGGGGACATAGAGAGAAGGGGGACAGAAAGAGGGTTGGACAGCGGGGGAGGCAGAGAGAGTGGGGACAAAGAGAGGGGGACAGAGAGAGGAGGGGTAGAGACATGGGAGACAAAGAGAGGGGAACAGAGAGAGGGGAACAGAGAGTGGGGGACAGAGAGTGGGGGACAGAGAGTGGGGGACAGAGAGTGGGGGACAGAGAGAGAGGGACAGAGAGATGGGGAAAGAGAGCGCATCGAGATAGAAGGAGACAGAGAGTGGGTGACAGAGAGAGGTGGAGAGGGGGCAGAGAGAGGCTGTCAGAGAGAGGGGGACAGAGAGCGCATGGAGATAGAAAGACACAGAGAGTGGGGGCACAGATCGAGGTGGAGAGAGAGATGTGGACAGAGTAGGGGTCAGAGAGGGGGGAAGAGTGAGAGGGGGGACAGAGAGAGGGGGGATAGAGAGAGGGGGTCAGAAAGTGGGAGACAGAGAGAGGGTGGATGGGGGGACAGAGAGAGGTGGGACAGAGAGAGGGAGAACAGAGAGAGGGGGACAGAGAGAGGGGGACAGAGAGAGGGGGTCAGAGAGAGGGGGACAGAGAGGCAGGATGGGGTGTACAGAGAGAAGTGGGACAGCGAGAGGGAGGACAGAGAGAGGGGGCAGAGAATGGGAGGGTAGGGGGGACATAGAGAGGTGGGACAGAGAGAGGGAGGACAGAGAGAAGTGGTCAGAGTGAGGGGAACAGAGAGAGGGGGAAGAGAGAGTGGGCACAGAGAAAGGGGGGGGCAAGAGAGGGGAGGACAGAGGGGGGACGGAGAAGTGGGGACAGAGAGAGGCGGACAGAGAGAGAAGGGGACAAAGAGAGGGTTGGACAGCGGGGGAGGCAGAGAGAGTGGGGGCAGAGAGAGGGGGACAGAGTGAGGGGGACAGAGTGAGGGGGGCAGAGTGAGGGGGGCAGACAGCGCAGGGAGATAGAAGGAGACAGAGAGTGGGGAACAGAGAGAGGTGGAGAGGGGGGGGACAGACAGTGTGGGCAGAGTAGGGGACAGTGAGGGGGAAGAGCGAGGGGGGGGGCAGAAAGAGGGAGTCAGAAAGTGGGAGACAGAGAGAGGGAGGATGGGGGGACAGAGAGAGGTGGGACAGAGATAGGGAGGACAGAGAGAGGTGGGACAGAGAAAGGGGACAGAGAGAGGGGAACAGAGAGAGGGGGACAGAGAGCGCAGGGAGATAGAAGGAGACAGAGAGTGGAGGGACAGAGAGAGGTGGAGAGAGAGAGGGCAGAGAGTGTTGACAGAGTAGGGGACAGAGAGTGGAAGAGCGAGGGGGGGACAGAAAGAGGGGGACAGAAAGTGGGAGACAGAGAGAGGGAGGATGGGGGGACAGAGAGAGGTGGGACAGAGATAGGGAGGGCAGAGAGAGGGAGGACACATAGAGGGGAACAGAGAATGGGAGGAATGTGGGGGACAGAGAGAGGTGGGACAGAGAGAGGGAGGACAGAGAGAGGGGCTCAGAGTGAGTGGAACAGAGAGAGGAGGATGAGAGAGTGGGGCACAGAGAAAGGGGGGCCAGAGAGGGGAGGACAGAGAGGTGCGGACAGAGAGAGGGGGACATAGAGAGAAGGGGGACAGAGAGAGGGTTGGACAGCGGGGGCGGCAGAGAGAGTGGGGACAGAGAGAGGGGGACAGAGAGAGGAGGGGTAGAGACATGGGAGACAAAGAGAGGGGAACAGAGAGTGGGGGACAGAGAGTGGGGGACAGAGAGTGGGGGACAGAGAGTGGGGGATTGAGAGAGGGGGACAGAGAGTGGGGGACAGAGAGAGGGGGACAGAGAGAGGGGGACAGAGAGTGGGGGAAAGAGAACGCAGGGAGATAGAAGGAGACAGAGAGTGGGGGGACCGAGAGAGGTGGAGAGAGAGGGCGCAGAGAGAGGGGGATAGAGAGAGGGGGACAGAGAGCGCAGGGAGATAGAAGGAGACAGAGAGTGGGGGTACAGAGAGAGGTGGAGAGAGAGGGGGGACAGAAAGTGTGGACAGAGTAGTGGACAGAGAGGGGGGAAGAGCGAGGGGGGGCCAGAGAGAGGGGGGACAGAGAAAGGGGGACAGAGAGAGTTGTACAGAGAGAGGGGGACAGAGAGTGGGGGAAAGAGAGCGCAGGGAGATAGAAGGAGACAGAGAGTGGGGGGACAGAGAGAGGTGGAGAGAGAGGGGTGGCAGAGAGAGGGGGACAGAGAGAGGGGGACAGAGAGAGGGGGACAGAGAGCGCAGGGAGATAGAAGGAGACAGAGAGTGAGAGTACAGAGAGAGGTGGAGAGAGAGGGGGGACAGACAGTGTGGACAGAGTAGGAGAAAGAGAGGGGGGAAGAGCGAGGGTGGGACAGAGAGAGGAGGGACCGAAAGAGGGGGAACAGAAAGTGGGAGACAGAGAGAGGGAGGATGGGGGAACAGAGAGAGGTAAGACAGAGAGAGGGAGGACAGAGAGAGGGGGATAGAGAGAGGGGGACAGAGAGAGGGGGACAGAGAGAGGGGGACAGAGAGGCAGGATGGGGTGTACAGAGAGAGGTGGGACAGAGAGAGGGAGGACAGAGAGAGGGGGACAGAGCATGGGAGGATGGGGGACAGAGAGAGGTGGGACAGAGAGAGGGGGACAAAGAGAGGGGGACAGAGAGAGGAGGGGTAGAGACAGGGGGGACAAAGAGAGGGGAACAGAGAGAGGGGAACAGAGAGAGGGGGACAGAGAGTGGGGACAGAGAGTGGGGATCAGAGAGTGCAGGGAGATGGAAGGAGTCAGAGAGTAGGGGGACAGAGAGAGGTGGAGCGAGAGAGGTGGGAATAGAGAGTGTGGACAGACTAGGGGACAGAGAGGGGGGAAGAGCGAAAGGGTGGACAGAAAGAGGGTGGGCAGAAAGTGGGAGACAGTGAGAGGGAGGATGGGGGGGCAGAGAGAACTGGGACAGAGGGAGGGAGGACAGAGAGAGGGTGGATAGAGAGAGGAGGGCAGAGAATGGGAGGATGAGGGGGACAGAGAGAGATGGGACAGAGAGAGGGAGGACAGAGAGAGGGAGGACAGAGAGAGGGGGTCAGAGTGAGGGGAACAGAGAGAGGGGGAAGAGAGAGTGGGCACAGAGAAAGGGGGGCAGAGAGGGGAGGACAGAGGGGGGACGGAGAAGTGGGGACAGAGAGAGGGTTGGACAGCGGGGGAGGCAGAGAGAGTGGGGACAGAGAGAGGGGGACAGAGAGAGGTGGAGAGAGAGGGGGGACAGAAAGTATGGACAGAGTAGTGGACAGAGAGGGTGGCAGAGCGAGGGGGGGGACAGAGAGAGGGGTGACAGAGAGAGGGGGACAGAGAGAGGGGGACAGAGAGCGCAGGGAGATAGAAGGGGACAGAGAGTGGAGGGACAGAGAGAGGTGGAGAGAGAGGGGGGGACAGAGAGTGTGGACAGAGTAGGGGACAGAGAGCGGGAAGAGCGAGGGGGGGACAGAAAGAGGGGTGACAGAAAGTGGGAGACAGAGAGTGTGAGGATGGGGGGACAGAGAGAGGTGGGACAGAGAGAGGGAGGGCAGAGAGAGGGAGGACAGAGAGAGGGGGACAGAGAATGGGAGGAATGGGGGGGACAGAGAGAGGTGGGACAGAGAGAGGGAGGACAGAGAGAGGGGCTCAGAGTGAGGGGAACAGAGAGAGGGGGAAGAGAGAGTGGGGCACAGAGAAAGTGGGGCCAGAGAGGGGAGGACAGAGAGGTGGGGACAGAGAGAGGGGGACATAGAGAGAAGGGGGACAGAGAGAGGGTTGGACAGCGGGGGAGGACAGAGAGGTGGGGACAGAGAGAGGGGGACATAGAGAGAAGGGGGACAGAGAGAGGGTTGGACAGCGGGGGAGGCAGAGAGAGTGGGGACAGAGAGAGGGGGACAGAGAGAGGAGGGGTAGAGACATGGGAGACAAAGAGAGGGGAACAGAGAGAGGGGAACAGAGAGTGGGGAACAGAGAGTGGGGGACAGAGAGTGGGGGACAGAGAGTGGGGGACAGAGAGTGGGGGACAGAGAGTGGTGGATAGAGAGAGGGGGACAGAGAGAGTGGGACAGAGAGAGGGGGACAGAGAGTGGGGTAAAGAGAGAGCAGGGAGATAAAAGGAGACAGAGAGTGGGGGTACAGAGAGAGTTGGAGAGAGAGGGGGGACAGAGAGTGTGGACAGAGTAGGGGACAGAGAGGGGGGAAGAGCGAGAGTGGGACAGAGAGAGGGGGGAACAGAGAGAGGGGGAACAGAAAGTGGGAGACAGAGAGAGGGAGGATGGGGGAACAGAGAGAGGTGAGACAGAGAGAGGGGGGATAGAGAGAGGGAGACAGAGAGAGTGGGACAGAGAGAGGGGGACAGAAAGGCAGGATGGGGTGTACAGAGAGAGGTGGGACTGAGAGAGGGAGGACAGAGAGAGGGGGACAGAGAATGGGAGGATGGGGGTCAGGGAGAGGTGGGAGTGAGAGAGTGGGACAGAGAGAGGGGGACAGAAAGGCAGGATGGGGTGTACAGCGAGAGGTGGGACTGAGAGAGGGAGGACAGAGAGAGGGGGACAGAGCATGGGAGGATGGGGGTCAGAGAGAGGTGGGAGTGAGAGAGGGGGACAGAGAGAGGGAGACAGAGAGAGGAGAGGTAGAGACAGGGGGGACAAAGAGAGGGGAACAGAGAGAGGGGAACAGAGAGAGGGGGACAGAGAGTGGGGACAGAGAGTGGGGATCAGAGAGCGCAGTGGGATAGGAGTCAGAGAGTAGGGGGACAGAGGGAGGTGGAGGGAGAGAGGTGGGAATAGAGAGTGTGGACAGAGTAGGGGACAGAGAGGGGGGAAGAGCGAGTGGGGGTAAAGAAAGAGGGGGGACAGAAAGTGGGAGACAGAGAGAGGGAGGATGGGGGGACAGAGAGAAGTGGGACAGAGAGAGGGAGGACAGAGAGAGGGAGGATAGAGAGAGGAGGGCAGAGAATGGGAGGATGAGGGGGACAGAGAGAGGTGGGACAGAGAGAGGGAGGACAGAGAGAGGGAGGACAGAGAGAGGGGGTCAGAGTGAGGGGAACAGAGAGAGGGGGAAGAGAGAGTGGGCACAGAGAAAGGGGGGCCAGAGAGGGGAGGACAGAGGGGGGGGGGCGGAGAAGTGGGGACAGAGAGAGTGTTGGACAGCGGGGGAGGCAGAGAGAGTGGGGGCAGACAGAGGGGGACAGAGAGAGGGGGACAGAGAGAGGGGGGCAGAGAGAGGAGGGGTAGAGACTGGGGGGACAAAGAGAGGGAAAAAGAGAGGGGAACAGAGAGAAGGGGACAGAGAGAGGGGACAGAGAGAGGGGGACAGAGAGAGGAGGGGTAGAGACTGGGGGTACAAAGAGAGGGAAAAAGAGAGGGGAACAGAGAGAAGGGGACAGAGAGAGGGGACAGAGAGAGGGGGACAGAGAGCGCAGGGAGATAGAAGGAGACAGAGAGTGGGGGACAGAGAGAGGTGGAGAGAGAGAGGGGGGGACAGAAAGTGTGGACAGAGTAGGGGACAGAGAGGGGAAAGAGCGAGGGGGGAACAGAGTGAGGTGGACAGAGAGAGGGGTACAGAAAGTGGGAGCCAGAGAGAGGGAGGATGGGGGGACAGAGAGAGGTGGGACAGAGAGAGGGAGGACAGAGAGAGGGGGTCAGAGAGAGGGGAACAGTGAGAGGGGGAAGAGAGAGTGGGCACAGAGAAAGGGGGGCCAGAGAGGGGAGTACAGAGGTGGGGCGGAGAAGTGGGGACAGAGAGAGGGGGACATAGAGAGGAGGGGGGCAGAGAGAGGGTTGGACAGCGGGGGAGGCAGAGAGAGTGGGGACAGAGAGAGTGACACAGAGAGAGGAGGGTTAGAGACAGGGGGGACAAAGAGAGGAGAACAGAGAGTGGGGGACTGAGAGTGGGGGACAGAGAGAGGGGGACAGAGAGCGGAGGGAGATAGAAGGAAACAGAGAGTGGGGGTCAGAGAGAGGTGGCGAGAGAGAGGGGGACAGAAAGTGTGGTCAGAGTAGTGGACAGAGAGGGGGGAAGAGCGAGGGAGGTCAGAGAGAGGGGCCACAGAAAGAGGGGGGACAGAAAGTGGGAGACAGAGAGAGGGAGGACGGTGGGACAGAGAGAGGTGGGACAGAGAGAGGGAGGACAGAGAGAGGGGGACAGAGAGAGGGGACAGAGAGAGGGGAACAGAGAGAGGGGGACAGAGAGAAGGGGACAGAGAGAGGGGGACAGAGAGAGGGGTCAGAAAGTGGGAGACAGAGAGAGGGAGGACGGTGGGACAGAGAGAGGTGGGACAGAGAGAGGGGGACAGAGAGAGGGGACAGAGAGAGGGGGATAGAGAGAGGGAGGACAGAGAGAGGTGGGACAGAGAGAGGGGGACAGAGAGAGGGGGACAGAGAGAGGGGACAGAGAGAGGGGAACAGAGAGAGGGGGACAGAGAGAGGTAGAATGGGGGTATAGAGAGAGAGAGGTGGGACAGAGAAAGGGAGGACAGAGAGAGGGTGATAGAGAGAAGGGGACAGAGAGAGAGGGACAGAGAATGGGGGTCAGAGTGAGGGGAACAGAAAGAGGGGAAAGAGAGGGTGGGCACAGAGAGCGGTGGGCTGAGCGGGGAGGACGGGGGGAGAGAAGTGGGGACAGAGAGGGAGAACAGAGGGAGTGGGGACAGAAAGAGGGGGGACAGAGAGAAGGAGACAGAGAATGGGATGATGGGGGGACAGAGAGGTGGGACAGAGAGAGGGAGGACAGAGAGAGAGGGCAGAGAGAGGGGGTCTGAGAGAGGGGGTCAGAGTGAGGGGAACAGAGAGAGGGGAAAGAAAGGGTGGGCACAGACAGCGGGGGGCAGAGAGGGGAGGACAGGGGGGGAGAGAAGGGGGAAAGAGAGGGAGGACAGGGGGAGGGGGGACAGAAAGAGGGGGGCAGTGAGAGGGAGACAGAGAGTAGGAGGATGGGGGGACAGAGAGAGGTGGGACAGAGAGAGGGGGACAGAGAGAGGGGGACAGAGAGAGGGGTCAGAGCAAGGCAGGGTGGGAGGTACAGAGAGAGGTGGGACAGAGAGGGAGGACAAAGAGAGCGGGACAGAGAATGGGAGGATGGGGGTCAGAGAGGACGGATTAAGAGCGAGGTGCGACAGAGAGAGAGGACAGAGAGATGGGGTCAGGGTGAGTGGAACAGAGAGAGGGGGAAGAGAGAGTGGGCACAGAGAAAGGGGGGACAGAGAGAGAAGGGGGACAGAGAGAGGGTTGGACAGCGTGGGAGGCAGAGAGAGTGGGGACAGAGAGAGGGGGTCAGAGAGAGTAGGGAGATTGAAGGGATCAGAGAGTGGGGGTTCAGAGAGAAGTGGAGAGAGAGAGAGGGACAGAGAGTGTGGACAGAGTAGGGGATAGAGAGGGGGAAAGAGCGAGAGCGGGGACAGAGAGAGATGGGGGAAAGAAAGGGGACAGAAAGTGGGAGACAGAGAGAGGGAGGATGGGGGGACAGAGAGAGGTGGGACAGAGAGAGGGAGGTCAGAGAGAGGTGGGACAGAGAGAGGGAGGACAGAGAGAGATGGACAGAGAATGGGTGGATGGGGGGACAGAGAGAGGTGGGACAGAGAGAGGGAGGACAGAGAGAGGGTCAGAGAGAGGGGGCAGAGAGAGGGGGGACAGAGAGAGAGGGACAGAGAGAGGGGGACAGAGAGAGGGGGACAGAGAAAGGGGGACAGAGAATGGGTGGATGGGAGGACAGAGAGAGGTGGGACAGAGAGAGGGTGGCAAAGTGAGAGGGACAGAGAGAGGGGTCAGAGAGAGGGGGCAGAGAGAGGGGGCAGAGAGAGGGGGACAGAGAAAGGGGGATAGAGAGAGGGGGACAGAGAGAGGGGGACAGAGAATGGGTGGATGGGGGGACAGAGAGAGGTGGGACAGAGAGAGGGAGACAGAGAGAGAGGGACAGAGAGAGGGGGGACAGAGAAAGGGGTACAGAGAAAGGGGGACAGAGAGCGGGGACAGAGAGAAGGGGACAGAGAGAGGGGGACAGAGAGAGGGGGACAGAGAGAGGGGACAGAGAGAGGGGAACAGAGAGAGGGGGACAGAGAGAGGTAGAATGGGGGTATAGAGAGAGAGAGGTGGGACAGAGAAAGGGAGGAAGAAAGAGGGTGATAGAGAGAAGGGGACAGAGAGAGAGGGACAGAGAATGGGGGTCAGATTGAGGGGAACAGAAAGAGGGGAAAGAGAGGGTGGGCACAGAGAGCGGTGGGCTGAGCGGGGAGGACGGGGGGTGAGAAGTGGGGACAGAGAGGGAGAACAGAGGGAGTGGGGACAGAAAGAGGGGGGACAGAGAGAAGGAGACAGAGAATGGGATGATGGGGGGACAGAGAGGTGGGACAGAGAGAGGGAGGACAGAGAGAGAGGGCAGAGAGAGGGGGTCTGAGAGAGGGGGTCAGAGTGAGGGGAACAGAGAGAGGGGAAAGAAAGGGTGGGCACAGACAGCGGGGGGCAGAGAGGGGAGGACAGGGGGGGAGAGAAGGGGGAAAGAGAGGGAGGACAGGGGGAGGGGGGACAGAAAGAGGAGGGCAGTGAGAGGGAGACAGAGAGTAGGAGGATGGGGGGACAGAGAGAGGTGGGACAGAGAGAGGGGGACAGAGAGAGGGGGACAGAGAGAGGGGTCAGAGCGAGGCAGGGTGGGAGGTACAGAGAGAGGTGGGACAGAGAGGGAGGACAAAGAGAGCGGGACAGAGAATGGGAGGATGGGGGTCAGAGAGGACGGATTAAGAGCGAGGTGCGACAGAGAGAGAGGACAGAGAGATGGGGTCAGGGTGAGTGGAACAGAGAGAGGGGGAAGAGAGAGTGGGCACAGAGAAAGGGGGGACAGAGAGAGAAGGGGGACAGAGAGAGGGTTGGACAGCGCGGGAGGCAGAGAGAGTGGGGACAGAGAGAGGGGGTCAGAGAGAGGAGGGGTAGAGACATGGGAGACAAAGAGAGGGGAACAGAGAGAGGGGAACAGAGAGTGGGGGACAGAGAGTGGGGGACAGAGAGTGGGGGACAGAGAGTTGGGGACAGAGAGAAGTGGAGAGAGAGAGAGGGACAGAGAGTGTGGACAGAGTAGGGGATAGAGAGGGGGAAAGAGCGAGAGCGGGGACAGAGAGAGATGGGGGAAAGAAAGGGGACAGAAAGTGGGAGACAGAGAGAGGGAGGATGGGGGGACAGAGAGAGGTGGGACAGAGAGAGGGAGGTCAGAGAGAGGTGGGACAGAGAGAGAGAGGACAGAGAGAGATGGACAGAGAATGGGTGGATGGGGGGACAGAGAGAGGTGGGACAGAGAGAGGGAGGACAGAGAGAGGGTCAGAGAGAGGGGGCAGAGAGAGGGGGGACAGAGAGAGAGGGACAGAGAGAGGGGGACAGAGAGAGGGGGACAGAGAAAGGGGGACAGAGAAAGGGGACAGAGAGCGGGGACAGAGAGAGGGGGACAGAGAGAGGGGGACAGAGAGAGGGGGACAGAGAGAGGGGGACAGAGAATGGGTGGATGGGAGGACAGAGAGAGGTGGGACAGAGAGAGGGTGGCAAAGTGAGAGGGACAGAGAGAGGGGTCAGAGAGAGGGGGCAGAGAGAGGGGGCAGAGAGAGGGGGACAGAGAAAGGGGGATAGAGAGAGGGGGACAGAGAGAGGGGGACAGAGAATGGGTGGATGGGGGGACAGAGAGAGGTGGGACAGAGAGAGGGAGACAGAGAGAGAGGGACAGAGAGAGGGGGGACAGAGAAAGGGGTACAGAGAAAGGGGGACAGAGAGCGGGGACAGAGAGAAGGGGACAGAGAGAGGGGGACAGAGAGAGGGGGACAGAGAGAGGGGGACAGAGAGAGGGGGACAGAGAGAGGGGGGACAGAGAGAGGGGGACAGAGAGAGGGGGGACAGAGAGAGGGGGACAGAGAGAGAGGGACAGAGAGAGGGGGGACAGAGAAAGGGGTACAGAGAAAGGGGGACAGAGAGCGGGGACAGAGAGCGGGGACAGAGAGAGCGGGGACAGAGAGAGGGGGACAGAGAGAGTGGGACAGAGAGAGGGGGACAGAGAGAGGGGGGACAGAGAGAGGGGGACAGAGAGAGGGGGACAGAGGGAGGGGGGACAGAGAGAGGGGGACAGAGAGAGGGGGGACAGAGAAAGGGGTACAGAGAAAGGGGGACAGAGAGCGGGGACAGAGAGAAGGGGACAGAGAGAGGGGGTCAGAGAGAGGGGGACAGAGGGAGGGGGGACAGAGAGAGGGGGACAGAGGGAGGGGGGACAGAGAGAGGGGGACAGAGAAAGGGGACAGAGAGCGGGGACAGAGAGAGGGGGACAGAGAGAGTGGGACAGAGGGAGGGGGGACAGAGCGCGGGGACAGAGAGAGGGGGACAGAGAGAGGGGGACAGAGAGAGGGGGCAGAGAGAGGGGGACAGAGAAAGGGGGACAGAGAGAGGGGGACAGAGAGAGGGGGACAGAGAATGGGTGGATGGGGGGACAGAGAGAGGTGGGACAGAGAGAGGGAGGACAGAGTGAGAGGGACAGAGAGGGGGGGGCAGAGAGAGGGGGCAGAGAGAGGGGGCCAGAGTGAGGGGAACAGAGAGAGGGGGAAGAGAGAGTGGGCACAGAGGAAGGGGGTCCAGAGAGGGGATGACAGAGGGGGGACAGAGAGAGGGGGGACAGAGAGAGGGGGACAGAGAGAGAGGGACAGAGAGAGGGGGACAGAGAGAGGGGACAGAGAGAGGGGGGACAGAGAAAGGGTTACAGAGAAAGGGGGACAGAGAGCGGGGACAGAGAGAAGGGGACAGAGAGAGGGGGACAGAGGGAGGGGGACAGAGAGAGGGGGACAGAGGGAGGGGGGACAGAGAGAGGGGGACAGAGAAAGGGGACAGAGAGCGGGGACAGAGAGAGGGGGACAGAGAGAGTGGGACAGAGGGAGGGGGGACAGAGAGCGGGGACAGAGAGAGGGGGACAGAGAGAGGGGGACAGAGAGAGGGGGACAGAGAGAGGGGGACAGAGAGAGGGGGACAGAGAGCGGGGACAGAGAGGGGTGGACAGAGAGAGGGTGACAGAGAGAGGGGGACAGAGAGAGGGGGACAGAGGGAGGGTGACAGAGAGAGGGGGACAGAGAAAGGGGACAGAGAGCGGGGACAGAGAGAGCGGGGACAGAGAGAGGGGGACAGAGAGAGTGGGACAGAGGGAGGGGGGACAGAGAGCGGGGACAGAGAGAGGGGGACAGAGAGAGGGGGACAGAGAGAGGGGGACAGAGAGAGGGGGACAGAGAGAGGGGGACAGAGAAAGGGGACAGAGAGCGGGGACAGAGAGAGCGGGGACAGAGAGAGGGGGACAGAGAGAGTGGGACAGAGGGAGGGGGGACAGAGAGCGGGGACAGAGAGAGGGGGACAGAGAGAGGGGGACAGAGAGAGGGGGACAGAGGGAGGGGGGACAGAGAGAGGGGGACAGAGGGAGGGGGGACAGAGAGAGGGGGACAGAGAAAGGGGACAGAGAGCGGGGACAGAGAGAGGGGGACAGAGAGAGTGGGACAGAGGGAGGGGGGACAGAGAGCGGGGACAGAGAGAGGGGGACAGAGAGAGGGGGACAGAGAGAGGGGGCAGAGAGAGGGGGACAGAGAGAGGGGGACAGAGAGCGGGGACAGAGAGGGGTGGACAGAGAGAGGGGGACAGAGAGAGGGGGACAGAGAGAGGGGGACAGAGGGAGGGGGACAGAGAGAGGGGGACAGAGAAAGGGGACAGAGAGCGGGGACAGAGAGAGCGGGGACAGAGAGAGGGGGACAGAGAGAGTGGGACAGAGGGAGGGGGGACAGAGAGCGGGGACAGAGAGAGGGGGACAGAGAGAGGGGGACAGAGAGAGGGGGACAGAGAGAGGGGGACAGAGAAAGGGGACAGAGAGCGGGGACAGAGAGAGCGGGGACAGAGAGAGGGGGACAGAGAGAGTGGGACAGAGGGAGGGGGGACAGAGAGCGGGGACAGAGAGAGGGGGACAGAGAGAGGGGGACAGAGAGAGGGGGACAGAGAGAGGGGGACAGAGAGAGGGGGACAGAGAAAGGGGACAGAGAGCGGGGACAGAGAGAGCGGGGACAGAGAGAGGGGGACAGAGAGAGTGGGACAGAGGGAGGGGGGACAGAGAGCGGGGACAGAGAGAGGGGGACAGAGAGAGGGGGACAGAGAGAGGGGGACAGAGAGAGGGGGACAGAGAGCGGGGACAGAGAGAGGTGGACAGAGAGAGGGTGACAGAGAGAGGGGGACAGAGAGAGGGGGACAGAGGGAGGGGGACAGAGAGAGGGGGACAGAGAAAGGGGACAGAGAGCGGGGACAGAGAGAGGGGGAGAGAGAGAGGGGGACAGAGGGAGGGGGACAGGGAGCGGGGACAGAGAGAGGGGGGACAGAGTGGGGACAGAGAGAGGGGGACAGAGTGGGGACAGAGAGAGGCGCAGATTAAAGGAGGGACAGAGAGAGGGGGACAGAGAGTGGGGGACAGAGAGATGGGGTTCAGAGAGGGGGACACACAGTGAGAGAGGGGACAGAGAGAGGGGGCAGAGAGGGGGGACAGAGAGCGGGAGGATGGGGGACAGAGAGAGGTGAGACAGAGAGAGGGGGCAGAGAGAAGGGGTCAGAGAGAGGGCGTCAGAGTGAGGGGAACAGAGAGAGGGGGAAGAGAGAGTGGGCACAAAGAGCGGGGGGCAAAGAGGGGAGGACAGGGAGGGCAGAGAAGTGGGGACAGAGAGAGGGAAGACAGAGAGAGGGGGACAGAAAGAGGGGGGACAGAGAGAGGGAGACAGAGAGAGGGTTACAGTGAGAGGTGATATGGAGAGAGGGGGACAGAGAGAGGGGTGACAGAGAGAGGGAGGATGGTGGGGACAGAGAGAAGGGGAAGAGAGAAGGAGGATGGGGGACAGAGAGAGGTGGGACAGAGAGAGGGAGAACAGAGAGAGGGGGTCAGAGTGAGGGGAACAGAGAGAGGGGGAAGAGCTTGTGGGCATAGAGAAGGGGGGCAGAGAGGGCAGGACAGAGGGGGGGCAGAGAAGTGGGGACAGAGAGAGGGGGACATAGAGAGAAGGGGGGACAGAGAGAGGGGAACAGAGAGCTCGGGAGATAGAAGGCATCAGAGAGTGGGAGGACAGAGAGTGGGGGGACAGAGGGGGGAACAGTGGGAGGGACAGAGAGAGGGGCCAGAGACAGGAGTGTACAGAGAGGTGGGATCAAGAGAGTGGGGACAGAGAGATTAGGGACAGAGAGAAGGGGGAGATAGAAGGGGTCAGAGAGTGGGGGGCAGAGAGTTGCGGACAGAGAGTGGGGGTACGGAGTGTGGGGACAGAGTGGGAGACAGAGTGGGGGACAGAGAAAGGGGGTTCAGAGAGGGGGGCCACAGAGAGAGGGGGACAGAGAAGAGGGAGGTACAGACAGAGGGGGACGGAGATGGGGGAAAGAGACAGGGCGGACTGGGGGGCAGAGAGAGTGAGAGAGGGGACAGAGAGAGAAAGAGGGGACAGAGTGCGGGGGACAGAGAGAGGGGACAGAGAGAGGGGGACGGAGAGAGAAGGGCGTGAGACAGTGGGACAGGGGCACAGAGAGAGGTGAATAAAGAAAGAGAGAGGGGACAGAGAGAGTGGACAGAGTTGGGGACAGAGGGGGGACTGAGAGAGGGTGACAGTGAGAGAGGGAGTACAGATAGACGTGAGACAGAAAGAGGGGGTCGGGGGGCAGTGAGAAGGGGACAGAGTGATCGGGCACAGAGAGTGGCGACGGGGGGGGATAGAGAGAGGGGGCAGAGAAGGGGTGGACAGAGAGGAGGGGGACAGTGGGAGGGGGGACAGAGGGAGGGGGGACAGAGGGAGGGGGGACCGAGAGAGGGGGGACAGAGGGAGGGGGGACAGAGAGAGTGGGACAGAGAGAGGGGGACAGAGAGAGGGGGGACCGTGAGAGGGGGACAGAGAGAGGGGGACAGAGAGAGGGGGACAGAGGGAGGGGGGACCGAGAGAGGGGGGACAGAGGGAGGGGGGACAGAGAGAGTGGGACAGAGAGAGGGGGACAGAGGGAGGGGGGACCGAGAGAGGGGGACAGAGAGAGGGGGACAGAGAGAGGGGGACAGAGGGAGGGGGGACCGAGAGAGGGGGGAACAGAGGGAGGGGGGACAGAGGGAGAGGGACAGAGAGAGGGGGACAGAGGGAGGGGGGACCGAGAGAGGGGGGACAGAGGGAGGGGGGACAGAGAGAGGGGGACAGAGGGAGGGGGGACCGAGAGAGGGGGGACAGAGGGAGGGGGGACAGAGGGAGGGGGGACAGAGAGAGTGGGACAGAGAGAGGGGGACAGAGGGAGGGGGGACCGAGAGAGGGGGACAGAGAGAGGGGGACAGAGAGAGGGGGACAGAGAGAGGGGGACAGAGGGAGGGGGGACCGAGAGAGGGGGGACAGAGGGAGGGGGGACAGAGAGAGAGGGACAGAGAGAGGGGGACAGAGGGAGGGGGGACCGAGAGAGGGGGGACAGAGGGAGGGGGGACAGAGAGAGAGGGACAGAGAGAGGGGGACAGAGGGAGGGGGGACCGAGAGAGGGGGGACCGAGAGAGGGGGGACAGAGGGAGGGGGGACAGAGAGAGGGGGGACAGAGAGAGTGGGACAGAGAGAGGGGGACAGAGGGAGGGGGGACCGAGAGAGGGGGGACAGAGGGAGGGGGGACAGAGAGAGGGAGACAGAGGGAGGGGGGACCGAGAGAGGGGGGACAGAGGGAGGGGGGACAGAGGGAGGGGGGACAGAGAGAGGGGGACAGAGGGAGAGGTGGGGAGGAACATAAAAAAGGTGTCAGAGTGAGGGGTACAGAGACAGGGGGATAGAAAGAGGGGACAGAGATAGAGGGGGTAGAGAAAGGGGGACACAGAGAGGGGTGTCAGAGGTGGGGACAGAGAGGGTGGACAGAGTGGAAGGTATAGAGAGGGGGCAGAGCGAGGGGGGCAGAGAGATGGATGACAGGGAGAGGGAGGACAGAGAGAGGGGGACAGAGACGGGGGAAAAAGAGAGGGGGACAGAGAGGGGGACAGAGAGAGGGGGACAGAGAGAGGGGACAATGAGAGGGGCAGGACAGAGAGAGAGTGGACAGAGGGAGGGGCGGGACAGAGTTGGGGGGAGAGAGAGAGTGAGGATAGAGAGGATTGGGACAGAGAGAGGGGTACAGAGGGGTGACAGAGGGAGAGGGACACAGAGAGTGTGGATACAGAGAGGGGAGACAGAGAGGGGGGACGGAGAGAAGGGGATAGAGGGAGAGGGGGTACATAGAGAGATGGGTGACAGAGGGGGTACAGAGAGAGGGGGAAGAGAAGGGGTGAGCAGACAGGAGAGGTACAGACAGGGGGTAAAGAGAGGGGGGACAGGGAGGGGGGCGACAGAGGGCAGAGAGAGGAGGGCAGAGAGAAGCGGGACAAAACGAGGGGGACAGAGAGAGGGGGAAGGAGAGCGCAGGGAGATAGAAGGAGACAGAGAGTGGGGGGACAGAGAGAGGTGGAGAGAGGGGGACAGAGAGAGGGGGACAGAGAGCGCAGGGAGATAGAAGGAGACAGAGAGTGCGGGTACAGAGAGAGGGGGACAGAGAGAGGGGTACAGAGAAAGGGGAACAGAGTGAGGGGGACAGAGAGAGGGAGGACAGAGAGAGGGGAGACAGAGAGTGAGGGGACAGAGAGAGGGGGGACAGAGAGAGAGGACAGAGAGAGGGGTACAGAGAAAGGGGAACAGAGAGAGGGGGACAGAGAGAGGGGAGACAGAGGGAGAGGGATACAGAGAGATGCGGGACAAAGATAGGGGCGACGAGGGGCAGAGACGGGGGAACAGAGAGCCGGGGGACAGAGAGAGTGGGGCAGAGAGAGAGGGGGGATAGAGAGAGGGATAGAGAGAGTGGGGACAGAGGGGGGACAGAGAGAGTGGGGACAGAGAGGTGGGGCCCAGCAGAGCAGGGACAGAGAGTGGGGGACAGAGAGATGAGGTTCAGAGGGGACAAGAGGAGAGAGAGGGTACAGAGAGAGAGGACAGGACAGAGAGAGGGAGGATGGGGGTGCAGAGAGATCGAGAGAGAGTATAGAGAGGGGACAGAGAGAGAGGGGGACAGAGAGCGATAGGGGACAGAGAGTGAGAGAGGGACAGAGAGTGAGAGAGGGTCAGAAAGCGAGGGGACAGAGAGAGTGGGACAGAGAGAGGCCGTACAAAGAGAGGGGCACCGGGGAGAGAACTGGGGACAGAGACAGGGGGGCAGAGAGAGGGGGGCAAAGAGAGGTTAACAAAGAGAGGGGAACAGAGAGAGGGGACAGAGAGTGGGGATAGAGAGCGCGGGGAGATAGAAGGGGTCAGAGTGTCGGGGCACAGAGTGAGGTGGAGAGAGAGAGAGAGAGAGAGGGGGGACAGAGAGAGTGGACAGAGTAGGGGACAAAAGGGGGGAACGAGAGATGGGGAGAGATAGAGGGGGAGACAGAGAGGGACAAAAAGGAGGGGTCGGATGGCAGAGAGAGGGGGGACATAGTGATTGGGGTACAGAGAAAGGGGCGACAGAGTGGAGACAGAGAGAGGAGGCAGAGGTGGAGTGTAAAGAGAGGAGGGGAGAGAGAGGGGCACAGAGAGAGGGGGACAGCAAGAGGGGGTAGAGAGAGGGGGACAGAACGAGGGGTGCCAGTGAGGGGGGAACAGAGGGAGGAAAAGAGAGGGGCAAAAAGAGAGAGGGAAGACAGAGAGAAGGAGGGCAGAGGGCGCGGACAGAGAGAGGGGGACAGAGAGAGTGAGGGACAGAGAGGGGGGAATAGAGAGACGGGGACAGAGATTGGGGGCAGAAAGAGCGAAAGATGGGATTGAGAGAGTGGGGGGAGAGAGAGAACGGACAGAGAGAGGGGGACGGAAAGCGGGGGCAGAGAGAGGGGAACAGAGAAAGGCGAACAGAGAGATGGGACAGAGAGAGGGGGTCAGCGAGAGGGAGAACAGAGAAAGGGGTACAGAGAGATGGAGACAGAGAGGGGGGACAGAGAGAGGGGGACAAAGAGAGAGGGGACAGACAGAGAGAGGGGGACAGACAGAGAGGGGACAGACAGAGAGGGGACAGAGAGAGGGAGACCGAGAGGGGGGATACAGAGATAGAGGGTGTAGAGAGAGGGGGACAGCGCGAGGGGTGTCAGAGGGTGTAGAGAGAGGGAAAGAGAGAGGGAAAGAGAGAGGGAAGACAGAGAGAAAGGGGGACAGAGAGAGGGGGGACAGAGAGAGGGGGTCAGAGAGAGGGAGAACAGAGAAAGGCGTACAGAGAGATGGGGACAGAGAGAGGGGGACAAACAGAGAGGGGACAGACAGAGAGAGGGGGACAGACAGAGAGGGGACAGACAGAGAGGGGACAGAGAGAGGGAGACCGAGAGGGGGGACAGTGAGAGGGGATACAGAGATAGAGGGTGTAGAGAGAGGGGGACAGCGCGAGGGGTGTCAGAGGGGGGACAGAGAGGGGGAACAGAGAGAGGGAAAGAGAGGGGGTAGGAGAGAGGGAAGACAGAGTGAAAGGGGGACAGAGAGAGGGGGGACAGAGAGAGGGAGGACAGAGTGAGGGAGGACAGAAAGAGGGAGGACAGAGAGAGGGGGACAGAGAGACGGGGACAGACAATGGGGGCAGAGATAGCGAGAGAGGAGATAGAGAGAGTGGGGGTTGAGAGAGAGAGAACAGACAGAGAGGGAGGGGACTGAGAGGGGGGAGGTAGAGAGGGAGACAGAGAGAGGGAACAGAGGGGGGGTCAGAGAGACGAGGATAGAGAGATAGGAACAGAGAGAGGGGGACGGAAAGCGTGGGCAGAGAGAGGGATACAGAGAAAGGGGAACAGAGAGCGGGGGACAGAGAGAGGGAGAACAGAGAGGGGGAGGACAGAGAGAGGGGAGGACAGAGAGAGGGGGGCAGAGAGAGGGAGGATGGGGGTGCAGAGAGAGTGAGAGAGGGGATAGAGTGGGACAGAGGGAGAGGGGGACAGAGAGGATAGAGAGAGTGGGACAGAGAGAGGGGGATACAAAGAGAGGGGAGACAGAGAGGGGGGACAGAGAGAGGGGGACGGGGGCAGAGAAGTGAGGATAGAGAGAGGGGGCAGAGAGAGGTGGGAAAAGTGAGGTTAACAAAGAGAGGGGAACAGAGAGAGGGGACAGAGAGTGGGGGGGGCAGAGAGGTGGAGAGACAGAGAAAGAGGACAGAGAGAATGGACAGAGTAGGGGACAGAGAGAGGGGGACAGAAAGAGAGTGTCGGAGGGCAGAGAGAGGGGGGACATAGTGATGGGGACAGAGAGAGAGGGGCGACAGAGGGGGAACAGAGAGGGGGGGCAGAGATGGCGTATTAAAAGAGAAGGGGGAGAGAGAGGGGGTACAGAGAGAGGTGGGCAGAAGGGTATCAGAGAGAGAGGAGGCAGAGAGAGGGGGACAGAGAGGGGGTGCAGAGATAGAGCGGGTAGAGAGAGGGGGACAGAGTGAGGGGTGCCAGAGAGGGGACAGAGAGAGGGAAAGAGAGGGAGGAAAAGAGAGAGGGAAGACAGAGAGAAGGGGGGCAGAGGGTGCGGACAGAGAGAGGGGGTCAGAGAGAGTGAGGGACAGAGAGAGGGAGGACAGAGAGGTGGGGGACAGAGAGACGGGGACAGAGAGAGGGGTACAGAGAGAGGGGTACAGAGAAATGGGAGCAGAAAGAGGGATACAGAGAAAGGGGTACAGAGAGAGGGAGGACAGACAGAGAGGGGACAGAGAGAGGCGGACCGAGAGGCGGGTCAGTGAGAGGGGATACAGAAATAAATGGGGTAGGGAGACGGGGACAGCGTGAGGGGTGTCAGAGGGGGGACAGAGAGGGAGGACAGAGAGATGGAAAGAGAGGGGAAAGAGAGGGGGGACAGAGAGAAAGGGGGACAGAGGTCGCGGACAGAGAGAGGGGGACAGAGAGAGTGAGGGACAGAGAGGGGGGACAGAGAGGGGGGCAGGGGGGACAGAGAGAGGGGGACAGAGGGAGGGGGACAGAGGGAGGGAGGACAGAGAGAGGGAGGACAGAGAGTGGGAGGACAGAGAGAAGGGGACAGAGAGAGGGGGGACAGAGAGAGGGGGACAGAGAGAGGGGGGACAGAGTGAGGGGGACAGAGAGAGGGAGGACAGAGAGAGGGGGGACAGAGAGTGAGGGGACAGAGAGATGGGGAGACAGAGAGAGGGAGTACAGAGAGAGGGGTACAGAGAGAGGGGGACAAACAGAGAGGGGACAGACAGAGAGAGGGGGACAGACAGAGAGGGGACAGACAGAGAGGGGACAGAGAAAGGGAGACCGAGAGGGGGGACAGTGAGAGGGGATACAGAGATAGAGGGTGTAGAGAGAGGGGTACAGCGCGAGGGGTGTCAGAGGGGGAACAGAGAGAGGGAAAGAGAGGGGGAAAGAGAGAGGGAAGACAGAGAGAAAGAGGGACAGAGAGAGGGGGGACAGAGAGAGGGGGGACAGAGAGAGGGAGGACAGAGTGAGGGAGGACAGAGAGAGGGAGGACAGAGAGAGGGGGACAGAGAGAGGGGGACAGAGAGAGGGGGACAGAGAGACGGGGACAGACAGTGGGGGCAGAGATAGCGAGAGAGGAGATAGAGAGAGTGGGGTTTGAGACAGAGAGAACGGACAGAGAGGGAGGGGACTGAGAGGGGGGAGGTAGATAGGGAGACAGAGAGAGGGAACAGAAGTGGGGTCAGAGAGACGAGGATAGAGAGATAGGAACAGAGAGAGGGGGACGGAAAGCGTGGGTATAGAGAGAGAGGGATACAGAGAAAGGGGAACAGAGAGCGGGGGACAGAGAGAGGGGGAACAGAGAGAGGGGAGGACAGAGAGAGGGGAGGACAGAGAGAGGGGGGACAGAGAGAGGGAGGATGGGGGTGCAGAGAGAGTGAGAGAGGCGATAGAGGGGGACAGAGAGGACAGAGAGAGTGGGACAGAGAGAGGCGGGTACAAAGAGAGGGGAGACAGAGAGGGGGTACAGAGAGAGGGGGACGGGGGCAGAGAAGTGAGGATAGAGAGAGGGGGCAGAGAGAGGTGGGCAAAGTGAGGTTAACAAAGAGAGGGGAACAGAGAGAGGGGACAGAGAGTGGGGGGGCAGAGAGGTGGAGAGACAGAGAAAGAGGACAGAGAGAGTGGACAGAGTAGGGGACAGAGAGAGTGGGACAGAAAGAGGGTGTCGGAGGGCAGAGAGAGTGGGGACATAGTGATGGGGACAGAGAGAGAGGGGCGACAGAGGGGGCTCAGAGAGGGGGGCAGAGATGGCGTATTAAAAGAGAAGGGGGAGAGAGAGGGGGTACAGAGAGAGGTGGGCAGAAGGGCATCAGAGAGAGAGGAGGTAGAGAGAGGGGGACAGAGAGGGGGGGCAGAGATAGAGGGGGTAGAGAGAGGGGGACAGAGTGAGGGGTGCCAGAGAGGGGACAGAGAGAGGGAAAGAGAGGGAGGAAAAGAGAGAGGGAAGACAGAGAGAAGGGGAGCAGAGGGTACGGACAGAGGGAGGGGGTCAGAGAGAGTGAGGGAAAGAGAGATGGAGGATAGAGAGAGGGGGGACAGAGAGATGGGGGACAGAGAGAGGGAGGAGAAAGAGAGGGAGGACAGAGAGAGGGGGACAGAGAGAGGGGGACAGAGAGAGGGGAATAGAGAGACGGGGACAGAGAGTGGGGACAGAAAGAGGGAGAGATGGGATAGAGAGAGTGGGGGAGAGAGAGAGAACGGACAGAGAGAGGGGGATGGAAAGAGGGGGCAGAGAGAGGGGTACAGAGAAAGGGGAACAGATAGATGGGGACAGAGAGACGGGGACAGAGAGAGTGGCCAGAGAGAGGGAGGACAGAGAGGTGGGGGACAGAGAGACGGGGACAGATAGAGGGGTACAGAGAGATAGGTACAGAGAAAGGGGAGCAGAAAGAGGGATACAGAGAAAGGGGTACAGAGAGACGGGGACAGAGAGAGGGAGGACAGACAGAGAGGGGACATAGAGAGGGGGGAACAGAGAGAGGCGGACCGAGAGGCGGGTCAGTGAGAGGGGATACAGAGATAAATGGGGTAGGGAGACGGGGACAGCGAGAGGGGTGTCAGAGGGGGAACAGAGAGCGAGAGGGGACAGAGAGTGAGAGTGGGACAGAGAGTGAGAGAGGGTCAGAAAGCGAGGGGACAGAGAGAGTGGGACAGAGAGAGGCCGTACAAAGAGAGGGGGACAGGGGCAGAGAACTGGGGACAGAGACAGGGGGGCAGAGAGAGGGGGGCAAAGAGAGGTTAACAAAGAGAGGGGAACAGAGAGAGGGGACAGAGAGTGGGGATAGAGAGCGCGGGGAGATAGAAGGGGTCAGAGTGTCGGGGCACAGAGTGAGGTGGAGAGAGAGAGAGAGAGAGGGGGGACAGTGAGAGTGGACAGAGTAGGGGACAAAAGGGGGGAACGAGAGATGGGGAGAGATAGAGGGGGAGACAGAGAGGGACAAAAAGGAGGGGTCGGATGGCAGAGAGAGGGGGGACATAGTGATTGG
Organism: Chiloscyllium plagiosum; assembly: GCF_037043375.1. NCBI lineage: Eukaryota > Metazoa > Chordata > Chondrichthyes > Orectolobiformes > Hemiscylliidae > Chiloscyllium > Chiloscyllium plagiosum. The sequence continues at coordinate 92,057,002 of NW_028270183.1, forward strand.
GGTACAGAGAAAGGGGCGACAGAGTGGAGACAGAGAGAGGAGGCAGAGGTGGGGTGTAAAGAGAGGAGGGGGAGAGAGAGGGGGACAGAGAGAGGGGGACAGAGAGAGGGGGGAGAGAGAGGGGGTAGAGAGTGGGGGACAGAACGAGGGGTGCCAGAGAGGGGGGAACAGAGGGAGGAAAAGAGAGGGGCAAAAAGAGAGAGGGAAGACAGAGAGAAGGAGGGCAGAGGGCGCGGACAGAGGGAGGGGACAGAGAGAGTGAGGGACAGAGAGAGCTGGACAGAGACAGGGGGGAACAGAGAGGGGGGACAGAGAGAGGTAGGGCAGAGAGAGAGGGACAGAGAGAGGGGAATAGAGAGACGGGGACAGAGATTGGGGGCAGAAAGAGCAAAAGATGGGATTGAGAGAGTGGGGGGATAGAGAGAACGGACAGAGAGAGGGGGACGGAAAGCGGGGGCAGAGAGAGGGGAACAGAGAAAGGGGAACAGACAGATGGGACAGAGAGAGGGGGTCAGAGAGAGGGAGAACAGAGAAAGGAGTACAGAGAGATGGGGACAGAGAGAGGGGGACAGAGAGATGGGGACAAACAGAGAGGGGACAGACAGAGAGAGGGGGACAGACAGAGAGGGGACAGACAGAGAGGGGACAGAGAGAAGGAGACCGAGAGGGGGGACAGTGAGAGGGGATACAGAGATAGAGTGTGTAGAGAGAGGGGGACAGCGCGAGGGGTGTCAGGGGGGGACAGAGAGGGGGAACAGAGAGAGGGAAAGAAAGGGGGAAAGAGAGAGGGAAGACAGAGAGAAAGGGGGACAGAGAGAGGGGGGACAGAGAGAGGGGGTCAGAGAGAGGGAGAACAGAGAACGGGGTACAGAGAGATGGGGACAGAGAGAGGGGGACAGAGAGAGGGGGACAAAGAGAGAGGGGACAGACAGAGAGAGGGGGACAGACAGAGAGGGGACAGACAGAGAGGGGACAGAGAGAGGGAGACCGAGAGGGGGGACAGTGAGAGGGGATACAGAGATAGAGGGTGTAGAGAGAGGGGGACAGCGCGAGGGGTGTCAGAGGGTGTAGAGAGAGGGGGAACAGAGAGAGGGAAAGAGAGGGGGAAAGAGAGAGGGAAGACAGAGAGAAAGGGGGACAGAGAGAGGGGGGACAGAGAGAGGGAGGACAGAGTGAGGGAGGACAGAGAGAGGGTGGATAGAGAGAGGGGGACTGAGAGAAGGGGACAGAGAGAGGGGGACAGAGAGACGGGGACAGACAGTGGGGGCAGAGATAGCGAGAGAGGAGATAGAGAGAGTGGGGGTTGAGAGAGAGAGAACGGACAGAGAGGGAGGGGACTGAGAGGGGGGAGGCAGAGAGGGAGACAGAGAGAGGGAACAGAGGGGGGGTCGGAGAGACGAGAATAGAGAGATAGGAACAGAGAGAGGGGGACGGAAAGCGTGGGCAGAGAGAGTGGGACAGAGAAAGGGGAACAGAGAGCGGGGGGACACAGAGAGGGAGAACAGAGAGGGGGAGGACAGAGAGAGGGGGGACAGAGAGAGGGAGGATGGGGGTGCAGAGAGAGTGAGAGAGGGGATAGAGGGGGACAGAGAGCGAGAGGGGACAGAGAGAGAGAGGGACAGAAAGCGAGGGGACAGAGAGAGGGGGACAGAGAGAGTGGGACAGAGAGAGGCCGTACAAAGAGAGGGGGACAGAGAGAGGGGGACGGGGGCAGAGAAGTGGGGACAGAGATAGGGGGGCAGAGAGAAGGGGGCAAAGAGAGGTTAACAAAGAGAGGGGAACAGAGAGACGGGAATAGAGAGAGGGAATAGAGAGTGGGGATAGAGAGCGCGGGGAGATTGAAGTGGTCAGAGAGTGGGGGCACAGAGAGAGGTGGAGAGCGAGGGGACAGAGAGAGTGGACAGAGTAGGGGACAGAGTGGGCGAACGAGAGAGGGGAAGAGATAGAGGGGGCGATAGAGAGGGACAGAAAGGGGGGGTCGGAGGGCAGAGAGAGGGGGGACATTGTGACGGGGGACAGAGAGAGGGGCGACAGAGTGGGGACAGAAAGTGGGGGCAGAGATGGGGTGTAAAGAGAGGAGGGGGAGAGAGAGGGACAGAGAGAAGGGGGGATGGGGGGGCAGAGATAGAGGGGGTAGAAAGAGGGAGACAGAGCGAGGGGTGCCAGAGAGGTGACAGAGAGGGGGGACAGAGAGAGGGAAAGAGAGGGGCGAAAAGAGGGAAGACAGAGAGAAGGGGGGCAGAGAGAGTGAGGGACAGAGAGAGGGAGGACATACAGTGGGGGGACAGAGGGAGGGAGGACAGAGAGAGAGGGACACAGAGAGGGGAAGAGAGAGACGGGGACAGAAAGTGGGGGCAGAGAGAGCGAGAGATGGGATAGAGAGAGTGGAGGGACAGAGAATTGACAGAGAGGGAGGCGGGGACAGAGAGAGTGGTAGATAAAGAGGGAGACAGAGAGAGGGAAGGGAGAGAGGGGGGACAGAGAGACGGGGACAGAGAAAGGGGGTCAGAGAGTAGGGGACAGAGAGAGGGAGGACAGAGGGGAATGGAAAGAACATAGAACATAGAGCAAAGAGGAATACAGCGCAGTACAGGCCCTTCGGCCCTCGATGTTGCACCGATCCAAGCCCACCTAACCTACACTAGCCCACTATCCCATATGCCTATCCAATGCCCGCTTAACTGCCCATAATGAGGGAGAGTCCACCACTGCTACTGGCAGGGCATTCCATGAACTCACGACTCGCTGAGTAAAGAACCTACCCCTAACATCTGTCCTATACCTACCCCCCCCCGTTAATTTAAAGCTATGCCCCCTCGTAATAGCTGACTCCATACGTGGAAAAAGATTCTCACTATCGACCCTATCTAAACCCCTAATCATCATGTACACCTCTATCAAGTCACCCCGAAACCTTCTTTTCTCCAATGAAAACAACCTCAAGTGCCTCAGCCTTTCCTCATACGACTTTCTACCATACCAGGCAACATCTTGGTAAACCTCCTCTGCACCCGTTCCAGTGCCTCCACATCCTTCCTATAGTCTGGCGACCAAAACTGCACACAATATTCCAGATGCGGCCGCACCAGAGTCTTATACAACTGCAACATGACCTCAGGACTCCGGAACTCAATTCCTCTACCAATAAAAGCCAGTACGCCATATGCCTTCCTCACCGCACCATTTACCTGGGTGGTAACTTTCAGAGATCTGTGTACATGGACACAAAGATCCCTCTGCTCATCCACACTACCAAGTATCCGACCATTAGCCCAGTACCCCATCTTTTTATTACTCTTATCAAAGTGAAACACCTCACACTTAGCTACATTGAACTCCATTTGCCACCTTTCTGCCCAGTTCTGCAGCTTATCTATATCCCGCTGTAACCTGCCACATCCTTCCTCACTGTCTACAACTCCTCTGACTTTCGTATCATCCGCAAACTTGCTCACCCAACCTTCTAACCCCTCTTCCAGGTCATTTATAAAAATGACAAATAGCAATGGTCCCAAAACAGATCCTTGCGGAACACCGCTAGTGACGGCACTCCAAGATGAACCTTTGCCATCAACTACTACCCTCTGTCTTCTTCCAGCCAGCAAACTCCAAATCCAAACTTCCAACTCATCCTCAATGCCATACCTCCGTATTTTTTGCAGTAGTCTACCTTATCAAACGCCTTACTAAAATCCATATACACCACATCTACTGCTTTCCCGTCGTCCACCTCCTTAGTCACCTTCTCAAAGAATTCAATAAGGTTTGTGAGGCACGACCTGCCCTTCACAAAACCATGCTGACTATCCTTGATCACATTATTCCTATCCAGATGTTCATAAATCCTATCCCTTACAATTCTCTCTAAGATTTTACCCACAACAGAAGTGAGACTCACCGGCCTATAGTTACTAGGGTTATCCCTACTCCCCTTCTTGAACAAGGGAACCACATTTGCTAGCCTCCAGTCTTCTGGCAAAACTCCTGTAGACAACGAGGACATAAAAATCAAGGCAATGGCTCTGCAATCTCCTCTCTTGCTTCCCAGAGAATCCTAGGATAAATGCCATCAGGACCAGAGGACTTATCTATTTTCACCCTTTCCAGAATTTCCAACACCTCTTCTCTACATACCTCAAAGCCATCCAATCCATTTAATTGTGGCTCCGTATTCACATCGACAACAATGTCCTGTTCCTGAGTGAATACTGACGAAAAGTATTCATTCAGTGTCTCCCCAATCTCTTCCGCCTCCACACGCAACTTCCCACTACTATCCTTGACTGGAACTATTCCTACCCTAGTCATTCTTTTATTCCTGACATACCTTTAGAAAGCCTTAGGGTTTTCCTTAATCCTACCAACTAAGGACCTTTCATGTCCCCTCCTTGCTGCTCTTAGCTCTCTCTTCATGTCCTTCCTGGCTACCTTATAACTCTCAATCGCCCCAATTGAACCTTCACGGCTCATCTTTACATAGGCCGCCCTCTTCCCTTTAACAAGGGATTCCAATTCCTTATTAAACCACGGCTCCCTCACACGACCCTTTCCTCCCTGCCTGACGGGTACATACTTATCAAGGACACTCAATAGTTGCTCCTTGAACAAGCTCCACATATCAATTACACCCTTGCCTTGAAGCTTACTTTTCCAAGCCACACATCCTAAGTCATGCCTCACCGCATCATAATTTCCCTGCCCCCAGCTATAACTCTTGCCCTGTAGTACACACTTATCCCTCTCCATCACTCGAGTAAAAGTCACCGAATTGTGGTCACTGTCCCCAAAGTGCTCACCTACCTCTAATTCTAACACCTTGCCTGGTTCATTACCCAGAACCAAATCCAGTATGGCCTCACCTCTTGTTGGCCTATCTACATATTGTGTCAGGAAACTCTCCTGCACACATTGGACAAACAGCGACCCATCTAATGAACTTGAGCTATAGCTTCCCCAATGAATATCAGGAAAGTTAAAGTCCCCCATAACAACCACCCTATTACTTTCACTCTTCTCCTGAATCATCCTCGCAATCCTTTCTTCTATGTTTCTAGGACTATTAGGAGGCCTGTAGAAAACTCCTAACAGGGTGAGCTCACCTTTCCTATTCCTAACCTCAGCCCAAACTACCTCAGATGGCGAGTCTTCATCCATCGTCCTTTCCACAGCTGTAATACTATCTTTGACAAGCAATGCCACACCTCCCCCTCTTTTACCCCCACCTCTGACCCTACTAAAACATTTAAATCCAGGAACCTGGAACAGCCAATCCTGTCCCTGTTCTAGCCATGTCTCCGTAATAGCCACAACATCGAAGTCCCAGGTACCAACCCACGCTGCAAGTTCACCTACCTTATTTCGTATACTTCTTGCATTGAAGTATACACACTTCAAACCATTTTCCTGTTTACAGGCACCCTCCTTTGAAATTGATGCCATGTTCCTGACCTCCCTACACTCCAGGTCCTGCACCTTAAAGCTACAGTCTGGGTTCCCATGCCCCTGCAGAGTTAGTTTAACCCCCCGCCCCCCCCAAGAGCACTAGTAAACCTCCCCCCAAGGATACTGGTGCCCCTCAGGTTCAGGTGCAGACCATCCTGTTTATAGCGGTCCCACCTTCCCCAGAAAGAACCCCAGTTATCCAAATACCGGATTCCCTCCCTCCTGCACCATTCCTGTATCCACGCAGATAGAGGGGGCAGATAGAGGGGTACATAAAATGGGGACAGAGAGTGGGGGACAGAGAGTGGGGGACAGAGAGAGGGGGGACAGAGAGACAGGGACAGAGAGAGGGGGTAGAGAGAGGGGGATGAAAATGTGTTGCTGGAAAAGCGCAGCTGGTCAGGCAGCATCCAGGGAACAGGAGAAACGACGTTTCGGGCATAAGCCCTTCTTCAGGAATGAGGAAAGTGTGTCCAGCAGGTTAAGATAAAAGGTAGGGACGAGGGACTTGGGGGAGGGGCGTCGGAAATGTGATAGGAGGAGCGAGGTCAAGGTGAGGGTGATAGGTCAAGCATGGGGTGGGGGCGGAGAGGTCAGGAAGAAACCAGGACAACCAGTACCTACATCAAAAATCCAACCAGGACAACCAGTACCTACAACAAACTTTCTCCTCATAGAGAGAGGGGGACAGAGAGAGGGGACAGAGAGCGGGGGACAGAGAGTTCAGGGAGATAGAAGGGATCAGAGAGTCTGGGGACAAAGAGCGGGGGACATAGTGGGGGGACAGAGAGAAGGGGTCGGAGAGAGGGGGGTACAGAGTGGGGAACAGAGGGAAGATCGGTGCAGAGGGAGGGACAGAGAGAGGGGGACAGAGATAGGGGGTACAGAGAGGAGGGACAGAGGGGACAGTACAGAGAGAGAGGGGTGACAAAGAGATTGGGGACAGAGAGAGAGAGGGCAGAGAGATGGGGACCGAGAAAGAGGGTGACAGAGAAATGGGTGCACAGGGAGAGGGGGCAGAAAGCGGGGCAATGAGAGGGGGACAGAGAGAGGGTGGACAGAGAAAGTGGGGACAGAGAGGTGGGACAGAGAGATGGAGACAGAGAGATGGAGACAGAGAGATGGAGACAGAGAGAGTGGGGACAGAAAGAGTGGGGACAGAGAGGGAGAACAGAGAGTGGGACAGAGAGAGGGGGTAGAGAGAGGGGGAACAAAGGGAGGGGGACAGAGAGAGGGGGACAGAGAGTGCAGGGAGATAGAATGGGTCAGAGAGTCGGGGACAGAGAGTGGGGGACATAGTGGGGGGACAGAAAGAGGGGGTCGAGAGGGGGGACAGGGTGGGGAACAGAGGGAAGATCGGTGCAGAGGGAGGGACAGAGAGAGGGGGGCAGAGAGAGAAGGGAGGACAGAGAGAGGGGGATGGGGCAGAGAGAGCGAGAGAGTGGATAGAGGGGGGGACAGAGAGAGAGAGAGTGGGGACAGAGCGAGAGGGGTCAGAGAGAGATGGACAGAGAGTGGGGGAACAGAGAGAGTGGTACTTAGAGAGAAGGGGTACAGAGAGAGGGGGACAGAGAGAGGAGGTGGAAGTGGGCGGGAGAGTGGGGGTAGAGAGAGGGGGACAGAGAGTGGTAGAGAGATGGGGAGAGAGAGGTGGAGAGAGCGGGAGACGGGAGGTGAAGACGGGAGGGGGACAGTGAGGGTGAGAGAGAGAGCTGGAGAGACTGGTGGAGAGAGAGGGCGGAGACAGAAGGGGAGAGTGAGAGGTCGAGTGAGGGAGTGAAAGAGGGACCGGCTGAGAGAGAGAGAGAGAGGGGACAGCTTTCGGTGGCAGAGTTTGGGGAGGCAGTTAGTGAAGAGAGAGAGAGGGGAGAGAGAGAGAGGAGGTAGAGAGAGGCGTGGAGAGAGAGAGGAGGTAGAGGGAGGGAGAGAGAGTGGGGGTAGAGAGAAAGGGGAAAGAGAGATGGGGAAGAGAGAGAGGGAGTGAGGGGGAGGGGGAGAGGGAGTGAGGGGGAGGGGGAGAGGGACCATGAGAGAGGGGACAGAGAGAGAGGCACGAAGAGAGAGGGTGGAAGAGAGAGAGTGGGAGAGTGAGGGAGGGGAGGGGGAGAGCGAGGGGAGAGACGGGGGAACGGAAAGAGGGGGCAGATAGAGGGGTACAGAAAATGGGGACAGAGAGCGGGGGACAGAGAGAGGGAGGACAGAGAGAGGGGGACAGAGAGATGGGGACAGAGAGAGGGGGGACAGAATGGGGAATAAAGCGAGGGGGACAGAGAGAGGGGACAGAGAGGGCAGGGAGATAGAAAGTGCAGGGAGATAGAAGGGGTCAGAGAGTCTGGGGACAGAGAGTGGGGGACATAGTGGGGGACAGAGAGAAGGGGTCGGAGAGAGGGGGTACATAGTGGGGAACAGAGGGAAGATCGGTGCAGAGGGAGGGACAGAGAGAGGGGGACAGAGATAGGGGGTACAGAGAGGAGGGACAGAGGGGACAGGACAGAGAGAGAGGGGACAGAGAGAGGGGTGACAGAGAGATTGGGGACAGAGAGGGGGGACAGAGAGATGGGGACAGTGAAAGGGGGTGACAGAGAAATGGGTGCACAGGGAGAGGGGGCAGAAAGCGGGGCAATGAGAGGGGGACAGAGAGAGGGTGGAGAGAGAGGGAGCAAAGAGAGAAGGGGTCAGAGAGAGTGGGGACAGAGAAGTGGGACAGAGAGATGGAGACAGAGAGATGGGGACAGAAAGAGTGGGGACAGAGAGAGTGGGGACAGAGAGAGTGGGGACAGAGAGGTGGGACAGAGAGATGGAGACAGAGAGATGGGGACAGAGAGAGTGGGGACAGAGAGGGAGAACAGAGAGTGGGACAGAGAGAGGGGGACAGAGAGTGCAGTGAGATAGAAGGGGTCATAGAGTCGGGGGACAGAGAGTGGGGGACATAGTGGGGGGACAGAAAGAGGGGGTCGAGAGGGGGGACAGGGTGGGGAACAAAGGGAAGATCAGTGCAGAGGGAGGGACAGAGCGAGAGGGACAGAGAGAGAGGGTACAGAGAGAGAGGGGAGGAGAGAGAGAGGGGGATGGGGCAGAGAGAGCGAGAGAGTGGATAGAGGGGGGCAGAGAGAGAGAGTGGGGACAGAGAGCGAGAGGGGTCAGAGAGAGAGAGGGACAGAGAGCGGGGGAATAGAGAGAGTGGTACTTAGAGAGAAAGGGTACAGAGAGAGGGGGACAGAGAGAGGAGGTGGAAGTGGGCGGGAGAGTGGGGGTAGAGAGAGGGGGACAGAGAGTGGTAGAGAGATGGGGAGAGAGAGGTGGAGAGAGCGGGAGACGGGAGGTGAAGACGGGAGGGGGACAGTGAGGGTGAGAGAGAGAGCTGGAGAGACTGGTGGAGAGAGAGGGCGGAGACAGAAGGGGAGAGTGAGAGGTCGAGTGAGGGAGTGAGTGAGGGAGTGAAAGAGGGACCGGCTGAGAGAGGGAGAGAGAGAGAGGGGACAGCATTCGGTAACAGAGTTTGGGGAGACTGTTGGTGAAGAGAGAGAGAGAGGGGAGAGAGAGAGAGGAGGTAGAGAGAGGCGTGGAGAGAGAGGAGGTAGAGGAAGGGAGAGTGGGGTAGAGAGAAAGGGGAAGAGAGATGGATTAGAGAGAGAGGGGGTGAGGGGGAGGGGGAGAGTGAGCATGAGAGAGGGGACAGAGAGAGAGGCACAGAGAGAGAGAGTGGGAGGGGAGGGGGAGAGAGTGGGGGACAGAGAGAGGGAGGACAGAGGGGGGAGAGAGAGAGAGGGGGCAGAGAGAGGAGTCCAGAGAAAGGGGAACAGAGAGAGGGGGACAGAGAGAGGGGGACAGAGAGAGGGGGGGACAGAGAGAGGGGAACAGATACAAGACAGAGAGAGCGGGGACAGAGAGAGAGGGGACAGAGCGGGGGACAGAGACAGGAGGATAAAGAGACAGAGTGGGCTGAGATAGAGGGGGTGAGAGAGAGGGGGTGAGAGAAAAGGGTGTGTGAGGGAGGAGGAGAAGGGTAGAGAGGGGGAAAGAGAGGGGGAGAAAGAGTGTGGAGAGAGGGGGAGGAGACAGAGGGCGAGAGAGAGAGAGTGGATGGGGGTGTGAGAGAGAGGGTGGGATGTGAGGGTGAGAGAGAGAAGGGGGTGAGAGAGAGAGAGGGTGAAAAAGGGAGGGGTTAGAAAGGGAGAGAGGGGTGAGAAAGAGTGGGGGGAAGAACGAGAGGGGGTCAGAGAAAGAGTGGAGGTGAGGGGATGAGAGAGAGGGAATGGGAGAGAGGGGGTTGGAGAGAGAGGGGGCGAGAGAGAGGGAATGAGAGAGAGAGAAGAGTGAGAGGGTGAGAGAGAGGGAGGATGAGAAAGATCGGGGTGGGGGGAGAGGGCAGGTGCAAAAGAGAAAGGGGGTGAGTGAGAGTGGGGGAGAAAGAGAGGGTGAGAGAGAGAGGCGTGAGAGAGAAGGTGTGTGAGAGAGATCAGGGTGGGAGAGACTGGGGAGAGAAAGGAGGCTGATAGAGAGAGGGCTTATGGAGGTGTGAGAGAGACGGGTGAGAGAGACGGGTGAGAGAGAGAGAGAGACAGAGAGGTGGGTAAGAGAGAGAGGGTGTGAATGGGGGAGATAGAGTGAAGGGGTGAGAGAGAGAGAGGGTGAGAGAGAGGGTGTAAAGGGAGAGAGGGTGAAGGGTGACAGAGAGAGAGGTGAGAGAGAGAGCAAGGTGGAAAGAGAAGAGGTGTGAGAGAGCGAGGGGGAGAGAGATAACAAAGTGAGAGAGAAAGGGGGTGTGAGAGAAATGGGCTGAGAGAGAGAGGGCTGAGAGAGAGGGGGTTGAGAGAGAGAGGCAGTGAGAGAGAGAGGGGCGAGAGAGATAGTGAGTGGTGAGAGAGAGAGGGAGTGAGAAAGAGAGTGGGTGAGAGAGAGAGGGGTGAGAAAGAAAGGGGTGAGAGAGGGAGAGGTGGTGGACAGAGGGAGGGGGTGAAAGGGTGAGAAAGTTAGTAGGGTGTGAGAGAGTTTGTGTAATAGAAAGGGGGAGAGAGAGTGGAATGAGAGAGGGGGCAGTGAGGGGGAGGGGCTGAGAGAGACAGGGAGTGCAAGAGAGGGTGGGTGAGAGCGGGAGGGGCTGAGAGAGAGATGGGCTGAGAGAGAGGGGCTGAGATAGGGAGAGTGTGACAGAGGAGGGATGAGAGTGGGAGGGGGAAAGAGGGACGGGATGAGAGAGGGAGATGAGAGAGACGCGTGTGAGAGAGAGAGGTGAGAAAGAGGGGTTAGAGAGGGGGAGAGAGGGAGGGTGTGAGTGTGGGAGGGTGTGAGAGAGGGACGGGATGAGAGAGGGAGGGCGTGAGAGAGGGGTGTGTGCGAGAGAAATAGGTGAGAGAGGATGAGAGAGAGGAGTGAGAGAGGGGAGACAGAGAGGGGAGAGAGAGGGGAGAGAAAGTAAGAGAGTTAAAGTGGTGAGAGAAAGAGAGGGGTGACAGAGAGAGGGGTTTGAGAGAGAGAGGGTGTAAGAGGGGGTGAGAGAGGGGGATGAGAGGGGTAGGTGGGTGAGGGTGTGTGGGGGGGATTGGGGTTGGAGAGGGGTTGGGAGGGGGGTGAGGGAGGTGGGAGAGAGATAGAGGAGGTGTGAGGGGGGTGGGAGAGAGAGGTGGGTGAGAGAGTGAGAGGGGAGGTGATAGAGAGGTTGGTGAGAGATGGGGAAAGAGAGAGAGGGGAGGGTGAGAGAGAGGTGGGTTGAGAGAGAGATGGGAGTGAGAGAGAGAGGGTGGGAGAGAGAGGGGAAGAGAGAGAGAGAGAGGGTGAGAATGAGGGGGGTGAGAAAGAGGGGTGAGAGAGAGGGAGTGAGAAGGAGAGAGAGGGGATGAGAAAGAGATAGAGAGAGGTTGGGAGAGAGTGGGGAGAGAGGGGGTGAGAGAGAGACGGGTGTGAGACAGACGGGTGTGAGAGAGGAAAGGGGGTGAGAGAGAGGGATTGAGAAAGAGAGAGAGGTGTGTGAGAGAGGTGGGAAAGAGAGAGAGGGGTATTAGAGAGAGGAGCTTTGAGGGAGAGAGGGGTGAGAAAGAGCACGGGTGAGGGGGTAAGAGAGTAAGGGGTGAGAGACAGTGGGGTGAGAGAGAAGGGGGATAAAGAGTGAGGGGCGAACATAGAGAGAGAAGGGTGAGAGAGAGAGCAAGGGGTGAGAGAGAGGGGGTTTAGAGAGAGGGATTGAGAGAGCGAGAGAGAGCGGGTGAGAGAGAGGAGGATGAGGGGTGAGAGAGACGGGTTGAGAGAGAGGGTGAGAGAGAAAGGGGTGAGAGAGAGAGGGGTGAGAAAGGGAGAGTGGGCTGAGAAAGGGAGAGTGGGGAGAAAGAGAGAGGGGAGAGAGAGGGCTGAGAATGAGAGAGAGGGGAGAGAAAGAGAGGGGGTCAGAGAAAGAGTGAATGTGTGGGGGGTGAGAGAGAAGAGGTGGGAGAGAGAGTGGGAGAGAGAGGGGGTGAGAGAGAGGGATTGAGAGAAAGGGGGAGAGATAGAGAAGGAGTGAGAGAGAAAGGGGACAGCGAGAGAAAGAGGGATGAGAGAATTGGGGCGCGAGAGAAAGAGAGCGAAAGGGGTGAGAGAGGGGGTGAGATAGACAGTGAATGATGGGTTGAAAGAGAGAGACAGAGAGAGAGAGAGAACGAGTGAATGGATGAGAGAGTTAGAGGGGTGTGAGGGAGATGGGGTGAGATGGTGGGTGCTAGAGAGAGACAGAACGAGAGCAAGGAGGAGGGAGAAAGAAAGGGGTCAAAAGAGAGAGAGAAATGGGGCGAACGAGAGAAAGAGGGCGCGAGAGAGGGGGAGGGGTGTGAGACAGAGCGCGAGAGTGAAGGAGAATGAGAGAGAGAAAAGGGAGTGATAGACAGAAGGCAATAGAACGAGAGAGAGGGTGGGATTAGAGAGAGGTCGGGGGAGAGAGAGGGCAGGGGAGAAAGAGAGGTGTGAGAGAGAAAGAGAGACAGAGAAGTGGGTAAGAGAGAGATAGGGTGTGAGCGGGGAGATAGAGTGAAGGGGTGAGAGAGAGAGAGGAGTGAGAGGGAGGGCGGGAGAGAGAGGGCGGGGAGAGAGAGAAGTGTGAGAGAGAAAGAGAGACAGAGAAGTGGGTAAGAGAGAGATAGGGTGTGAGCGGGGAGATAGAGTGAAGGGGTGAGAGAGAGAGAGGAGTGAGAGGGAGGGCGGGAGAGAGAGGGCGGGGAGAGAGAGAAGTGTGAGAGAGAGAGAGACAGGCGGGTAAGAGAGAGAGGGTGTGAGCGGGGGAGAGATGGGGAGGGGGGACTGAGGGGGAGAGAGGGAGAGTGTGAAAGTGGGAGGGTGTGAGAGAGGGACAGGATGAGAGAGGGAGGGCGTGAGAGAGAGGGGTGTATGTGAGAGAGAGAGGGTGAGAGAGAGGGTGAGAGAGAGGAGTGAGAGAGGGGGAGAGAGACGGGGAGAGAAGGTAAGAGAGTTAGAGTGGTGACAGAAAGAGAGGGTAACAGAGAGAGGGATTTGAGAGAGAGAGGGGTGTAAGAGGGGGGTGAGAGAGGGGGTTGAGAGGGGTAGGTGGGTGAGGGGGTGTGTGGGAAATGAGAGTAGGAGAGGGTGTGGAGATAGAGGGGGTGTGAGGGGGTGGGAGAGAGAGAGGTGTGTGAGAGAGAGAAGGGGGTGAGAGAGAGGTTGGTGAGAGAAGGGGAATGAGAGAGAGGAGAGGGTGAGAGAGAGGGGGTTGTGAAAGATAGAGAGACGAGAGTGAGAGAGAGAGAGTGGGAGAGAGATGGGAAGAGAGAGAGAGGGTGAGAATGAGGGGGGTGAGAGAGAGGGATGAGAGAGAGGGGTGAGAGAGAGGGAGTGAGAGAGAGGGAGTGAGGAGACAGAGGGGATGAGAAAGAGATAGAGGGCGAGAAAGAGGGAGGGGGTAAGGGGGGATGAGAGTGAGGGGTGAGAGAGAGGGAGTGAGAGAGAGGGAGTGAGAAGGAGAGAGAGGGGATGACAAAGAGATAGAGAGAGGTGGGAAAGAGGGAGGGGGTGAGAGAGAGAGAGGAGTGTGAGAGAGAGAGGTGCGAGAGGGATATAAGAAAGAGGAGATTTCAGAGAGACAGAGGGGTGAGAAAGAGCGCAGGTGAGGGGGTAAGAGAGAAAGGGGGTGAGAGAGAAGGGGGATAAAGAGTAAGGGGCGAACATAGAGAGAGAAGGGTGAGAGAGAGAGAGATCAAGGGTTTAGAGAGAGAGGGATTGAGAGAGCGAGAGAGAGCGGGTGAGAGAGAGGAGGATGAGGGGGTGAGAGAGAGAGGGTGAGAGAGAGTGTAAGAGAGAAAGGGGTGAGAGAGAGAGGGGTGAAAAAGGGAGAGAGGGCTGAGAATCAGAGAGAGGAGAGAGAAAGAGAGGGGGGTCAGAGAAATAGTGAATGTGTGGGGGGGGTGAGAGAGAGGAGGTGGGAGAGAGAGGGGGTGAGAGAGAGGAATTGAGAGAAAGGGGGAGAGATAGAGAAGGGGTGGGAGAGAAAGGGGGCAGCGAGCGAAAGAGGGATGAGAGAGATGGGACGCGAGAGAGAGAGCGAAAGGGGTGAGAGAGAGGGTGAGATAGACAGTGAATGAGGGGTTGAGAGAGAGAGAGACAGAGAGAGAACGAGTGAACGGATGAGAGAGTTAGAGGGGTGTGAGGGAGATGGGGTGAGAGAGTGGGCACTAGAGAGAGACAGAACGAGAGCAAGGAGGAGGGAGGAAGAAAGGGGTAAAAAGAGAGAGAGAAATGGGGCGAACGAGAGAAAGAGGGCGCGAGAGAGGGGGAGGGGTGTGAGACAGAGCGCCAGAGTGAAGGGGAATGAGAGAGAGATAAAGGGAGTGATAGACAGAATGCAATAGAGCGAGAGAGAGGGGGGAATGAGTGAGAGGGCAGGGGAGAGAGGTGTGAGAGAGAGACAGAGAGGTGGGTAAGAGAGAGAGGGTGTGAGCGGCGGAGATAGGGTGAAGGGATGAGAGAGAGAGAGGGGGGTGAGAGAGGGTGTAAAGGGGAGAGAGGGTGAAGGGTGACAGAGAGAGAGGGGTGAGAGTGAGATCTGAGAGAGCAGGGTGGAGAGAGAGGAGGTGAGAGAGGGGTTGAGAGAGAGTGTGGTGAGAGAGATAACAAGGTGAGAGAGAAAGGGGGTGTGAGAGAGAGGGGCTGAGAGAGAAGGGGCTAAGAGAGAGAGGGGCTGAGAGAGAAGGGGCTAAGAGAGAGAGACGGTGAGAGAGAGGGGGATGAGAGAGATCGTAAGTGGTGAGAGAGAGACGGAGTGAGAAAGAGAGTGTGTGAGAGAGGGGTGAGAGAGACAGGGGAGAGAGGAGGAGAGGTGGTGGAGATAGGGAGGGGGTGAAGGGGCGAGAGAGTTAGAAGGGTGTGAGAGAGGGAGAGGGTGTAATAGAGAGGGGAGAGAGAGTGGGATGAGGGAGAGTGGGTGAGAGAGAGGGGGGCTGAGAGAGACAGGGGGTGAAAGAGAGGGTGGGTGAGAGCGGTAGGGGCTTGGATAGAGAGGGGCTGAGAGAGAAATGGGCTGAGAGAGAGGGTGAGATAGGGAGAGTGTGAGAGAAGAGTGATGAGAGTGGGGGGGAAGAGGGACGGGCTGAGAGAGGAACTGTGAGAGAGGGGGGGTGTGAGAGAGAGGGGTGAGAGAGAGGGGTGAGTGAGAGGGGTGAGAGAGGGGGAGAGAGGGAGTGTGTGAGAGAGAGGGACGGGATGAGAGAGGGAGGGCGTGAGAGTGTGGGTTGTGAGAGAGAGAGGTGAGAGAGAGAGGGTGAGAGAGAGGAGTGAGAGAGATGGGTGAGAGAGGGGGGAGAGAGAGGGGGAGAGAGAGGGGGAGAGAAGGTAAGAGGGTTAGAGTGGTGAGAGAGAGAGGGTGACAGAAAGGGAGGTTGAGAGAGGGGGTGAGAGGGGGAGGTGGCTGAGGGTGTGTGTGGGAGATGTCAGTGGGAGAAGGGATGGGAGGGGGTGAGGGAGGTGGGGGGAGATACAGGAGGTGTGAGGGGGTGGGAGAGAGAGAGGTGTGTGAGAGAGAGCTGGGTGAGAGGGGGGTGGGGGGGCTGAGAGAGAGGTGGGTGAGAGAGAGTAGGGGTGAGAGAGAGAGGTGAGAGAGAGATGGGGTAAGAGAGAGAGGGAGTGAGAAGGAGAGAGATGGGATGAGACAGAGACTGAGGGTGGGAGAGAGGGAGGGAGTGAGGGAGATAAGGGTAAGAGAGAGAGAGGCGGTGTGAGAGCGCGCAGGTGAGGGGGTGAGAGAGATAGGGTAAGAGAGAGAGAGGGAGTGAGAAGGAGAGAGAGGGGATGAGAAAGAGACAGAGAGAGGGAGGGATTGAGAGAGGGGTTGAGAGAGGGGGGTGAGAGCGAGGGGTGTGAGGGGGGCGTGAGAGAGAGGGGTGAGAGAGCGAGGGTTCGAGAGAGGGAGGAGTGAGAGAGATGGGGATGGGAGAGAGAGAGGGGTGAGAGAGAGAGAAGGGTTGAGAGAGAGACGGTAAGAGTGAGATGGGGTAACAGAGAGAGGGAGTGAGAAGGAGAGAGAGGGGATGAGAAAGAGACAGAGAGAGGGTGAGAGAGAGGGAGGGAGTGAGAGAAATAGAAGGGTAAGAGAGAGGGGGGGATGAGAGAGAGAGGAGGTGAGATAGGAGGGTGTGGGGGTTTGAGAGAGAGGGGCAGTGAGAGAGTGGGTGAAGAGAGGGACTGAGAAAGAGAGGGGGTGAGAGAGAGGGGATGAGAGAGAGAGAGGAGGGGTGAGAGAGAGAGAGTGAGAGAGAGTGGGGGTGAGAGAGAGGGGTGTGAGAGAAAGGGGAGTGAGGGGCGGGTGAGGGAGAGGGGCGGTGAGAGAGCGGGGTGAGAGAGACGGGGTGAGAGAGAGAGAGAGTGAGAGAGAAAGGGGAGCGAGAGAGGGGGTTGAGAGAGAGGGGTTGTGAGAGAGGGGTTGTGAGAGGGGGGAGTGAGAGAGAGCGGCGGTGAGAGAGAGAGGGGTGTGAGAGAGTGAGAGGGAGTGGGGGTGAGAAAGAGGGGGTGTGAGAGAGGGGGAGTGAGAGAGGGGTGTGAGAAAGAGTGAGAGAGAGTGGGGCTTAGAGAGAGGGGATGAGACACAAAGAGGGGTGTGAGAGAAAGGGGAGGGAGAGAGGGGTGTGAGAAACAGCGGGGTGAGAGAGGGGGCAGTGAGAGAGAGAGAGTGAGAGAGAGAGAGTGGGGGTTGAGAGAGAGGGGTGGTGAGAGAGGGGGGAATGAGAGAGAGAGGCGGTGAGATAGAGCGGGGTGAGAGAGAGGTGTGTGAGAGAGAGTGAGAGGGAGTGGGGGTGAGAAAGAGGGGGTGTGAGAGAGGGGGCAGTGAGAGAGGGGTGTGAGAGAGAGTGAGAGAGAGTGGGGCTTAGAGAGACGGGATGAGACACAGAGAGAGATGTGAGAGAAAGGGGAGGGAGAGAGGGGGCAGTGAGAGAGAGCGGGGTGAGAGAGGGGGCAGTGAGAGAGAGCGGGATGAGAGAGGGGTGAGAGAGAGAGTGGGGGTGAGAGAGAGGGGATGAGAGAGAGAGGGGGTGAGAGAAAGGGGAGGGAGGGTGGGTGAGAGAGAGGGGCAGTGAGAGGGAGAGTGAGAGAGAGTGGGTGTGAGAGAGGGGATGAGAGAAAGACAGGGGGTGAGAGAAAGGGGAGTGAGAGAGGGGTGTGAGAGAGACGGGCGGTGAGAGAGTGGGGGTGAGAGAGAGGTGAGAGAGAGGGGTGAGAGAGAGAAGCGATGTGAGAGAGAAGTGCTGAGAGAGAGAGGTGTGAGAAGAAAGAGGGGTAAGAGAGAGGGGTGAGAGAGAGGGGGGTGCGAGAGAAAGGGGGGTGAGAGAGAGAGGGTGAGAGAGAGGGGGTGAGAGTGAGAGGGGGTGAGAGAGAAGCGGTGTGAGAGAGAAGCGCTGAGAGAGAGAGAGGTGTCAGAAGAGAGAGGGGTAAGAGAGAGAGGTGAGAGAAAGGGGTGAGAGTGAGAGTGGGGTGAGAGAGAGAGAGAAGCGGTCTGAGAGAAAAGCGCTGACAGAGAGAGAGAGAGGTGTCAGAAGAGAGAGGGGTAAGAGAGAGAGGGGTGGGGGGGGGGTGTGAGAGAGAAGGGGTAAGAGAGAGAGGGTGAGAGAGAGAAGGGACAGAGAGAGGGGTGAGAGTAAGAGAGCGCTGAGAGAGAGAGAAGCAGTGTGAGAGAGAAGCGCTGAGGGAGAGAGAGAGGGGTGAGATAGAGAGAGGAGTGATAGATAGAGAGGACCACATCGGCTGTGTCCCTAACCGCACTCACCATGATATATCTCGGGATACCGGTGGTTAGGATTGCAGGCTGTAACAGATGGGTACGATCATGGTGAATAATACCTGGACACACCCCCAGGGGCTGGAAGGGAGATGGAACTCCCCGGGCGATCACCTTAGTTTCATTCATTTGCAGCGTTTGAGTGTTCCTGGCTGGGCCCAGTATTGATGGCCTGTCCGTAGCTGCTCGGGAGCTGGTTTTGGTGGTGAGCTGCCTCCTTGAACTGTTGCAAGTGGTGGACCCACAAGGTCCTCAGGGAGGGAATTCCAGGAGTTTGAGCCAGCAGGTCTCATTCCCTTGCATTTATTCTGCTCACTGGATGTTGGCTATGCATCCCAATTCTGTATGGATTCTCAGAACGGAATATGTTTTGTTGAAACAGTTGGGAGAGCCACAGTCGCTCAGTGGTTAGCACTGTTACCTCACAGCACCAGAGACCTGGGTTTGATTCCACTCCTGAGCGACTGTCTGTGTGGTGTTTGTACATTCTCCCTGCATCTGCATGGGTTTTCTCCCACTGTTCAATGGTGAGCAGTTTTGACAGATTGCCCATAGTGTCGAGGGATATTCAGGTTAGCTGGAATAGCCATGGGAAATGCAGGAATTCAGGGATATCATCAGGGGATGGATCTGAGTTGGATTCTCTTCAGAGGGTCATTGTGGACTCGATGGGCTGAAGGGCCTGTTTCTGCTCTGTAGGGATTCTATGATATCACTTATCAGCCATATGACAATCGGTTTGACTAATGTACAAAATGGCTTTCGCTCAAACAGCAGGCTACTCTGACAACAAACATAACCAGCTTTTAAAATTAGGTTTGTAATTCATTGTATAAGCTTCTTTCCATTCAAAAGACTGGGTGGGGGAGGGGGAATGGGTGAAATGTTGCGGCCTCCTTGCTAAAACACAGATGGACAGCCAAGAGATGCTGGGTATATCGGACAAGTTATATTCCCAAATCACAAAAGCCAGACAGCAGCCAGATGGTTAACCCATCAGCATAATGTCAAAGGCAGCAGGTCCCCTGGGCAGACATATCCCTAACAACGTCTCCACCAAACAAAGGAGGGTCCAGATAGGAAGGCACCGGGTCCTGCTACACAAAGAAACTAACAGGAACAAGCCATCCAAATGATCAGCAACGCTTCAAACTATTAACGGATTCTCCGAATGGGCCAGAAGTGTAGAAAGTTCTGGGAGACCATCCAGAAATGAACAAAACCAGGGATCACCTGCAGACTGATCTCTTGAATTTTCTGGAGGCTTTCTGAGGTGACCAACATGGCAAGGGACAGAGACCAGCTCACCATCCAGAGAGAGGGAGAGAGAGATGAAGGGAGACAAGCTGAAGGAAACCCCAGGAGCATGGGAGAGAGGGAGTGTGAAAACCCATTGAGAGAGAGGGAGCTGTAACAAACTGGAATACTGAGTGTCCCCCTTCAGTCTGTCCATGCTTCAACGCCTGTTTCTCTCAGTCTGACTTCCCCTTCTCTCTTTGTCCTTCTCTCACCCTGTCTGTCTCTTTCTCTCAATCTGCCTTTCTCTCACACCCTCCCTCTCATTGTCTGTCTCTGCCCCATCTTTCTCTCATTCCCCTTCTCCATCCCCACTCTCTCTACCTCTCTCTCTTTTTCTCACCCTCCCTTTCTCTTTTTCTTTGTTTCAGACCTGAAAGTGCTCACCTAATTTTGAATCCCCTAAAAATATTTTGCCCCGCATTTTCACTCTCCTCCCAAATTTATTCCCTTCCCCAAATATCTTCCCTCACAAATACCTACCTCACCAACTGTGCCCCCCTCAAATATTTTGCTGCCCCCCAACATTGCTGTGAGCCCCAGTCCCTGGGGCAGAGGGAGTTGAGTGGAAAAGTGTGGAGCTGGAAAAGCCCAGCAGGTCAGGCCTGAACCATCCACTCTCCTGGCTGACCTGCTGGGCTTCTCCAGCTCCTCACTTTGTAACTCTGACTCTCCAACATCTGCAGTCCTCACTTTCTCACACCGGTAAATGAGTCTGGGTTGACTGACTGGTCTGTGACTGTTTTAGTGTACAGCAAGATCCCAGTCCGAGAATTACAGAAGGTTTGCATCACAGATGGAGTCCTTCCTGCCCATCATCCCCCTCCACCGTTAAATGATCCTGGTCCGGTTCAGGATCCTCAGGATTGGCCCCTGAATGGCCTCATTGACTATCCTTCGTGTGAAGACCTCTTCTCCACCCTGTCTCAGACTTTGCATCACATGCTATCCCTCCCGCCATCTCTCTCGGACAACAGCCCCTCCTTTCTCCACCAGCCCCAAAGCCCCATCAAACCCTCCCCCTGTCTCTCGCTGTCCCATCCCTCCGTGTCTCCCACTCTCCCCCTCCCCATGCAGACTCACAGCCCCTGGGCTGGAGGACATAGTGCAGACTCTAACTCACCTTTTGACTGACTGCTGTAATGCACAGCAACATCCCACTCCACAACCATCGCAAAGTACACACACTGTCCTTCTCCCTCAATATATGTCCTTCACACTCTCTCTCTCCCTGTCTCTCTCACTCTGTCCTTTTCCCACTCTGCCTCCCTGACTCTTACTGCCCATTTCTCTCTCTCCACTTTCTCCATCTCAACTCTCTCTATGTCTCTCTCTTTTTGTCACTGTCCCTTTCTCTCTTTTTTCTCTATTTCAGACTCACTCAGAAAAGTACTTCATGTTCCTCCCCTACAGTCGGGGTAAAACCTGAGAGAGACCAGGCACTGAGGCACACTCTTCCCAATGCCCCTTCCCCCAGTCACTAGGACAAAGCAGAAGGGTCCATGGAGAAAGAGGGAGAGAAACGTCAGAAGAGAAAGAAAGATGGACGGACAGACAGTGAGAGGGAGGGAGAGAACAAGAGAAAGACAGGCAGGCGGGGGGGGGGAGAGAAAGTGAGAAGAACTGAGAGAGAGCAGGAGAGAGACAGACACAGAGAGAGAGAGAGACAGTGAAACTCCAGGAAGAGAAATACAATGTCAGACAGATGCAAGGTGAAATGGGGAGAGAAAGAGAGGGAGAGAAGTTCAGGCAGACAGCAAGACAGAAATCCCAGGGAGAGATATAGGACAGAGAGAGAGAGAGGAGTTGCAACAGCAGAGAGGTAGAGCTGAGAAAATTGGGTGGTGGTGGAGGCTGCTGTGATGTGGCTAGAAGGATGTACAGACAGGAATAGCAAGATCCGACAGAGCAGAGGGACAGATGCAGAGAGAGAAGAGCAAGGTGTAGTTTTATGAAAGACTGAATGATTAAGCATTCCTGAAAAACCTGGTGAGGTAACAAAGGAGGAAGGGAATCTACTGGGAAATGTAAACAGGACAGAGATGTGAAGGATGTTGAGAGATAGGGATTGAAGGAAAGATGTGGGAGAGAGAACTGGGAACACAGAAATAGACATGAGAGCCGCAGAGAGAGAGGGAAGCAGTGAAATCTGTGGGATCAGATCCCTCTCTAGGATTTTGCTCCTTTGTCTCTTTTGTCTCTCCCCGTTCCCACAGACGGCTTGAATCCCACAATTCGTGTGTGTGTGTGTGTGTGTTGTGTGTGCGTGTGTGTGTGTCTGTGTGTATGTGTGTGTGTGTGTGTGTGTGCGTGTCTGTGTGTATGTGCGTGTGTGTGTGTGTGTGTCTGTGTGTATGTGCGTGTGTGTGTGTGCGTGTCTGTGTGTATGTGCGTGTGTGTGTGTGCGTGTCTGTGTGTGTGTGTGCGTGTGTGTGTGTGCGTGTCTGTGTGTATGTGCGTGTGTGTGTGTGCGTGTCTGTGTGTATGTGCGTGTGTGTGTGTGCGTGTCTGTGTGTATGTGCGTGTGTGTGTGTGCGTGTCTGTGTGTGTGTGTGCGTGTGTGTGTGTGCGTGTCTGTGTGTATGTGCGTGTGTGTGTGTGTGTGTCTGTGTGTATGTGCGTGTGTGTGTGTGCGTGTCTGTGTGTATGTGCGTGTGTGTGTGTGCGTGTCTGTGTGTATGTGTGTGTGTGTGTGTGCGTGTCTGTGTGTATGTGCGTGTGTGTGTGTGCGTGTCTGTGTGTATGTGCGTGTGTGTGTGTGCGTGTCTGTGTGTGTGTGTGTGTATGTGCGTGTCTGTGTGTGTGTGCGTGTCTGTGTGTATGTGCGTGTGTGTGTGTGCGTGTCTGTGTGTGTGCGTGTGTGTGTGTATGTGCGTGTGTGTGTGTGCGTGTCTGTGTGTGTGTGCGTGTCTGTGTGTGTGCGTGTCTGTGTGTATGTGCGTGTGTGTGTGTGCGTGTCTGTGTGTGTGTGCGTGTCTGTGTGTGTGTGCGTGTCTGTGTGTGTGCGTGTGTGTGTGTGCGTGTCTGTGTGTGTGTGCGTGTCTGTGTGTATGTGCGTGTGTGCTTTCGTCTGATGATTCCTCATGGCAGAATAATTTGATTCTCTGTCTCCGTATTGTCCTAGTTTCAGCTCCCAAATTGAATGTTGAATCATCCATGATCCTATTGAATACCAGAGCAGGCTCGAGGGGCTGGATGGTCTCCTGTTCCTATTTCGGATGGTCTTATGTTGTTAACACTACCTCCCAGCTCTTGGCCCCCACACTGGAGGTTAGGACGACACAAGGGCCTGATCTGTAGAGTGCTGCCCTCTTCTGTGAGTCTCGGAGGGAACCAGCCTGATTTGGATTGGAGTTGCAGCCTCTCAGTGAGAAGTGAAATCTCCTTGAGGTTCTCCTCAGTCTCTCACTGTAAGGTGGAGCAGGGCAGTCACGGGGAAGCAAACAGCAGGCCAGATGTGCTCTGTCCTCCAGCTCCATTTCAGAATGCAACATGGGAGGGGCTTGTTTCCTTCATCAGCTTCCCGTGCTCTCCCTTCTGGGTTAGAGTGGGGCCGAATGGCCTTGCTCCTAGCTCCTAATAAGGTGCAGGCTGGCTATGATTGGGTTATACAGGGCATGCCCCTGGAGTGAAGTCAGTTAGCTCAGTTGGCTGGGCAGTTAGCTTACCACACTAGCTAGAGTTACTCTGAAGGACTCTTCTTCCCAACCTCTCCCCTCAGCCGGGCCGTGGTGACCCTCTGTTTAAATCCCCACCAGACACCGTTCTGTAATGAGGAGCTGTCCCATGCTCTGGTAAGACTACGGTGACATTACATTGGTTTGTACCTGGAGCACTGTGTGCAGGATTAGTCACTGCATTGCCAGAGGGATATTAGTGTGTGGGGAAGGTTTACTGGATGAATCCCCACTGGACTGAACAGCACTCCCTTTCCCCCAGTTAAGTCACTCTTGCAGCTTTTGTGTCTTTGGAGACATACGGACCAATTCACCTGAAACAGCTGCTGGATTTTATATTTATGGGCACCCAATAAGATTGGCTAGTTTACATACACACACATACATACACACACTCACACACACACACACACACACACACAGACACACACACTCCCTCAAATACAAACACAGACACACTCTCACAAACACATACACACAGGCACAACTTTCTCTCTCACACATACACACACAAGCACACACTTTCTCTCTCACACACATATACGCTCCCTCAAATACACACCTGGACACGCTCTCTCACACATACACGCAGACACACTCTCTCTCACAGACACACTCTCACTCACACACACAGACACTCTCTCTCACGCACACACAGACACACACTCTCTCTCACACAGACACTCTCTCTCACACACACATACACACACGCTCTCTCATTTACACACACACTCTCACACACACAATCTCATTCTCTCACACACCCACTCACTCTCACGCACACAGACACACTCTCTCTCACACACGCACACTGTCTCTCACACACATACAGACAGACACACAGACACACGCTCCCTCAAACACACACAGACACACTCTCTCACACACACATAAACACACAGTTACTCTCTCTCTCACACACATACACACGCAGACACACGCTCCCTTAAACACACATAGACACACTCTCTCTCACACACACACACTGACACACTCTCTCACGCACACAGACACTCTCCCTCACACACACAAAAACACACAGTTACATTCTCTCTCACACACACGCAGACACACACTCCCTGAAATATACATAGACACACTCTCTCTCTCACACACACACATTGACACACACACACTCTCTCTCACACACACACATGGACACACACACTCTCTCTCACACACAGACACACTCACTCTCACACACATGCACACGCACACACTCTCTCACACACACATACACACTCTCTCTCACACAAGACACACTGTCATACACACCCATAGACACACAGACACACACACAACTAGACACACAGACACATTCTCTCACACACAGACACACTCTCTCACACACAGGCACACTCACACACACACATACACACAGACACACTCTCTCTCACACACCCTCACTCACACACATGCACACAGAGACACACACACCCTCAAACACACACACAGCCACTCACTCACATGAACATGCACTTTCTCTCTCACGCACAAATATACAGACACACAGAGATACACATGCATCTACTCTTTCACACACACAAACACGGGCAGTCTCTCTCTCTCTCTGTCTCTCTCTCTCTCACACATACACACAGCAGTAAAGGAATGGTTGAGGTTTTGATGGAGAAATGATTTCTCCGAGGACTGAGCCATGATCTCACATGATGACTGCTCCAGGGAGACAGGCAGCAGCTGCAGAGACTTGTTGGATCTTCCTGTGCACCACCTCTTGCATCGACAGCATTAGTCTGTTTGGGTGCTGCTTTTCTAAAATGTCTCCAAGCAACAAGTAACAATAGATTGATGAATGTTTTCCCCCAAACCATGTTTCAGACACATGCTGCTGTTATTTTTCACTGATTGTGTAAAATGATCTGAATCTTCTGAAATGGGGAGTGGCTTCCATTTCAAATTACGACACCAGAGTGCCCCGGGGACCCTGAGGAAATGATCAGGGAATTGCATCTATTCCTTTCTATCCTCTGCACTCTGTACCAGGAGATAGTGCTCCCTCAGTACCTCAGATAGTGCTCCCTCAGTACCTCATATTGTTCTCCCTCAATACCTGAGATAGTTCTCACTCAGTACCTCAGATAGTGCTCCCTCAGTACCTCAGGAAGTGCACCCTCAGTACCTCAGATAGTTCTCCCTCAATACCTCAGAAAGTGCTCCCTCAATACCGAAGAAAGCATCACTTTGATGTGTTTAACCCCCAAAGCCCCTCAGACAGTAGTTCCACAAAACATTCACATCCTCAACACTTCAGGGCTCAGCCCAGCTCCCCCCTCAGACTGTGTTCAAACCCCTTCAGACTGTAAGGACCCACATCCACCCCTGTCCAAGATTGGAGCCCAGGTCCCCAGAACATTACTTGTCTCTCTGGATTAATTTTAGAATTCCTACAGTGTAGAAGCAAGCCATTCCGTCCATTGGCTCCACACTGACTGTCTGAACAGCATCGCACCCAGACTCACATCCTCTACTCTATCCCTGTAATACTGCATTTCCCATGGCATCTTTGGGCGGTGGGAGGGAACTGGATCACCCTGAGGGAACCCGCACAGATACAGAGAGAATGTTTAAACTCCACATAGACAGTCACCGGGAGTTAGAATCAAACCACTGAGGCACCGTGCTGTCCTCTCTCCTTGGATGCCATCTCATCTAACCTTATACTAAGCAGTCTCCCATGTGAAACCTTCTCATCTGTCTCCATGGTCTACCCTTCAAAAGTTCTATCAAGTTGGGTACATCATTTCCACAAACAAAGCCAAGCTGACCATCCCTAATCAATTCTTGCTTTTCCAAATACATGTAAGTTGTCTCTCAGAATGCCCTCCAACAGCTTACCCCCCACTGCCATCAGGCTCACAGCTCCATAGTTCAATGGCTGTTCCTTGCAGCCTTACTTCAATAATGGCACATCATTAATCACCCTCCAGCCTTCAGGGACCTCACCCGTTGTCACTGATCGGTCCATCCTACAAGGCCATCTCCATCCTTCTGTAACCTAAGGCTATCCTCCTCAGTATTTATCACCTCACCAATCCCCATATCATTCATGACCCCAATGATTCACCCTCCACCATTCAAATCTAAATCTTTTCTAACAACCACATCAGCAAGACCCCAACAGTGAGACATGAACAGACAGAGATTTCTAACTGGGCCATCACTGTCTGCTTCCTGCCACTCAGCATTCTACGCCAAATTCCTTGGATCTTGAGTTTTTATGTTCACTATCAGTTTCCAGTCTGGGTCCTGATAAAAGCCTTACTGACCTCCAAGCAGGCGACAGGAAAGTATTGTCCTTATTTACACACCTGGAAACCTCCTTAAAATGTGCACTCCCATTGGTCAGACCTGAGCTCCTTTAACACAACCATTCTGACTGTTCATCATGAACTCCAGTCTCTGTAAATGCTGATTAATTCTATCTCCCCAAAATTGCTTCCAACAGACGTCCCACCCACGATATTAGCCTGACTGGCCTGGAGCTGCCTGGTATATCCCATGTTCCTTCTTGAATAACAGGACCACATGGTCAGTCCGACGACACCTCTCCTGTGGCCAGATGGGATTTGAAAATGTTTGCAAGTGTACCTGTTACTTCCTTCATCACCTCATTCGGTAAACTGAATACATTTCCACTGTCTTTGGAGATTTATTGGGTTGTAAGAAGGCCTGACCACTCAGAACCATCTCTCTCTATATATATATATGCTAATTCATTTAATTGTATCACAGAGCATCTCCACGATTTCATATCAACCCTGTAACAATGAGCATTGACACAATGCATCCACTCACTGTAGCCTCTGGGTCCTTGCACAAATTCTCACTGTGTTCCACAACCGACTCTTTCTCTCATTATCAATTCACCCTTCATGTCACTGTAAAGTCCTGTCAGATTTTTATTTCCTCTCTTAGCACTCCTCGCTCCCAGGCAAATAGCCTGCGATACGATTTGGAGGAGTGTGGGATGTCATTCTGGATGTGGATTAGCATTGGGAAGCTCAGAAATAAGGAACACACGACTGTGCTGAGTGTGGGGCAGTGAGATTCATTTGGGATGAGCACATGGAAGCTGAGGAATAAACCTCAGCCCTGCAGCATGAAAATATCCCTTTGGGCTGGCAGGTCAGTCACGTGAAACGAAAACTTGATCCCTGGGAAAAGAGGGTGGTCACCAAATGAAGACAGTCTGTTAGAACACAGTCTCTGGAACCTGGACGTGGGAATCATTACTGAGCAGGGTCTGTAGGAAGCAGAGGCAGAAATGGACTGAACAATTCCACATGTTCTTCTCAGACCACAAGACATCGGAGCATAAATTAGGCCATTCAGTTCATCTGATAGAGTGGCACTCAGTACTGACTCTCTTACAATGCAGGTATCCCCCAGACTGATCCTCTGATAGTGCAGCGCTCCCTCAGTACTGACCCTCTGACAGTGCAGCACTCCCTCAGTACTGACCATCTGACAGTGGAGCACTCCCTCAGTACTGACCCTCTGACAGTGCAGCATTTCCTCAGTACTGACCCTCTGACAGTGCAGCACTCCGTCAGTACTGACCCTCTGTCAGTGCAGCACTCCCTCAGTACTGACCATCTGACAGTGCAGCACTCCCTCTGACAGTGCAGCACTCCCTCAGTACTAACCCTCTGACAGTGCAGCACTCCCTCAGTTCTGACCCTCTGACAGTGCAGCACTCCCTCAGTACTGACCCTCCGACAGTGCAGCACTCCCTCAGTACTGACCCTCTGACAGTGCAGTACTCCCTCAGTACTGACCCTTTGACAGTGCAGCACTCCCTCAGTTCTGACCCTCTGACAGTGCAGCACTCCCTCAGTACTGACCCTCTGACAGTGCAGCACTCCCTCTGACAGTGCAGCACTCCCTCAGTACTAACCCTCTGACAGTGCAGCACTCCCTCAGTTCTGACCATCTGACACTGCAGCACTCCCTCAGTACTGACCCTCTGATAGTGCAGCACTCCCTCCGTACTGACCCTCTGACAATGCAGCACTCCCTCAGTACTGACCCTCTGACAGTACAGCACTCCCTCAGTACTGACCCTCTGACAGTGCAGCACTCCCTCAGTACTGACCCTCTGACAGTGCAGCACTCCCTCAGTACTGACCATCTGACAGTGCAGCACTCCCACTGACAGTGCAGCACTCCCTCAGTACTAACCCTCTGACAGTGCAGCACTCCCTCAGTTCTGACCCTCTAACAGTGCAGCACTCCCTCAGTCCTGACCGTCCGACAGTGCAGCACTCCCTCAGTACTGACCCTCTGACAGTGCAGCACTCCCTCAGTACTGACCCTCTGACAGTGCAGCACTCCCTTAGTTCTGACCCTCTGACAGTGCAGCACTCCCTCAGTACTGACCCACTGACAGTGCAGCACTCCCTCTGACAGTGCAGCACTCCCTCAGTACTAACCCTCTGACAGTGCAGCACTCCCTCAGTTCTGACCCTCTGACACTGCAGCACTCCCTCAGTACTGACCCTCTGACAGTGCAGCACTCCCTCCGTACTGACCCTCTGACAATGCAGCACTCCCTCAGTACTGACCCTCTGACAGTGCAGCACTCCCTCAGTACTGACCCTCGACAGTACGGCACACCCGCAGTGCTGACTCTCTGACAGTGCAGCACTCCCTCAGAACTGACCCTCTGACAGTGCAGCACTCCCTCAGTACTAACACTCTGACAGTGCAGCACTCCCTCAGTACTGATCCTCCGACAGTGCAGCACTCTATCAGTGTTGACCCTCTGAGAGTGCAGCACTCCCTCAGTACTGACCCTCTGACAGTGCAGCACTCGCTCTGACAGTGCAGCACTCCCTCAGTACTGACCCTCTGACAGTGCAGCACTCCCTCAGTTCTGACCCTCTGACACTGCAGCACTCCCTCAGTACTGACCCTCTGACAGTGCAGCACTCCCTCCGTACTGACCCTCTGACAATGCAGCACTCCCTCAGTACTGACCCTCTGACAGTGCAGCACTCCCTCAGTACTGACCCTCGACAGTACGGCACACCCGCAGTGCTGACTCTCTGACAGTGCAGCACTCCCTCAGAACTGACCCTCTGACAGTGCAGCACTCACTCAGTACTAACCCTCTGACAGTGCAGCACTCCCTCAGTACTGATCCTCCGACAGTGCAGCACTCCCTCAGTGTTGACCCTCTGACAGTGCAGCACTCCCTCAGTACTGACCCTCTGACAGTGCAGCACTCCCTCAGTACTGACCCTCTGACAGTGCAGCACTCCCTCAGTACTGACCCTCTGACAGTGCAGCACTCCCTCAGTACTGACCTTCTGACAGTGCAGCACTCCCTCAGTACTGACCCTCTGACAGTGCAGCACTCCCTCAGTACTGACCCTCTGACAGTGCAGCACTCCCTCAACACTGACCCTCTGACAGTGCAGCAATCCTTCAGCACTGACCCTCTTTTTTTCTATTTCATAGAGTCTTGTGGAAATTTGGAGACATGGCATTTGCAGATTCTGAGGAATCATGAGAGAGACACACAAACCAAACCCTGTCTGAAACTCTCTGTTATAGACTATTCAGAGGCACAGAGTCACAGAGGTGTACAGCTTGGAACCAGCCCCTCCTGTCCAACTCGTCCATACCAACCAGATATTCTCATCTCATTTCATTCCATTAGCTAGCACTTGGCTGATATCCCTCTAAACCCTTCCTATTCACATACTCATCCTGATGCCTTTTAAATGTCACAATTGTACCAGCCCCCATCACTTCCTCTGGCAGCTACCTGCATGCCCTTGAATAAGTGCTCAAACATTCTTACTGTCGATACAAACTCTCATAAACACCAACCTACGAAAGCTATCATTGTCATTTTCAACCCACCCTTGGCTTCTTCATTATGCTGATTTCAACACAGGGAAAGAAACGGAGTTAGTGACCATCCACCGTGACCCTGTTATAAAACTTATTTTCACATGTGGCTTGTATGTGATTCCCACACCCTCTAATAGTTGTCTGGAAGGTGTGGATGAGCTGTACTCTCCTGCTGCAGTCCTTGGGTGTCCCACAGTGATGTTAGGGAGGGAGCTCCAGGATTTGACCTGAACCATGTAAAGAGCTCTCTTACTGGAGTGCCCTTTTAAAGTTGGGAAGTTAGTATGGACCAGGAGGACCCGAGAGCTGCTGTCTTGTCAGAGAGAGAGGCCTGGTGGGTCACACACCTCAGGTGAGGGGTGAGGTTGAGAAGCTGGGGCCTTCATGGTAATTTCAGACATGATAGAGATTGAGCCAACAGTGTTGGCATCACGAACCTGTTAGCTGTGGTAACTGACCCCCCTTTGTAGCAGAGGGATTCAATCCCTTTAATAGAGCAAGCTTGAGAATGCAACACTAAAGTTAATCTGCACGGACGCGCTGGAGACCTGAAACATCAATACAGAGATTGCTGAAGAAACTCAGCATGTCCGGCAGCATCTCTGAAGGGAGAGGGAGAAAGAGACAGACAGAGAGTTCACCTTTCAATCCAGTGATTTCTGCGGGAACGTTCCATCAGAACAGACCGTTTTGAGGAAGGGTCACTTGAAATGCGAATTGTTCCTCTCTCTCTTCACCGTTGCTACCTGCTGAATTCTGCTGAATATCCCCAGCCATCTGTTTGATTGAGAATTTGACCTGATCCAAGCGTCACTGAGTCATTCAGTCTGTGTTCAATGCCCTGAGGCTGCTTCTGCTGAAAGTTGAAAAACAGGTTTAAGGCTTTGTAAGGTATTGTATTCGGAGGGCGGGGTACATGGGAGAACAGATACAGAGCACAGGCACTTCACAAAGATCCTTCTCAATGTAACTTTGTGATGTTAATTCAGAAGGAACAGCTCAGAGCTAACATTTCAGTTTATCAGCCAAGGGGAGTATATATTTCATGGCAAAGACTTGTTTTAAAGACTGAACAGAACCGAACTTTAGTGACTATGTTTGTACGTAAAGTTTTTTGTGAATAAAGTCTCTTTTTGAAATTGATATAAATATTTTTTCGAGGGGGACCAAGCATCTTGAGCTTGTGGAGGCATTGCCCTTGTCCCTAATCTTTCTTAAATAAACGCTAGACAATTTCGATACTCCCCGGGTACAGACATCAAACAGTCATCAACAGGGAGGAGATGGTGGGATGGTCACCGGGGCTCAGTGTTGCCTCACCCCACCCGGGTTCGATTCCAGCCTCGGGCGACTGTCTGTGTGGAGTTGGCACATTCTCCCCGTGTCAGCCTCCGGGTGCTCCAGTTCCCACCCACTGTCCAAAGATGTGCAGGCTGGGTGGGTTAGCCAGAGGAAATGAAGGGATCCGGGGATAGAGGGGGTAGGGTGGGATGCTCTGCCGAGGGCAGTGTGAACCTGATAGGCCGAATGACCTGCTTCCACATCTTAGGGATTGTATGATCAAACCAGAGACTCAAATAATGTTCGGGGCCCTGGGCTCCAATCATGGAGGTGGCTGTGGGTCATCACAGTGAGAACAGGTTTGGGGATGAACACGGTCCAAGGGGTCAACAGGTTTGCTTTCTGAGGTGTTGAGGGCATGAATGTTCTGTCGAGGTGCTTTGGGGATAAACATACTGAGGGGATGGTTTCTAAGGTATTGAGGGAGCACTATCTGTCAGTACAGGGTGCAGATGGTCGAAAGGTACAGATACACTTCATAGAACATAGAACATAGGACATCGAACAGTACAGCACAGAACAGGCCCTTCAGCCCTTATTGCTGTGCCGACCATCGATCCTCATGTAAGGGAAACCTAAAGTATGAACACTCAAATTTCTGTGACCATATGCATGTCCAGCAGTCACTTAAATATCCCCAATGACCTTGCTTCCACAACTGCTGCTTGCAACGCATTCCATGCTCTCGCAACTCTCTGCTTAAAGAATCCGCCTCTGACATCCCCTCTATACTTTCCTCCAAACAGCTTAAAACTATGACCTCTCGTGTTAGCAATTTCTGCCCTGGGAAAAAGTTTCTGGCTATCAACTCTATCTATGCCTCTCATTATCTTGTATACCTCAATTAGGTCCCCGTCTTCCTTCTTTTTTCCACTGAAAGAAGTCCGAGCTCAGTCAACCTCTCTTTGTTAGATAAGCCCTCCATTCCAGGCAGCATCCTTGTAAACCTCCTCTGAATCCTCTCCAAAGCATCCACATCTTTCCGATAATAGGGCGACCAGAACTGGACACAGTATTCCAAGTGCGTTCTAACCAAAGTTGTATAGAGCTGCAACAAGATCTCACGACTCTTAAACACAATCCTCCTGTTAATGAAAGCCAAAACACCATATGCTTTCTTAACAACCCTGTCCACTTGGGTAGCCATTTTAAGGGATCTATGTACCTGCACACCAAGATCCCTCTGTTCCTCCACACTGCCAAGAATCCTGTCTTTAATCCTGTACTCAGTTTTCAAATTTGACCTTCCAAAATGCATCACCTCCATTTATTCAGGTTGAACTCCATCTGCCACCTCTCAGCCCATCTCTGCATCCTGTCAATGTCCCGCTGCAGCCAACAACAGCCCTCCATACTGTCAACGACACTCCAACCTTTGTGTCGTCTGCAAACTTGCTGACCCCTCCTTCAATCCCCTCATCCAAGTCATTAATAAAAATTACAAACAGTAGAGGCCCAAGGACAGAGCCCTGTGGAACACCACTCACCACTGACTTCCAGGCAGAATATTTTCCTTCTACTACCACTCGCTGTCTTCTATTGGCCAGCCAATTCTGTATTCAGACAGCTAAGTTTCCCGGTATCCCATTCCTCCTGACCTTCTGAATGAACCTACCATGGGGAACCTTATCAAATGCCTTACTGAAGTCCATATACACCACATCCACAGCTCGACCCTCATCAACTTGCCTAGTAACATCCTCAAAGAACTCAGTAAGGTTTGTGAGGCATGACCTGCCCCTCACAAAGCCGTGTTGATTGCATTAAATCAAGCCATGCTCTTCCAGATGCTCATAAATCCTGTCCCTCAGAATCCTTTCTAACTCTTTACATACGACAGACGTGAGAGTGTTTTGTCTGTAATTGCCGGGGATTTCCCTATTTCCTTTCTTGAAGAGAGGAATTATATTTGCATCCCTCCAGTCCTCAGGTACGACTCCAATGGAGACCGAGGATGTAAGGATCTTCACAAGCAGCGAAGCAATCACATTTCTCACTTTCCAAAGCAGCCGAGGACAAATCTGGTTTGGCCCTGGCGACTTGTCAATCTTAATGTTTGTCAAAATGTTCAGCACATCAGCTTCCTCAATCTCTATCTGTTCCAGCATGCTTACCTGCTCCTCAATGGTTTCATTCACTACAAGGTCCTTTTCTTTAGTAACGACAGAAGCAAAAAACTCATGTAGGGGGTTCCCCTGCCTCCTCAGACTCTACACACAAGTTCCCTATGCTATCCCTGAGCGGACCTACTCTTTCTTTGATCATTGTCTTACTCCTCACATCCGTGTAAAATGTCTTTGGATTCTCCCTAATCCTTCCTGTCAAGCCTTTTTCCTGCCCCTCCTGGCTCTCCTCAGGCCATTTTTGAGCTCCTTCCTCGCCTGCCTGTAATCCTCTAGAGCTGAGCAAGACCCTTCCTTCCTCCACCTTACGTAAGCTGCCTTCTTTCTTTCGAAAAGGAGCTCCTCCGCTCTCGACATCCACGGTTCCTTTATCTTACCCCTTCTTGCCTGACTCAGAGGAACACATTTGTGCATCACTCGCAACAACTATTCTTTAAACCGTCTCCACATGTCTGTCGTGGCCTTTCCATGGAATAATTGCTCCCAGTCCATGGTTCCCAACTCACGTCTGATAGTATCATAGTTTCCTTTTCCCCAATTAAATATCCTCCCATTGTGCCTGCATCTCTCCTTCTCCATGGCTATATACAATGTGAGGCAGTTGTGGTCACTATCACCAAAATACTCTCCCACCGCAAGATCTGACACCTGCCCTGGTTCATTGCCGAGCACCAAAATCAAAATGGCCTCTCCCCTCGTCGGCCGCTTCAAGGTGCTGAGTTAGGAAACCCTCCTGAACACACCTTACAAAACCATCTGCTCGAAGCAGGTTCCAATCTATATTGAGAAAGTTAAAGTCACCCATTACAACAACCCTATTACATTCACTCTTTACCAAAATCTGCTGACCTATGCTTCCTTCAATCTCCCTGCGGCTGTTGGGGGGGGCCTGTAGTAAACAGGATGGTGTGAGTTTCTAACCTGAACTGACAGTGATGGATTTTATAATCTTGTATTAGAGGATACTACAGGTGGACATTCAGATGGTAATCTCAGTTCTGTAACGCCAAACTCTTACTCAATTCATCAGGACCTGGATATTCACATTGTGTTCCAGCTCAATCCCATTTACTGCATAAAAGTTCTCCTTTCAATCATCCCATTCTCTCAATAGTTCTCCCCACAACTTCAATGTGTCCTGAGGGTCAGGCTGGGGGTGTTGTGTGGGACGCAGTGAGGGTCAGGCTGGGGACGGTGTGTGGGACGGAGTGAGGGTCAGGCTGGGGACGGTGTGTGGGACGGAGTGAGGGTCAGGCTGGGGACGGTGTGTGGGAGGCAGTGAGGGTCAGGCTGGGGACGGTGTGTGGGACGCAGTGAGGGTCAGGCTGGGGGCGGTGTGTGGGACGGAGTGAGGGTCAGGCTGGGGACGGTGTGTGGGACGGAGTGAGGGTCAGGCTGGGGACGGTGTGTGGGACGGATTGAGGGTCAGGCTGGGGGTGTTGTGTGGGACGGAGTGAGGGTCAGGCTGGGGACGGTGTGTCGGACGGAGTGAGGGTCAGGCTGGGGACGGTGTGTGGGACGCAGTGAGGGTCAGGCTGGGGACGGTGTGTGGGACGGAGTGAGGGTCAGGCTGGGGACGGTGTGTGGGACGGAGTGAGGGTCAGGCTGGGGGCGGTGTGTGGGACGGAGTGAGGGTCAGGCTGGGGACGGTGTGTGGGACGGAGTGAGGGTCAGGCTGGGGACGATGTGTGGGACAGAGTGAGGGTCAGGCTGGGGACGGTGTGTGGGACGCAGTGAGGGTCAGGCTGGGGACGGTGTGTGGGACGGAGTGAGGGTCAGGCTGGGGACGGTATGTGGGACGGAGTGAGGGTCAGGCTGGGGACGGTGTGTGGGACGGAGTGAGGGTCAGGCTGGGAACGGTGTGTGGGACGCAGTGAGGGTCAGGCTGGGGACGGTGTGTGGGAGGCAGTGAGTGTCAGGCTGGGGACGGTATGTGGGACGGAGTGAGGGTCAGGCTGGGGACGGTGTGTGGGACGGAGTGAGGGTCAGGCTGGGGTCGGTGTGTGGGACGGAGTGAGGGTCAGGCTGGGAACGGTGTGTGGGACGGAGTGAGGGTCAGGCTGGGGACGGTGTGTGGGACGCAGTGAGGGTCAGGCTGGGGACGGTATGTGGGACGGAGTGAGGGTCAGGCTGGGGGTGGTGTGTGGATTCCCATGTAGGTCAGGCTGGGAGCGGTGTTGGACGACGGTGAGGGTCAGCCTGGGGGTGGTGTGTGGGCGGCAGTGAGGGTCAGGCTGGGGGCGGTGTGTGGGCGGCAGTGAGGGTCAGGCTGGGGGTGGTGTGTGGACGACAGTGAGGGTCAGGCTGGGGGTGGTGTGTGGATTCCCATGTAGGTCAGGCTGGGAGCGGTGTTGGACGACGGTGAGGGTCAGCCTGGGGGTGGTGTGTGGGCGGCAGTGAGGGTCAGGCTGGGAGTGGTGTTGCACGGCGGTAGGGGTCAGGCTGGGGGCTGTGTGTGGGACGGAGTGAGGGTCAGGCTGGGGACGGTGTGTGGGTGGGCATTCGTGCTGTGTGCTGCTGCAGTCTCCTGAATGGGGAACAGACTTTGAAAACTCCGAGCCCCAGAGGAAAGGCATTTAATCAATTCACAGAATCATTGATTGTCCGAATGAATTAGTGCCCACCCAACTCGTTCACATAATTGAGGTTCCTCTGTCGGTGGGAACATGATTTGGAAGGGTTTAGAGGGTTACGGGCCAGATGTTGGCAGGTGGGACTGGAATGGGTTGGGATACCTGGTCAGCATGGACGGGTTGGACCGAAGGGTCTATTTCTGTGCTGTATATCTCTATGACTCTATGACCTTCCAGCCAATTTTGTATCCAAATCTCCCCATCTCCTTGTATTCTATGGTGATGGACTTTTATACCCGTGTGTTATGTGGACCCTTGCTGACCGTCTTTCTGAAGTCCAAGTTAGTGATTTCCATGCACAAAGCCATGCTGACTAGCCCTAATCAATCTTGTCTTTCCAATTACATGTACATCCTACCCCTCATACGCCCTTTCAACAACTTGCCTTCTACTGACTACAGCCTCACCGGTCTATAGTTTGCTGAATTTTCCTTACCACCTTTCTCAAATAATGGCACCAGTCTTCCAGCAACTAGTCCAGAACCAGAGGGCATAGGTTTAGGGTGACAGGGTAAAGATATAAAAGAGACTGAAGGGGCAACTGTTTCACACAGAGGGTGGTACGTGCATGGAATGAGCTGCCAGAGGAAGTGGTAGAGGCTGGTACAATTGCAACATTTAGGAGGCATTTGGATGGATATATGAATAGGAAGGGTTTGGAGGGATATGGGCTGGGTGCTGACGGGTGGGACTAGTTTGGGTTGGGATATCTGGTCAGCATGGATGGGTTGGATGGAAGGGTCTGTTTCCATGTTGTACATCTCAATGACTCTGACACTAAATGGCCAGTTTCCACACCACAGTGACTCTACGGGAAACCCATTTGGACAGGTACCTCATAGGAAATGTTTGGATCCATGTGGACCAAGGGGAGGCAGGTGAGATTACCTCAGTTTGGAATTATGTTTGACATGGATTGATTGGATCACGGGGTCTGTTTCCATGCTACATAATATTACGACTCTAATTCTTGCTATCTCTGCATTCCTCCCTCTTCACATCTCTCCCTATCTCTGTCACCTCACCCAGCCTCACAACTCTTCCTTATCTTCCAAGTTTGTGAGAAGATTTGTAGCTCGGGTGCTCGTTGTTGTGGTTCTGTTCACCGAGCTGGGAATTTGTGTTGCAGATGTTTTGTCCCCTGTCTAGGTGACATCCTCAGTGCTTGGGAGCTTCCTGTGAAGCGCTTCTGTGATGTTTCCTCCGACATTTATAGTGGTTCAGGAACTGACAACCGGAAGCGGCAGAGACAGGCCACTATAAATGCCGGAGGAAAAATCATAGAAGCGCTTCACAGGAGGCTCCCAAGCACTGAGGATGTCACCTAGACAGGGGACGAAACGTCTGCAAGACAAATTTCCAGCTCGGCGAACATCTTCCTTATCTCTAATAATTCCTCTCCAGCCTCAGACCCCTCCCTAACTCTAATCCCCTCCAGTCTCTGAAAGTTGTGCTATATGTGCCTTTCTTTGATTGCAGCCTTTAGGATATCCCATTTTTATTTCTCACTTGATGATGGCTCTTTCAGATTCCTGCATCGAGCTCCAGAATTTCCTCCTAAACCGCTCCATCTCACTTTCCTCCCAAACACATTCACCAATCATGTGTCATCTAATCTACTATCATTTTTTCTGACCTGGTTTCAAAGGTGTCCGGTCATATTCCTATATTAAGTGTGTTGTGGTTTACAGCACAGAAAAAGGCTCTGTGGGCCATTGAGTCTGTGCCAGTAAAGAAAACTATAACCAAACTATCCTGATCCATTTTCCAATACACAGCCATTGGCACCATCTGTCTTGGTATCACAGTGTGCACCAAAATGTGTCTTAAATGCTGTTGGGAATTCCTTGTCTCCCACCCTCCCAGACAGTGAGGTTTAGTGCAACTGTTGCTCGATGATGGCATCACTCACAGGAACACAGAGCAGCTGGGTCTGTGCAAACCAGAGATCGCCCACACATTGGGAAGGATGGCAGGGTCCCTGAGATGGGGCACAGGGGATTTACCAGGATGGTTCAAGGAATGGGGGATTGTAGCAGCATGTTTTGGATATTCTTTTACATTATTCATTGGTCTGATATAGTTGTTGCTGATACATTGGGTAGATAATATCGATCTACAATAGGTGGACTCTCCTTCTCAACCTCTTCCCTTGCCTGGGCTGGGGTAACCTTCAGGTTAAACCACGACCAGTCATCTCTCCCTAATGAGAGAGCAGCCCTATGGTCTGGTAGGACAATACTGACTTTGCCTCTACACAGTGATGTCACTGTACCTCGGGGGTAGAGAGAGGGAATGCTGAGGGTGGTGGATGGGACACCACTCAGGCTCAGTGCTTTGTCCTGGAAGATGTTCACGTTCTTTAACATTGCTGGGAGCTGCACTGATGCAGGCACGTGGACACTGTTCCAACACAATCCTGATGTGTACCTTATAGAGAGCAAACAGACATTGGGGAATCAGGGATTTGGGGAACCTGAGATTGTTCTCCTTGTAGCAAAGGAAATTGAAGGGAGCTGTGACAGAGTGGTTTACAAACATTACACGTTAAAATAAACCTTATACTCATCAGCTCATTATACAAGGATTACAGGACACATTGAAGGTGTGGGGAGAACTATTGAGAGAATGGGATGATTTAAAGGAGAACTTTTATAAAGTAAATGGGATTGAGCTGGAACACAATACCCACGCACAATGTGAATATCCAGGTCCTGATGAATTGAGTAATGCTGTCAGGGTTTGGCGTTACAGTTACTGAGATTACCATCTGAATGCCCATCTGTAGTATCCTGTAATACAAGTTTATAAAATTCATCACTGTCAGTTCAGGTTAGAAACTCACACCATCCCCTCCTCCTGGCCCAGGATGACTGGACACATTACCCCTTGTG
The DNA here is from genome assembly GCF_037043375.1 of Chiloscyllium plagiosum. NCBI lineage: Eukaryota > Metazoa > Chordata > Chondrichthyes > Orectolobiformes > Hemiscylliidae > Chiloscyllium > Chiloscyllium plagiosum. The sequence goes on from NW_028270183.1 coordinate 92,095,534, forward strand.
GAGGTCAGCAGTTAGTTCAGGGGGAAATCTATGTGGCTTTCTAGGAGTTTCCACCTTGGGACTTCATGTGACTGAACAGGGCAGATCTTTCATAGATGGGACAGAATGATCCAAGAGTCAGTGAGATATGGAGAGCAGGAGTTCCTTCCTTTTCTTTCCTTCCGTGTTGCCGCTGTGCCTCATCAATAAGACATGGGGAGTGAAAGGCTCATGCAGCGCGATGGGCAAGTTGTCTCCATTCTGACAAATGGGCAGCAAGCTCCTCCTAGTCATCCCATAGAGTCTCACGGAAAACAGAGCAACACTGCACACTTCCCACTGCCCAGGATTCCCAGTAAACGGTTAGAAGAATTGGGGGGTGGGGTGGGGATATCTGTCAGAAAAGGCATAACTGTAAAGGTCTAAGAGGATTGTGAAGTGAGAGAGATGCACAGGAGAAGGGGGCAACAAGTTGCCAGATGGAGTATAATTTGGGAAAATGGGAAGTTGGTCATTTTGGAGGGGATAATAAAAGAACAGAGTGCTATTTAAATGGTGGAAACTGTAGGAAGCTGCACCACAAAGGGACCAGGGAGTAATTGAGCAGGAAACACAGAAAGCAGCAGATTCTTGGTCAGTCACCAATCAAGGGTTCGGCTTCAGATTCGTCAAGTTTAAGGCAACACCGACATGGGTCAGGGGTTTCAGTAACAATGGAGCTGGGGTGAGGGGGAGACAAGGAACGTGTAACAGAATGGAATTCCTGGTGTTTGGGATTGTGTGGATGTCTGATCAGAAGGTCACCTTGGGGTCAGATATAACAGCAATATTGTGAAGAATGTAGTGTACCTCAGATATTTCCCAGTGGGAGGGAGGGGCTCAGCAGTAAGGGAAAGGAACTTGTAATAGCAACTGAAGGCAATGGTTCTAACCATTACAATGTTTCACTGGAGAAAACTGCAGCTAACCGAGTAGTGGGAGCGTGGTAAGCAGTTTGATAACTGAGTAACAGTGGAGTAATGAAGACAGATGATGGGGAGAGGGACTTGGGCAGTGTCAGTTTACATGTGAAACCTAACACAGTGCTTTTGGACAATGTTACCTCCTGGCAGTATGTCGGTGAGAAAAAGGAGAGTCCAAGGATAGATCCTTAGATTCCCTACAGTGTGGAAACAGTCCCTTCGTCCCAACAAGTCTACACCGACCCTCCGAAGAGGAACCATCCAGACCCATTCCCCTACGTTTACCACTGATTGATGCACCTAACACTACAGGCACTTTAGCATGGCCATTTCACCTAACCTGCACATCTTTGGACTGTGGGAAGAAACCGCAGCACCCGGAGGAAACCCACGCAGACACTGGGAGAAAGTGCAAACTCCACACAGACAGTCGCCCGAGTCTGGAATCGAACCTGGGTCCCTGATGCTGTGAGGCAGCAGTGCTCACCATTGAGCCACCGTGCTGGCCAACCCTTGAGGGACAACACATGCAATGAATTCAGAAAGGAAATCAGAGAGGGTATCACAGCTACAGAAGTTACCATTGTCGAGGACGGTCTGCCTACTGAGTCAGTATGGGTGGAAATTAGAAACAGTAAGGGAGCAGTCACCTCATTAGGGGTTTACTACAGGCCCCCCCCCCCCACCCGCCCCAACAGCAGCAGGGAGATTGAAGAAAGCATAGGTCAGCAGATTTCGGTAAAGAGTGAATGTAATAGGGTTGCTGTAATGGGTGACTTTAACTTTCTCAATATAGATTGGAACCTCCTTCGAGCAGATGGTTTTGTAAGGTGTGTTCAGGAGGGTTTCCTAACTCAGCACATTGAAGCGGCCGACGAGGGGAGAGGCCATTTTGATTTTGGTGCTCGGCAATGAACCAGGGCAGGTGTCAGATCTTGCGGTGGGAGAGTATTTTGGTGACAGTGACCACAACTGCCTCACATTGTATATAGCCATGGAGAAGGAGAGAAGCAGGCACAATGGGAGGATATTTAATTGGGGAAAAGGAAACTATGATACTATCAGACGTGAGTTGGGAACCATGGACTGGGAGCAATTATTCCATGGAAAGGCCACTATAAACATGTGGAGACGGTTTAAGGAACAGTTGTTGCGAGTGATGCATAAATGTGTTCCTCTGAGACAGGCAAGAAGGGGTAAGATAAAGGAATCTTGGATGAAGAGAGCGGAGGAGCTCCTTTTCGAAAGAAAGAAGGCAGCTTACGTAAGGTGGAGGAAGGAAGGGTCTTGCTCAGCTCTAGAGGATTACAGGCAGGCGAGGAAGGAGCTCAAAAATGGCCTGAGGAGAGCCAGGAGGGGGCAGGAAAAAGGCTTGACAGGAAGGATTAGGGAGAATCCAAAGACATTTTACACGGATGTGAGGAGTAAGACAATGATCAAAGAAAGAGTAAGTCCGCTCAGGGATAGCATAGGGAACTTGTGTGTAGAGTCTGAGGAGGCAGGGGAACCCCCTACATGAGTTTTTTGCTTCTGTCGTTACTAAAGAAAAGGACCTTGTAGTGAATGAAACCATTGAGGAGCAGGTAAGCATGCTGGAACAGATAGAGATTGAGGAAGCTGATGTGCTGAACATTTTGACAAACATTAAGATTGACAAGTCGCCAGGGCCAAACCAGATTTGTCCTCAGCTGCTTTGGAAAGTGAGAAATGTGATTGCTTCGCTGCTTGCGAAGATCCTTACATCCTCGCTCTCCACTGGAGTCGTACCTGAGGACTGGAGGGAGGCAAATATAATTCCTCTCTTCAAGAAAGGAAATAGGGAAATCCCCGGCAATTACAGACCAGACACTCTCACGTCTGTCGTATGTAAAGAGTTAGAAAGGATTCTGAGGGACAGGATTTATGACCATCTGGAAGAGCATGGCTTGATTTAATGCAATCAATACGGCTTTGTGAGGGGCAGGTCATGCCTCACAAACCTTACTGCGTTCTTTGAGGATGTTACTAGGCAAGTTGATGAGGGTCGAGCTGTGGATGTGGTGTATATGGACTTCAGTAAGGCATTTGATAAAGTTCCCCATGGTAGGTTCATTCAGAAGGTCAGGAGGAATGGGATACCGGGAAACTTAGCTGTCTGGATACAGAATTGGCTGGCCAACAGAAGACAGCGAGTGGTAGTAGAAGGAAAATATTCTGCCTGGAAGTCTGTGGTGAGTGGTGTTCCACAGGGCTCTGTCCTTGGGCCTCTACTGTTTGTAATTTTTATTACTGACTTGGATGAGGGGATTGAAAGATGGGTCAGCAAGTTTGCAGACGACACAAATGTTGGAGTGTCGTTGACAGTATGGAGGGCTGTTGTTGGCTGCAGCAGGACATTGACAGGATGCAGAGATGGGCTGAGAGGTGGCAGATGGAGTTCAACCTGAATAAATGGAGGTGATGCATTTTGGAAGGTCAAATTTGAAAACTGAGTACAGGATTAAAGACAGGATTCTTGGCAGTGTGACGGAACAGAGAGATCTTGGTGTGCAGGTACATAGATCCCTTAAAATGGCTACCCAAGTGGACAGGGATGTTAAGAAAGCATATGGTGTTTTGGCTTTCATTAACAGGAGGATTGTGTTTAAGAGCCGTGAGATCTTGATGCAGCTCTATAAAACTTTGGTTAGACCGCACTTGGAATACTGTGTCCAGTTCTGGTCGCCCTATTATAGGAAAGATTGGATGCTATGGAGAGGGTTCAGAGGAGGTTTACAAGGATGCTGCCTGGAATGGTGGGCTTATCGAACAAAGAGAGGTTGACTGAGCTCAGACTTCTTTCAGTGGAAAAAAGAAGGAAGACAGGGACCTAATTGAGCTTTACGAGATAATGAGAGGCATAGATAGAGTTGATACCCAGACACTTTTTTCCCAGGGCAGAAATTGTTAACACGAGAGTTCATAGTTTTAAGCTGTTTGGAGGAAAGTATAGAGGGGATGTCAGAGGCGGGTTCTTTACACAGAGTTGCGAAAGCATGGAATGCGTTGCAAGCAGCAGTTGTGGAAGCGAGGTCATTGGGGATATTGAAGTGACTGCTGGACATGCATATGGTCACAGACATTTGAGGGTTTGTACATTAGGTTTAACTTACATGAGGATCGATGGTCGGCACAACACCGTGGGCTGAAGGGCCTGTTCTGTGCTGCACTGTTCTATGTTCTATGTTCTATGTTCTATGAAGTATATCTGTACCTTTCGACCATCTGCACCCTGTACTGACAGATCGTGCTCCCTCAATACCTTAGAAACCATCCCCTCAGTATGTTTATCCCCAAAACACCTCGACTGAACATTCATGCCCTCAACACCTCAGAAAGCAAACCTGTTGCCCCCTTGGACCGTGTTCATTCCCAAACCTGTTCTCACTGTGATGACCCACAGCCACCCCTAAGATTGGAGCCCAGGGCCCAGAACAGTATTTGAGTCTCTGGATTGATCATACAATCCCTAAGATGTGGAAGCAGGCCATTCGGCCTATCTGGTTCACACTGACCCTCGGCAGAGCATCCCACCCACCTTCTCTGTCCCTGGATCCCTTCATTTCCTCTGACTAACCCACCCAACCTGCACATCTTTGGACAGTGAGAGGGAACTGGAGCACCCGGAGGCTGACACGGGGAGAATGTGCCAACTCCATACAGACAGTAGCCCGAGGATGGAATCGAACCCGGGTGGGGTGAGGCAACACTGAGCCCCCTGGGACCATCCCACCATCACCTCCCTGTTGATGACCGTTTGATGTCTGTACCCGGGGAGTACGCTAAATAAACCTTGTCTAGCGTTTATTTAAGAAAGATTAGGGACAAGGGCAATGCCTCCACAAGCTCAAGATGCTTGGTCCCCCTCGAAAAAATATTTATATCAATTTCAAAAAGATACTTTATTCACAAAAAACTTTACGTACAAACATAGTCACTAAAGTTCGGTTCTGTTCAGTCTTTACAAGAAGTCTTTGCAATGACATATATCCTCCCCTTGGCTGATAAACTGAAATGTTAGCTCTGAGCTGTTCCTTCCGAATGAACATCACAAAGTTTCATTGAGAAGGATCTTTGTGAAGTGCCTGTGCTCTGTATCTGTTCTCCCATGTACCCCGCCCTCCGAATACAATACCTTACAAAGCCTTAAACCCCTGTTTGTCAACTTTCAGCAGAAGCAGCCTCAGGGCATTGAACACAGACTGAATGACTCAGTGACGCTTGGATCAGGTCAAATTCTCAATCAAACAGATGGTGGGGAAAAAATCTCCATGCTTCAGGCTCTCTGCCTTTATTCCTGATGAAGGGCTTTTGCCCGAAACGTCGATTTTGCCTGTCCTCGGATGCTGCCTGAATTGCTGTGCTCTTCCAGCACCACTGATCCAGAAGGTGGTGGGGAAATTCAGCAGAATTCAGCAGGTAGCAACAGTGAAGAGAGAGAGAGGAACAATTCGCATTTCAAGTGACCCTTCCTCAAAACGGTCTGTTCTGATGGAACCTTCCTGCAGAAATCACTGGATTGAAAGGTGAACTCTCTCTCTGTCTCTTTCTCCCTCTCCCTTCAGGGATGTTGCCCGACATGCTGAGTTTCTTCAGCAATCTCTGTATTGATGTTTCAGGTCTCCAGCGCGTCCGTACAGATTGATTTTAGTGTTGAATTCTCAAGCTGGCTCTATTAAAGGGATTGAATCCCTCTGCTACAAAGGAGGGTCACTTCCCACAGCTAACAGGTTCGTGATGCCAACATTGTTGGCTCAATCTCTATCATGTCTGAAATTACCATGAAGCCCGCAGCTTCTCAACCTCGCCCCTCACCTGAGGTGTGTGACCCACCAGGCCTCTCTCTCTGACAAGACAGCAGCTCTCGGGTCCTCCTGGTCTATATTAACTTCCGAACTTTAAAAGGACACTCCAGGAAGAGAGCTCTTTACGTGGTTCAGGTCAAAATCCTGGAGCTCCCTCCCTAACATCGTAGGTTGGTGTTTATGAGGGTTTGTATCGACAGTATGAATGTTTGAGCACTTATTCAAGGGCATGCAGGTAGCTGCCAGAGGAAGTGATGGGGGCTGGTACAATTGTGATATTTAAAAGGCATCAGGATGAGTATGTGAATAGGAAGGGTTTAGAGGGATATCAGCCAAGTGCTAACTAATGGAATGAAATGAGATGAGAATATCTGGTTGGTATGGACGAGTTGGACATGAGGGGCTGGTTCCAAGCTGTGCACCTCTGTGACTCAGTGCCTCTGAATAGTCTATAACAGAGAGTTTCAGACAGGGTTTGGTTTGTGTGTCTCTCTCATGCTTCCTCAGACTCTGCAAACCCAATGTCTCCAAATTTCCACAAGACTCTATGAAATAGAAGAAAAGAGGGTCAGTACTGAGGGAGTGCTGCACTGTCAGAGGGTCAGTACTGAGGGAGTGCTGCACTGTCAGATGGTCAGTACTGAGGGCGTGCTGCACAGTCAGATGGTCAGTACTGAGGGAGTGCTGCACTGTCAGCGGGTCAGTACTGAGGGAGTGCTGCACTGTCAGAGGGTCAGTAATGAGGGAGTGCTGCACTGTCAGAGGGTCAGTACTGAGGGAGAGCTGCACTGTCAGAGGGTCAGTACTGAGAGAGCGCTGCACTGTCAGATGGTCAGTACTGAGGGAGTGCTGCACTGTCAGAGGGTCAGTACTGAGGGAGTGCTGCAGTGTCAGAGTGTCAGTACTGAGGGAGTGCTGCACTGTCAGATGGTCAGTACTGAGGGAGTGCTCACTGTCACAGGGTCAGTACTGAGAGAGTGCTGCACTGTCAGAGGGTCAGTACTGAGGGAGAGCTGCACTGTCAGAGGGTCAGTACTGAGGGAGTGCTGTACTGTCAGATGGTCAGTACTGAGGGAATGCTGCACTGTCAGAGGATCAGTACTGAGGGAGTGCTGCACTGTCAGAGAGTCAGTACTGAGGGAGTGCTGAACTGTCCGATGGTCAGTACTGAGGGAGTGCTGCACTGTCAGATGGTCAGTACTGAGGGAATGCTGCACTGTCAGAGGATCAGTACTGAGGGAGTGCTGCACTGTCAGAGGGTCAGTACTGAGGGAGTGCTGAACTGTCCGATGGTCAGTACTGAGGGAGTGCTGCACAGTCAGATGGTCAGTACTGAGGGAGTGCTGCACTGTCAGCGGGTAGGTACTGAGGGAGTGCTGCACTGTCAGAGGGTCAGTAATGAGGGAGTGCTGCACTGTCAGAGGGTCAGTACTGAGGGAGAGCTGCACTGTCAGATGGTCAGTACTGAGGGAGTACTGCACAGTCAGATGGTCAGTACTGAGGGAGTCCTGCACTGTCAGTGGGTCAGTACTGAGGGAGTGCTGCACAGTCAGATGGTCAGTACTGAGGGAGTGCTGCACTGTCAGCGGGTGAGTACTGAGGGAGTGCTGCACTGTCAGAGGATCAGTACTGAGGGAGTGCTGCACTGTCAGAGGGTCAGTACTGAGGGAGAGCTGCACTGTCAGAGGGTCAGTACTGAGGGAGTGCTGCACTGTCAGAGGGTCAGTACTGAGAGAGTGCTGCACTGTCAGATGGTCAGTACTGAGTGAGTGCTGCACTGTCAGAGTGTCAGTACTGAGAGAGAGCTGCACTGTCAGAGGGTCAGAACTGAGGGAGTGCTGCACTATCAGAGTTTCAGTACTGAGGGTGTGCTGCACTGTCAGACGGTCAGTACTGAGGGAGTGCAGCACTGACAGAGGGTCAGTACTGACAGAGTGCTGCACTGTCAGAAGTTCAGTACTGAGGGAGAGCTGCACTGTCAGAGTGTCAGTACTGAGAGAGTGCTGCACTGTCAGAGGGTCAGTACTGAGGGAGAGCTGCACTGTCAGAGGGTCAGTACTGAGAGAGTGCTGCACTGTCAGAGGGTCAGTACTGAGGGAGAGCTGCACTGTCAGAGGGTCAGTACTGAGAGAGTGCTGCACTGTCAGATGGTCAGTACTGAGGGAGTGCTGCACTGTCAGAGGGTCAGTACTGAGAGAGTGCTGCACTGTCAGAGGGTCAGTACTGAGGGAGAGCTGCACTGTCAGAGGGTCAGTACTGAGAGAGTGCTGCACTGTCAGAGGGTCAGTACTGAGGGAGAGCGGCACTGTCAGAGGGTCAGTACTGAGGGAGTGCTATACTGTCAGATGGTCAGTACTGAGGGAATGCTGAACCGTCAGAGGGTCAATACTGAGGGAGTGCTGCACTGTCAGAGGGTCAGTACTGAGGGAGTGCTGCACTGTCCGACGGTCAGTACTGAGGGAGTGCTGCACTGTCAGAGGGTCAGTCCTGAGGGAGTGCTGTACTGTCAGATGGTCAGTACTGAGGGAATGCTGCACCGTCAGAGGGTCAATACTGAGGGATTGCTGCACTGTCAGAGTTTCAGTACTGAGGGTGTGCTGCACTGTCAGATGGTCAGTACTGAGGGAGTGCAGCACTGACAGAGGGTCAGTACTGACAGAGTGCTGCACTGTCAGAAGTTCAGTACTGAGGGAGAGCTGCACTGTCAGAGGGTCAGTACTGAGGGAGAGCTGCACTGTCAGAGGGTCAGTACTGAGAGAGTGCTGCACTGTCAGAGGGTCAATACTGAGGGAGTGCTGAACTGTCAGAGGGTCAGTACTGAGGGAGTGCTGCACTGTCAGAGGGTCAGTACTGAGGGAGTGCTGCACTGTCAGAGGGTCAGTACTGAGGGAGACCTGTACTGTCAGAGGGTCAGTACTGAGGGAGAGATGCACAGCCAGAGGGTCAGTACTGAGGGAGTGCTGCACTGCCAGAGGGTCAGTACTGAGGGAGACCTGTACTGTCAGAGGGTCAGTACTGAGGGAGAGCTGCACAGTCAGATGGTCAGTACTGAGGGAGTGCTGCACTGTCAGCGGGTCAGTACTGAGGGAGTGCTGCACTGTCAGATGGTCAGTACTGAGGGAGTGCTGCAGTGTCAGAGGGTCAGTACTGAGGGAGTGCTGCACTGTCAGAGGGTCAGTACTGAGGGAAGGCTGCACTGTCAGATGGTCAGTATTGAGGGAGTGCTGCACTCTCAGAGGGTCAGTACTGAGAGAGTGCTACACTGTCAGATGGTCAGTACTGAGGGAGTGCTGCAGTGTCAGAGGGTCAGTACTGAGAGAGTGCTGCACTGTCAGATGGTCAGTACTGAGGGAGTGCTGCAGTGTCAGAGGGTCAGTACTGAGGGAGTGCTGCACTGTCAGAGGGTCAGTACTTAGGGAAGGCTGCACTGTCAGATGGTCAGTATTGAGGGAGTGCTGCACTGTCAGAGGGTCAGTACTGAGAGAGTGCTACACTGTCAGATGGTCAGTACTGAGGGAGTGCTGCACTGTCAGCGGGTCAGTACTGAGAGAGTGCTGCACTGTCAGAGGGTCAGTACTGAGGGAGAGCTGCACTGTCAGAGGGTCAGTACTGAGGGAGTGCTGTACTGTCAGATGGTCAGTACTGAGGGAATGCTGCACTCTCAGAGGGTCAGTACTGAGGGAGTGCTGCACTGTCAGAGGGTCAGTACTGAGGGAGAGCTGTACTGTCAGCGGGTCAGTACTGAGGGAGTGCTGCACTGTCAGATGGTCAGTACTGAGGGAGTGCTGCAGTGTCAGAGGGTCAGTACTGAGGGAGTGCTGCACTGTCAGAGGGTCAGTACTGAGGGAAGGCTGCACTGTCAGATGGTCAGTATTGAGGGAGTGCTGCACTGTCAGATGGTCAGTACTGAGAGAGTGCTACACTGTCAGATGGTCAGTACTGAGGGAGTGCTGCACTGTCAGCGGGTCAGTACTGAGAGAGTGCTGCACTGTCAGAGGGTCAGTACTGAGGGAGAGCTGCACTGTCAGAGGGTCAGTACTGAGGGAGTGCTGTACTGTCAGATGGTCAGTACTGAGGGAATGCTGCACTCTCAGAGGGTCAGTACTGAGGGAGTGCTGCACTGTCAGAGGGTCAGTTCTGAGGGAGTGCTGCACTGTCCGAGGGTCAGTACTGAGGGAGTGCTGCACTGTCAGACGTTCAGTACTGAGGGAGTGCTGCACTGTCAGAGGGTCAGTACTGAGGGAGTGCTGCACTGCCAGAGGGTCAGTACTGAGGGAGAGCTGTACTGTCAGAGGGTCAGTACTGAGGGAGAGCTGCACTATCAGAGGGTCAGTACTGAGGGAGTGCTGCACTGTCAGAGGATCAGTACTGAGGGAGAGCTGTACTGTCAGAGGGTCAGTACTGAGGTAGTGCTGCACTGTCAGAGGGTCAGTACTGAGGGAGTGCTGCACTGTCAGAGGGTCAGTACTGAGGGAATGCTGCACTGCCAGAGGGTCAGTACTGAGGGAATGCTGCAATGTCTGAGGGTCAGTACTGAGGGAGTGCAGCACTGTCAGAGGGTCAGTACTGAGGGAGAGCTGCACTGTCAGATGGTCAGTACTGAGGGAGTGCCGCACTGCCAGAGGGTCAGTACTGAGGGAGTGCTGCACTGTCAGAGGGTCAGTACTGAGGGAGTGCTGCACTGTCAGAGGGTCAGTACTGAGGGAGTGCTGCACAGCCAGAGGGTCAGTACTGAGGGAGTGCTGCACTGTCAGATCTTCAGTACTGAGGGAGAGCTGCACTGTCAGAGGGTCAGTACAGAGGGAGTGCTGCACTGTTAGAGGATCAGTACTGAGGGAGTGCTGCACTGTCAGAGGGTCAGTACTGAGGGAGAGCTGCACTGTCAGAGGGTCAGTACTGAGGGAGTGCTGCCCTGTCAGAGGGTCAGTACTGAGGGAAGACTGCACTGTCAGATGGTGAGTATTGAGGGAGTGCTGCACTGTCAGAGGGTCAGTACTGAGGGAGTGCTGCAGTGTCAGAGGGTCAGTACTGAGAGAGTGCTGCACTGTCAGAGGGTCAGTACTGAGGGAGTGCTGCACTGTCAGAGTGTCGGTATTGACGGAATGCTGCACTGTCAGATGGTCAGTACTGAGGGAGTGCTGCACTGTCAGCGGGTCAGTACTGAGAGAGTGCTGCACTGTCAGAGGGTCAGTACTGAGGGAGAGCTGCACTGTCAGAGGGTCAGTACTGAGGGAGTGCTGTACTGTCAGATGGTCAGTACTGATGGAATGCTGCACTCTCAAAGGGTCAGTACTGAGGGAGTGCTGCACTGTCAGAGGGTCAGTACTGAGGGAGTGCTGCACTGTCCGAGGGTCAGTACTGCGGGAGTGCTGCACTGTCAGAGGTTCAGTACTGAGGGAGTGCTGCACTGTCAGAGGGTCAGTACTGAGGGAGTGCTGCACTGCCAGAGGGTCAGTACTGAGGGAGAGCTGTACTGTCAGAGGGTCAGTACTGAGGGAGAGCTGCACTGTCAGAGGGTCAGTACTGAGGGAGTGCTGCACTGTCAGAGGATCAGTACTGAGGGAGAGCTGTACTGTCAGAAGGTCAGTACTGAGGTAGTGCTGCACTGTCAGAGGGTCAGTACTGAGGGAGTGCAGCACTGTCAGAGGGTCAGTACTGAGGGAGAACTGCACTGTCAGATGGTCAGTACTGAGGGAGTGCCGCACTGCCAGAGGGTCAGTACTGAGGGAGTGCTGCACTGTCAGATGGTCAGTACTGAGGGAGTGCTGCACTGTCAGAGGGTCAGTACTGAGGGAGTGCTGCACTGCCAGAGGGTCAGTACTGAGGGAGTCCTGCACTGTCAGAGGGTCAGTACTGAGGGAGTGCTGCACTGTCAGATCTTCAGTACTGAGGGAGAGCTGCACTGTCAGAGGGTCAGTACTGAGGGAGTGCTGCACTGTTAGAGGATCAGTACTGAGGGAGTGCTGCACTGTCAGAGGGTCAGTACTGAGGGAGAGCTGCACTGTCAGAGGGTCAGTACTGAGGGAGTGCTGCCCTGTCAGAGGGTCAGTACTGAGGGAGTGCTGCACTGTCAGAGGGTCAGTACTGAGGGAGTTCTGCACTGTCAGAGGGTCAGTACTGAGGGAATGCTGCTCTGCCAGAGGGTCAGTACTGAGGGAGTGCTGCACTGTCCGAGGGTCAGTACTGAGGGAGTGCAGCACTGTCAGAGGGTCAGTACTGAGGCAGAGCTGCACTCTCAGATGGTCAGTACTGAGGGAGTGCCGAACTGCCAGAGGGTCAGCACTGAGGGAGTGCTGCACTGTCAGTGGGTCAGTGCTGAGGGAGTGCTGCACTGTCAGTGGGTCAGCACTGAGGGAGTGCTGAACTGTCAGAGGGTCAGTACTGAGGGAGTGCTGCACTGTCAGAGGGTCAGTACTGAGGGAGTGCTGCACTGCCAGACGGTCAGTACTGAGGGAGTGCTGCACTGTCAGAGGGTCAGTACTGAGGGAGTGCAGCACTGTCAGATGGTCAGTACTGAGGGAGAGCTGCCCTGTCAGAGGGTCTGTGCTGAGGGAGTGCTGCACTGTCAGAGGTTCAGTGCTGAGGGAGTGCTGCACTGTCAGAGGGTCAGTGCTGAGGGAGTGCTGCACTGTCAGAGGGTCAGTACTGAGGGAGTGCTGCACTGTCAGCTGGTCAGTACTGAGGGAGAGCTGCACTGTCAGAGGGTCAGTACTGAGGGAGAGCTGCACTGTCAGAGGGTCAGTACTGAGGGAGAGCTGCACTGTCAGAGGGTCAGTACCGAGCGGGTGCTGCACTGTCAGAGGGTCAGTACTGAGGGAGTGCTGCACTGTTAGAGGATCAATACTGAGGGAGTGCTGCACTGTCAGAGGGTCAGTACTGAGGGAGAGCTGCACTGTCAGAGGGTCAGTACCGAGCGGGTGCTGCACTGTCAGAGGGTCAGTACTGAGGGAGTGCTGCACTGTCAGAGGGTCAGTACTGAGGGAGTGCTGCACTGTCAGAGGGTCAGTACTGAGAGAGTGCTGTACTGTCAGAGGGTCAGTACTGAGGGAGTGCTGCACTGCCAGAGGGTCAGTACTGAAGGAGTGCTGCACTGTCAGAGGGTCAGTACTGAAGGAGTGCTGCACTGTCAGAGGTTCAGTACTGAGGGAGTGCTGCACTGTCAGAGGGTCAGTACTGAGGGAGTGCTGCACTGTCAGAGGGTCAGTACTGAGGGAGTGCTGCACTGTCAGAGGGTCAGTACTGAGAGAGTGCTGTACTGTCAGAGGGTCAGTACTGAGGGAGTGCTGCACTGCCAGAGGGTCAGTACTGAAGGAGTGCTGCACTGTCAGAGGGTCAGTACTGAAGGAGTGCTGCACTGTCAGAGGGTCAGTACTGAGGGAGTGCTGCACTGTCAGAGGGTCAGTACTGAGGGAGTGCTGCACTGTCAGAGGATCAGTACTGAGGGAGTGCTGCACTGTCAGAGGGTCAGTACTGAGGGAGTGCTGCACTGTCAGAAGGTCAGTACTGAGGGAGTGCTGCACTGTCAGAGGATCAGTACTGAGGGAGTGCTGCACTGTCAGTGGGTCAGTACTGAGGGAGTGCTGCACTGTCAGAGGGTCAGTACTGAGGGAGTGCTGCACTGTCAGAGGGTTAGTACAGAGAGAGTGCAGCACTGACAGAGGGTTAGTGCAGCGAGAATGCTACACTGTCAGATAGACAGTACTGAGGCACTGCTGGACGGTCAGACGTGCAGGACCGAGGCAGAGGGTCTGTACTGAGGGAGTGATACACTGTCAATGGGTCAGTACTGAGGGAGTGCTACACTGTCAATGAGTCAGTACTGAGGCAGTGCTGTACTGTCAGAGTGTCAGTTGTGATGGAGTGTTGTACTGTCAGAGGATTTGTCCTGAGATTGGGACACACTGTCGGAGGGTCAGTATAGGGCCACCTCCACTCTGCCAGAGAGTCAGTACTGAGGGAGCACATCACTATCAGAGGATCAGTGTGGGGGGAGTGCAGCATTGTCAGAGGGTCAGTGTGGAGGGACATCAGCATTGTCAGAGGGTCAGTGTGGAGGGAGTGCAGCATTGTCAGAGGGTCAGTGTGGAGGGAGTGCAGCATTGTCAGAGGATTAGTATAGAGAGAGTGCAGCATTGTCAGAGGGTCAGTGTGGAGGGAGTGCAGCATTGTCAGAGGGTCAGTGTGGAGGGAGTGCAGCATTGTCAGAGGGTCAGTGTGGAGGGAGTGCAGCATTGTCAGAGGGTCAGTGTGGAGGGAGTGCAGCATTGTCAGAGGGTCAGTGTGGAGGGAGTGCAGCATTGTCAGAGGGTCAGTGTGGAGGGAGTGCTGCATTGTCAGAGGGTCAGTGTGGAGGGAGTGCAACATTGACAGAGGGTCAGTGTGGAGGGAGTGCAGCATTGTCAGAGGGTCAGTGTGGAGGGAGTGCTGCATTGTCAGAGGGTCAGTGTGGAGGGAGTGCAGCATTGTCAGAGGGTCAGTGTGGAGGGAGTGCTGCATTGTCAGAGGGTCAGTGTGGAGGGAGTGCTGCATTGTCAGAGGTTCAGTGTGGAGGTAGTGCTGCATTGTCAGAGGGTCAGTGTGGAGGGAGTGCAGCATTGTCAGAGGGTCAGTGTGCAGGGAGTGCAGCATTGTCAGAGGATTAGTAGAGAGAGAGTTCAGCATTGTCAGAGGGTCAGTGTGGAGGGAGTGCAGCATTGTCAGAGGATTAGTATAGAGAGAGTGTAGCATTGTCAGAGGGTCAGTGTGGAGGGAGTGCAGCATTGTCAGAGGATTAGTATAGAGAGAGTGCAGCATTGTCAGAGGGTCAGTGTGGAGGGAGTGCAGCATTGTCAGAGGGTCAGTGTGGAGGTCGTGCTGCATTGTCAGAGGGTCAGTGTGGAGGGAGTGCAGCATTGTCAGAGGGTCAGTGTGGAGGGAGTGCAGCATTGCCAGAGGGTCAGTGTGGAGGGAGTGCAGCATTGTCAGAGGGTCAGTGTGGAGGTAGTGCTGCATTGTCAGAGGGTCAGTGTGGAGGGAGTGCAGCATTGACAGAGGGTCAGTGTGGAGGGAGTGCAGCATTGTCAGAGGGTCAGTGTGGAGGGAGTGCTGCATTGTCAGAGGGTCAGTGTGGAGGGAGTGCTGCATTGTCAGAGGGTCAGTGTGGAGGGAGTGCAGCATTGTCAGAGGGTCAGTGTGGAGGGAGTGCTGCATTGTCAGAGGGTCAGTGTGGAGGGAGTGCTGCATTGTCAGAGGTTCAGTGTGGAGGTAGTGCTGCATTGTCAGAGGGTCAGTGTGGAGGGAGTGCAGCATTGTCAGAGGGTCAGTGTGCAGGGAGTGCAGCATTGTCAGAGGATTAGTAGAGAGAGAGTGCAGCATTGTCAGAGGGTCAGTGTGGAGGGAGTGCAGCATTGTCAGAGGATTAGTATAGAGAGAGTGCAGCATTGTCAGAGGGTCAGTGTGGAGGGAGTGCAGCATTCTCAGAGGGTCAGTGTGGAGGGAGTGCAGCATTGTCAGAGGGTCAGTGTGGAGGGAGTGCAGCATTGTCAGAGGGTCAGTGTGGAGGGAGTGCAGCATTGTCAGAGGGTCAGTGTGGAGGTAGTGCTGCATTGTCAGAGGGTCAGTGTGGAGGGAGTGCAGCATTGACAGAGGGTCAGTGTGGAGGGAGTGCAGCATTGTCAGAGGGTCAGTGTGGAGGGAGTGCTGCATTGTCAGAGGGTCAGTGTGGAGGGAGTGCAGCATTGTCAGAGGGTCAGTGTGGAGGGAGTGCTGCATTGTCAGACAGTCAGTGTGGAGGGAGTGCAGCATTGTCAGAGGTTCAGTGTGGGGGTAGTGCTGCATTGTCAGAGGGTCAGTGTGGAGGGAGTGCAGCATTGTCAGAGGGTCAGTGTGGAGGGAGTGCAGGATTGTCAGAGGGTCAGTGTGGA
Organism: Chiloscyllium plagiosum; assembly: GCF_037043375.1. Classification (NCBI taxonomy): domain Eukaryota; kingdom Metazoa; phylum Chordata; class Chondrichthyes; order Orectolobiformes; family Hemiscylliidae; genus Chiloscyllium; species Chiloscyllium plagiosum. Next base: position 92,111,200 of record NW_028270183.1, read on the forward strand.
GGGAGTGTAGCATTGTCAGAGGGTCAGTGTGGAGGGAGTGCTGCATTGTCAGAGGGTCAGTGTGGAGGGAGTGCAGCATTGTCAGAGGGTCAGTGTGGAGGGAGTGCAGCATTGTCAGAGGGTCAGTGTGGAGGGAGTGCAGCATTGTCAGAGGGTCAGTGTGGAGGTAGTGCTGCATTGTCAGAGGGTCAGTGTGGAGGGAGTGCAGCATTGACAGAGGGTCAGTGTGGAGGGAGTGCAGCATTGTCAGAGGGTCAGTGTGGAGTGAGTGCTGCATTGTCAGAGGGTCAGTGTGGAGGGAGTGCAGCATTGTCAGAGGGTCAGTGTGGAGGGAGTGCTGCATTGTCAGACAGTCAGTGTGGAGGGAGTGCAGCATTGTCAGAGGTTCAGTGTGGAGGTAGTGCTGCATTGTCAGAGGGTCAGTGTGGAGGGAGTGCAGCATTGTCAGAGGGTCAGTGTGGAGGGAGTGCAGCATTGTCAGAGGGTCAGTGTGGAGGGAGTGTAGCATTGTCAGAGGGTCAGTGTGGAGGGAGTGCAGCATTGTCAGAGGGTCAGTGTGGAGGGAGTGCTGCATTGTCAGAGGGTCAGTGTGTCGGGAGTGCAGCATTGTCAGAGGGTCAGTGTGGAGGGAGTGCAGCATTGTCAGAGGATTAGTATAGAGAGAGTACAGCATTATCAGAGGGTCAGTGTGGAGGTAGTGCTGCATTGTCAGAGGATTAGTATAGAGAGAGTGCAGCATTATCAGAGGGTCAGTGTGGAGGGAGTGCAGGATTGTCAGAGGGTCAGTGTGGAGGGACTGTAGCATTGTCAGAGGGTCAGTACTGAGGGAGTGATACACTGTCAATGGGTCAGTACTGAGGGAGTGCTACACTGTCAATGAGTCAGTACTGAGGCAGTGCTGTACTGTCAGAGTGTCAGTTGTGATGGAGTGTTGTACTGTCAGAGGATTTGTCCTGAGATTGGGACACACTGTCGGAGGGTCAGTATAGGGCCACCTCCACTCTGCCAGAGAGTCAGTACTGAGGGAGCACATCACTATCAGAGGATCAGTGTGGGGGGAGTGCAGCATTGTCAGAGGGTCAGTGTGGAGGGAGATCAGCATTGTCAGAGGGTCAGTGTGGAGGGAGTGCAGCATTGTCAGAGGGTCAGTGTGGAGGGAGTGCAGCATTGTCAGAGGATTAGTATAGAGAGAGTGCAGCATTGTCAGAGGGTCAGTGTGGAGGGAGTGCAGCATTGTCAGAGGGTCAGTGTGGAGGGAGTGCAGCATTGTCAGAGGGTCAGTGTGGAGGGAGTGCAGCATTGTCAGAGGGTCAGTGTGGAGGGAGTGCAGCATTGACAGAGGGTCAGTGTGGAGGGAGTGCAGCATTGTCAGAGGGTCAGTGTGGAGGGAGTGCTGCATTGTCAGAGGGTCAGTGTGGAGGGAGTGCAGCATTGACAGAGGGTCAGTGTGGAGGGAGTGCAGCATTGTCAGAGGGTCAGTGTGGAGGGAGTGCTGCATTGTCAGAGGGTCAGTGTGGAGGGAGTGCAGCATTGTCAGAGGGTCAGTGTGGAGGTAGTGCTGCATTGTCAGAGGGTCAGTGTGGAGGGAGTGCAGCATTGTCAGAGGGTCAGTGTGCAGGGAGTGCAGCATTGTCAGAGGATTAGTAGAGAGAGAGTGCAGCATTGTCAGAGGGTCAGTGTGGAGGGAGTGCAGCATTGTCAGAGGATTAGTATAGAGAGAGTGCAGCATTGTCAGAGGGTCAGTGTGGAGGGAGTGCAGCATTGTCAGAGGATTAGTATAGAGAGAGTGCAGCATTGTCAGAGGGTCAGTGTGGAGGTAGTGCAGCATTGTCAGAGGGTCAGTGTGGAGGTCGTGCTGCATTGTCAGAGGGTCAGTGTGGAGGGAGTGCAGCATTGTCAGAGGGTCAGTGTGGAGGGAGTGCAGCATTGTCAGAGGGTCAGTGTGGAGGGAGTGCAGCATTGTCAGAGGGTCAGTGTGGAGGTAGTGCTGCATTGTCAGAGGGTCAGTGTGGAGGGAGTGCAGCATTGACAGAGGGTCAGTGTGGAGGGAGTGCAGCATTGTCAGAGGGTCAGTGTGGAGGGAGTGCTGCATTGTCAGAGGGTCAGTGTGGAGGGAGTGCAGCATTGTCAGAGGGTCAGTGTGGAGGGAGTGCTGCATTGTCAGACAGTCAGTGTGGAGGGAGTGCAGCATTGTCAGAGGTTCAGTGTGGAGGTAGTGCTGCATTGTCAGAGGGTCAGTGTGGAGGGAGTGCAGCATTGTCAGAGGGTCAGTGTGGAGGGAGTGCAGGATTGTCAGAGGGTCAGTGTGGAGGGAGTGTAGCATTGTCAGAGGGTCAGTGTGGAGAGAGTGCTGAATTGTCAGAGGGTCAGTGTGGAGGGAGTGCAGCATTGTCAGAGGGTCAGTGTGGAGGGAGTGCAGCATTGTCAGAGGGTCAGTGTGGAGGGAGTGCAGCATTGTCAGAGGGTCAGTGTGGAGGTAGTGCTGCATTGTCAGAGGGTCAGTGTGGAGGGAGTGCAGCATTGACAGAGGGTCAGTGTGGAGGGAGTGCAGCATTGTCAGAGGGTCAGTGTGGAGGGAGTGCTGCATTGTCAGAGGGTCAGTGTGGAGGGAGTGCAGCATTGTCAGAGGGTCAGTGTGGAGGGAGTGCTGCATTGTCAGACAGTCAGTGTGGAGGGAGTGCAGCATTGTCAGAGGTTCAGTGTGGAGGTAGTGCTGCATTGTCAGAGGGTCAGTGTGGAGGGAGTGCAGCATTGTCAGAGGCTCAGTGTGGAGGGAGTGCAGGATTGTCAGAGGGTCAGTGTGGAGGGAGTGTAGCATTGTCAGAGGGTCAGTGTGGAGGGAGTGCTGCATTGTCAGAGTATCAGTGTGGAGGGAGTGCAGCATTGTCAGAGGATCAGTGTGGAGGGAGTGCTGCATTGTCAGAGGGTCAGTGTGTCGGGAGTGCAGCATTGTCAGAGGATTAGTATAGAGAGAGTACAGCATTATCAGAGGGTCAGTGTGGAGGTAGTGCTGCATTGTCAGAGGATTAGTATAGAGAGAGTGCAGCATTATCAGAGGGTCAGTGTGGAGGGAGTGCAGCATTGTCAGAGGGTCAGTTTGGAGGTAGTGCTGCATTGTCAGAGGGTCAGTGTGGAGGGATTGCAGCATTGTCAGAGGGTCAGTGTGGAGGGAGTGCAGCATTGTCAGAGCGTCAGTGTGGAGGGAGTGAAGCATTGTCAGAGGGTCAGTGTGGAGGGTGTACAGCATTGTCAGAGGGTCAGTGTGGAGGGAGTGCAGCATTGTCAGAGGATCAGTGAGGAGGGAGTGCAGCATTGTCAGAGGGTCAGTGTGGAGGGAGTGCAGCATTGTCAGAGGATCAGTGTGGAGGGAGTGCAGCATTGTCAGAAAGTCAGGATGGAGGGAGTGCAGCATTGTCAGAGGATCAGTGTGGAGGGAGTGCAGCATTGTCAGAGGGTCAGAGTGGAGGGAGTGCAGCATTGTCAGAGGGTCAGTGTGGAGGTAGGGCTGCATTGTCAGAGGGTCAGTGTGGAGAGAGTGCAGCATTGTCAGAGGATCAGTGTGGAGGTAGTGCTGCATTGTCAGAGGGTCAGTGTGGAGAGAGTGCAGCATTGTCAGAGGGTCAGTGTGGAGTGAGTGCAGCATTGTCAGAGGGTCAGAGTGGAGGGAGTGCAGCATTGTCAGAGGGTCAGTGTGGAGAGAGTGCAGCATTGTCAGAGGGTCAGTGTGGAGTGAGTGCAGCATTGTCAGAGGGTCAGAGTGGAGGGAGTACAGCATTGTCGGAAGGTCAGTGTGGAGGTAGGGCTGCATTGTCAGACGGTCAGTGTGGAGGGAGTGCAGCATTGTCAGAGGGTCAGTGTGGAGGGAGTGCTGCATTGTCAGAGGGTCATTGTGCAGGTAGTGCTGCATTGTCAGAGGGTCAGAGTGGAGGGAGTGCAGCATTGTCAGAGGGTCAGTGTGGAGGTAGGGCTGCATTGTCAGAGGGTCAGTGTGGAGGGAGTGCAGCATTGTCAGAGGGTCAGTGTGGTGGGAGTGCTGCATTGTCAGAGGGTCAGTGTACAGGTAGTGCTGCATTGTCAGAGGATCAGTGTGGAGGGAGTGCTGCATTGTCGGAAGGTCAGTGTGGAGTGAGTGCTGCATTGTCAGAACGTCAGGATGGAGGGATTGCTGTGCAGGGAGAGGGTCAGTCGTGATGAAGTGTGCACTCTCTGACGGTCAGTACTAATGGATCGCCATGCTGTCAGAGTGTCGCACTGTGAGAGGGTTACTACTGAGGGAGCGCTGCACTGTGAAAGGGTTAGAACTGAGGGAGCAACGCACTCTGAGTGGATGAGTAGTGAGGGATCACCATGCTGTGAGGGGTCAGTACTGAGGGAGTTCCATGCTATCTGTCGGACAGTCTGTACTGAGTGATTGCTGCACTGCCAGAGGGTCAGTACTGCGAGAGTGATGCACACTCAAAGGGTCATTACTGAGGGAGAGCTACACGGTCAGTGTGTCAGTTCTGAGGGAGTATTGTTTCAGAGGGTCAGTATTGAGGGAGTGCTGCACTGACAAATGGTCAGTACTGAGGCATTGCTGGACTATCAGAAGTGCAGGAATGAGGCAGTGCCGCACTGTCAGATTGTCAGTACTGAGGGAGTTCTGCTCTGCCGGAGGGTTGGTACTGAGAAAATGCCACGTTATCGGAGGGTCAGTACCGAGGGAGTGCTGCACTGTAAGAGCATCTGTATTGAGGGAGTGCCACATTATCGGAGGGTCAGTACTGAGGGAATGCCACACTGTATGAGTGTCAGTACTGAGGGAATGATGCACTGTGGAAATGTCAGGACAAAGAGAGTGCTGCAGAGTTAGAGGGTCAGTACTGAGGGAAAGCTGTTGTGTCAAAGCGTCATTTCTGAGAGTGTGCTGCAGGGTCAAAGGAGCAGTGCTGAGGGAGAGCTGTATTGTCAGAGGGTCAGTACTGAGGGAGCGCTGCACTGTCAGAGGGTCAGTACTGAGGGAGCGCTGCACTGTCAGAGGGTCAGTACTGAGGGAGAGCTGCACTGTCAGAGGGTCAGTACTGAGGGAGCGTTGCACTGTCAGAGGATATAGAACATAGAACATAGAACAATACAGCACAGAACAGGCCCTTCGGCCCACGATGTTGTGCTGAACATTTGTCCCAGCTTGAGCACCCATCTATGTACCTTTCCAATTGCTGCTTAAAGGTCACCAAAGATTCTGACTCTACCACTCCCACAGGCAGCGCATTCCATGCCCCCACCACTCTCTGGGTAAAGAACCCACCCCTGACATCTCCCCTATACCTTCCACCCTTCACCTTAAATTTATGTCCCCTTGTAACACTCTGTTGTACCCGGGAAAAAATTTCTGACTGTGCACTCTATCTATTCCCCTGATCATCTTATAAACCTCTATCAAGTCACCCCTCATCCTTCGCCGTTCCAACTAGAAAAGGCCAAGCACTCTCAACCTATCTTTGTACGACCTATTCTCCATTCCAGGCAACATCCTGGTAAATCTTCTCTGCACCCTCTCCAAAGCTTCCACATCTTTCCTAAAGTGAGGCGACCAGAACTGCACACAGTACTCCAAATGTGGCCTAACCAAGGTCCTGTACAGTTGCAACATCACTTCACGACTCTTGAATTCAATCCCTCTGCTAATGAATGCTAATACACCATAGGCCTTCTTACAAGCTCTAAGAACGTGAATGGCAACTTTCAAAGATCTATGAACATAGACCCCAAGATCCCTCTGTTCCTCCACCTTACTAAGAACCCTATCGTTAACCCTGTATTCCGCATTCTTATTTGTCTTTCCAAAATGGACAACCTCACACTTGGCAGGGTAGAACTCCATCTGCCACTCCTCAGCCCAGCTCTGCAACATATCTAAGTCCCTTTGCAGCCGACAGGGCTGAGGTTTATTCCTCAGCTTCCGTCTGCTCATCCCAAATGAATCCCACTGCCCCACACTCAGCATAGTCATGTGTTCTTTATTTCTGAGCTTCCCAATGCTATTCCACATCCAGAATGACATCCCACACTCCTCCAAATCGTATCGCAGGCTATTTGTCTGGGAACGAGGAGTGCTAAGAGAGGAAATAAAAATCTGAAAGGACTTTACAGTGACATTAAGGGTGAATTGATAATGAGAGAAAGAGTTGGTTGTGGAACACAGTGAGAATGTGTGCATGGACCCAGAGGCTACAGTGAATGGATGCATTGTGTCAATGCTCATTGGGACAGGGACGGTATGAAATCGTGGAGATGCTCTGTGATACAATTAAATGAATTAGCATATATAGGGAGAGAGGTGGTTCTGAGTGGTCTGGCCTTCTTTCAACCCAATAAATCTCCAAAGACCGTGGAAATGTATCTCGGTTTACCGAATGAGGTGATGGAGGAAGTAACAGGGACACTTGCAAACATTTTCAATTCCCCTCTGGCCACAGGAGAGGTGCCGTCGGACTGACCATGTGGTCCTGTTATTCAAGAAGGAACATGGGATATACCAGGCAGCTACAGGCCAGTCAGGCTAATATCGTGGGTGGGATGTCTGTTGGAAGCAATTTTGGGAGATAGAATTAATCAGCATTTACAGAGACTGGAGTTCATGATGAACAGTCAGAATGGTTGTGTTAAGGGGAGCTCAGGTCTGACCAATGGGAGTGCACTTTTTAAGGAGGTGACCAGCTGTGTAAATAAGAGCAATACTTTCCTGTCGCCTGCTTGGAGGTCAGTCAGGCTTTTATCAGGATCCATATGGGAAACTGATAGTGAACATAAAAACTCAAGATCCAAGGAATTTGGCGCAGAATGCTGAGTGGCAGGAAGCAGACAGTGATGGCCCAGTTAGAAATCTCTGTCTGTTCATGTCTCACTGCTGGGGTCTTGCTGATGTGGTTGATAGAAAAGATTTAGATTTGAATGGTGGATGGTTAATCAGTGGGGTGATGAATGATATGGGGATTGGTGGGGTGATAAATACTGAGGAGGATAGCCTTAGGTTACAGAAGGATGTAGATGGCCTTGTCAGATGGACCGATCAGTGACAACGGGTGAGGTGCCTGAAGGCTGGAGGGTGATTAATGATGGACCATTATTGAAGTAAGGCTGCAAGGAACAGCCATTGAACTATGGAGCTGTGAGCCTGGTGGCAGTGGTGGGTAAGCTGCTGGAGGGCATTCTGAGAGACAACTTACATGTATTTGGAAAAGCAAGAATTGATTAGGGATGGTCAGCTTGGCTTTGTTTGTGGAAATAATGTGTCCAACTTGATAGAGCTTTTGAAGGGATGACCAAGGAGACAGATGAGAAAGTTTCACATGGGAGATTACTTAGTAAAAGGTTAGATGAGATGGCATCCAGGGAGAGAGGACTGCACAGTGCCTCAGTGGTTTGATTCTAACTCCCGGTGACTGTCTGTGTGGAGTTTACACATTCTCTCTGTATCTGTGCGGGTTCCCTCCGGGTGATCCAGTTTCCTCCCACCACCCAAAGATGCCATGGGAAATGCAGCATTACAGGGATAGAGGAGAGGATGTGAGTCTGGGTGCGATGCTGTTCAGACAGTCAGTGTGGACCCAATGGATGGAATGGCTTGCTTCTACACTGTAGGAAATCTAAAATTAATCCAGAGAGACAAGTACTGTTCTGGGGACCTGGGTTCCAATCTTGGACAGGGGTGGATGTGGGTCCTTACAGTCTGGGGGGGGGGGGGGGGTGGCAGGGTGGGGGGGGTGGGGAGTGAGCCCTGAGCCCTGATGTGTTGAGGATGTGAATGTTTTGTGGAGCTACTGTCTAAGGGGCTTTGGGGTTAAACACAACAAAGTGATGAATTCTTCGGTATTGAGGGAGCAATTTCTGAGTTATTGAGGGAGCACTTTCTCAGGTATTGAGGAAGCACTTTCTGAGTTATTGAGGGAGCACTTTCTGAGTATTGAGGGAGCACTATCTGAGGCATTTTGGGAGCACAATCTGAGGTCATGAGGGAGCAATTTCTGAGGTACTGAGGGAGCACTTTCTGAGGTATTGAGGCAGAACTATCTGAGGCATTGAGGGAAAAATATCTGAGGTATTGAGGGAGCAATTTCAGAGGTATTGAGGGAGCACTATCTGAGGTATTGAGGGAGCACTATCTGAGGTATTGAGGGAGCACTATCTGAGGCATTGAGGGAAAAATATCTGAGGTATTGAGGGAGCAATTTCAGAGGTATTGAGGGAGCACTATCTGAGTTATTGAGGGAAAACTATCTGGGGTATTTAGGGAGCACTTTCAGAGGTATTGAGGGAGTACTATCTGAGGTATTGATAGAGCACTATCTGAGGTATTGATGGAGGACTTTCTGAATTACTGAGGAAGCACTACCTGAGGTATTGAGGGAGCACTATCTGAGTAACTGAGGGAGCACTTTCAGAGGTATTGAGGGAGCACTTTCTGAGGTACTGAGGAAGGACTATCTGAGGTACTGAGGGAGCACTATCTGAGGTACTGAGGGAGCACTTTCTGAGGTATTGAGGGAACACTTCCAGAGGTATTGAGGGAGCACTTTCTGAGGTACTGAGGAAACACTATCTGAGGTACTGAGGCAGCACTATCTGAGGTATTGAGGGAGAACTATCTGAGGTACTGAGGGACCATTTTTCTGAAGTATTGAGGGAGCACTTTCTGAGGTACTGAGGGAGAACTATCTGAGGAAATAAGGGAGAACTATCTGAGGTACTGAGTGAGCACTTTCTGAGGTATTGAGGAAGCACTTTCTGAGGTATTGAGGGAGCACGTTCTGAGGTACTGAGGGAGAATTATCTGAGGTACTGAGGGAGCACTTTTTGAGGTATTGAGAGAGCACTATCTGAGGTATTGATGGAGCACATTCTGAGGTATTGAGGAAGCACTTTCTGAGGTATTGAGGAAGCACTTTCTGAGTATTGAGAGAGTACTTCTGAGGTATTGTGGGAGCACTTTCTGAGGTATTGATGAAGCACTTTCTGAGGTATTGAGGAAGCACTCTCTGAGGTATTGAGGGAGAACGATCTGAGGTATTGATGGAGCACATTCTGAGGTATTGAGAGAGCACTATCTGAGGCATTGAGCACGATCTGAGGCACTGAGGGAGCACTTTCAGAGGTATTGAGGGAGCACTTTCAGAGGTACTGAGGGAGACGTATCTGAGGTACTGTGGGAGAACTATCTGAGGTATTGAGCGAGCACTTTCTGAGGTATTGAGGGAGCATTATCTGAGGTATTGAGGGAGCACCTTCTGAGGTACTGAGGGATCACTTTCTGAGGTATTGAGGGAGCACTTTCTGAGGTATTGATGGAGCAAATTCTGAGGTAATGACGGTGCACTATCTGAGGTAGTGAGGGAGCAATTTCTGAGGTATTCAGGAAGCACTTTCTGAGGTACTGAGGGAGCACTTTCTGAAGTATTGAGGGAGCACTATCTGAAGTACTCAGGGAGAACTATCTCAGGTATTGAGGGAGCACTTTCTGAGGTATTGAGGGAGCACTATCTGAGGTACTGAGAGAGCAAGTTCTGAGGTATTGAGGGAAGCACACTCTGAGGTACTGAGGGAGAACTGTCTGTGGTATTGATGGAGCATTTTCTGAGGTATTGTATGAGCATTTTCTGAGGTACTGAGGGAGCAAGTTCTGAGGAATTGAGGGAGCACTATCTGAGGTACTGAGGGAACAAGTTCTGAGGTATTGAGGAAGTACTCTCTGAGTTACTGAGGGAGAACTATCTGCGGTACTGAGGAAGAACTATCTGAGGTACAGAGGGAGCACTTTCTGAGGTATTAAGGGAGTACTATCTCAGGCATTGAGGGAGCAATATCTGAGGTCCTGAGGGAACACTTTCTGAGGTATTTTGGGAGCACTGTCTGACGTACTGAGGAAGCACTATCTGAGGTTCTGAGCGAGTACCATCTGAGGTACTGAGGGAGAACTATTTGAGGTACTGAGGGACCGTTTGCTGAAGTATTGAGGGAGCACTTTCTGAGGTATTGAGTAAGCACTTTCTGAGGTACTGAGGGAGAACTATCTGAGGTACTGAGCGAGCAAGTTCTGAGATATTGAGGGAGCACTATCTGAGGTACTGAGGGAGAACTATCTGAGGTATTGATGGGCCACTTTCTGAGGTATTGAGGGAGCACTATCTGAGGTATTGAGGAAGCACTTTCTGAGGCATTGAGGGAGCACTTTCTGAGGTATAGAGGGAGCACTATCTGAGGTAATGAGGGAGCAATTTCTGAGGGTCAGAGGAAGCACTTTCTGAGGTGTTGAGGAAGCACTTTCGGAGGTATCGAGGGATCACTTTCTGAGGTACTGAGGGAGCACTTTCTGAGGTATTGAGGAAGCACTTTCTGAGGTATTGAGGGAGCACTTTATGAGGTACTGAGGGAGCACTTTCTGAGGTATTGAGGGAGCACTCTCTGAGGTACTGAGGGAGAACTATCTGTGGTATTGATGGAGAACTTTCTGAGGTATTGAGGAAGCACTTTCCGAGGTACTGAGGGAGCACTTTCTGAGGGTCAGAGGAAGCACTTTCTGAGGTATTGAGGGAGCACTATCTGAGGTACTGAGGGAACAAGTTCAGAGGTATTGAGGAAGCACTCTCTGAGGTACTGAGGGAGAACTATCTGAGGTACTGAGGGAGCACTATCTGAGGTACAGAGGGAGCAGTTTCTGAGGTATTGAGGGAGCACTTTCTGACGTACTGAGGAAGCACTAGCTGAGACTCTGAGTGAGTACTATCTGAGGTATTGAGGGAGCACTTTCTGAGGTACTGCGGGAGCACTATCTGAGGTATTGAGGGAGAACTATCTGAGGTATTGTGGGAGCACTATCTGAGATATTGAGGGAGCACTTTCAGAGGTATTGAGGGAGCACTTTCAGAGGTATTGAGGGAGCACTATCTGAGGTATTGAGGGAGCACTATCTGAGGTATTGAGGAGCACTATCTGAGGTATTGACGGAGAACTATCTGAGGTATTGAGCGAGCACTTTCAGAGGTTTTGAGGGAGAACTATCTGAGGTATTGAAGAAGAACTATCTTAGGTATTGATGGAGCACTTTCCGAGGTATTGATGTATCACTTTCTGAGGTACTGAGCGGACACTCTCTGAGGTATTGATGGAGCACTTTCGAGGTATTGAGGGAGAACTACCTGAGGTATTGATGGAACACTTTCTGAGGTATTGTGGGAGAACTTTCTGAGTTACTGATGGAACACTCTCTGAGGTATTGAGGGAGCACTTTCGAGGGACTGAGGGAGAACTACCTGAGGTATTGATGTATCACTTTCTGAGGTACTGAGCGGACACTCTCTGAGGTATTGATGGAGCACTTTCGAGGTATTGAGGGAGAACTACCTGAGGTATTGATGGAACACTTTCTGAGGTATTGAGGGCGAACTTTCTGAGTTACTGATGGAACACTCTCTGAGGTACTGAGGAAGCACTTTCTGAGGGTCAGAGGAAGCACTTTCTGAGGTATTGAGGGAGCACTGTCTGAGGTATTGAGGAAGCACTTTCTGAGGCATTGAGGGAGCTCTTTCTGAGTTATAGAGGGAGCACTATCTGAGGTACTGAGGGAGCGATTTCTGAGGGTCAGAGGGAGCACTTTATGAGGTACTGAGGAAGCACTTTCTGAGGTATTGAGGAATCACTTTCTGAGGTACTGAGTGAGCACTTTCTGAGGTATTGAGGAAGCACTTTCTGAGGTATTGAGGGAACACACTCTGATGTATTCTGGAAGCACTTTATGAGGTACTGAGGGTGCACTTTCTGAGGTGTTGAGGAAGCACGTTCTGACGTATTGATGAAGCACTTTCTGAGGTACTGAGGGAGAACTATCTGAGGTACTGAGGGAACCAGTTCTGAGGTATTGAGGGAGCACTTTATGAGGTACTGAGGGAGCACTTTCTGAGGTATTGAGGGAGCACTATCTGAAGTACTGAGCGAGCACTTTCTGAGGTATTGAGGAAGCACTTTCTGACGTACTGAGGAAGCACTATCTGAGGTTCTGAGCGAGTACCATCTGAGGTACTGAGGGAGAACTATCTGAGGTACTGAGGGACCACTTGCTGAAGTATTGAGGGAGCGCTTTCTGAGGTATTGAGGGAGAACTATCTGAGGTACTGAGGGAGCACTTTCTGAGGTATTGAGGGAGCACTATCTGAGGTACTGAGGGAACAAGTTCTGAGGTATTGAGGAAGCACTCTCTGAGGTACTGAGCGAGAACTCTCTGAGGTACTGAGGGAGCACTTTCTGAGGTATTAAGGGAGCAATATCTGAGGTACTGAGGGAGCGGTTTCTGAGGTATTTAGGGAGCACTTTCTGAGGTACTGAGTGAAAACTATCGAAGGTACTGAGGGAGAACTCTCTGAGGTACTGAGTGAGCAGTTTCTGAAGTATTGAGGGAGCACTTTCTGACGTACTGAGGAAGCACTAGCTGAGGTTCTGAGTGAGTACTATCTGAGGTACTGAGGGAGCACTTTCTGAGGTATTGAGGGAGCACTTTCTGAGGTATTGAGGGAGCACTTTCTGAGGTACTGCGGAGAACTATCTGAGGTACTGAGGGAGCACTTTCTGAGATATTGAGGGAGCAGTTTCTGAGGTACTGAGGGCGCACTTTCTGAGGTACTGAGGGCGCACTATCTGAGGTTCTGAGCGAGTATCATCTGAGGTACTGAGGGACCACTTGCTGAAGTATTGAGTAAGCACTTTCTGAGGTACTGAGGGAGAACTATCTGAGGTACTGAGCGAGCAAGTTCTGAGGTATTGAGGGAGCACTATCTAAGGTACTGAGGGAGAACTATCTGAGGTATTGATGGACCACTTTCTGAGGTATTGAGGAAGCACTTTCTGAGGGTCAGAGGAAGCATTTTCTGAGGTTTTGAGGGAGCAGGATCTGAGGTATTGAGGAAGCACATTCTGAGGCATCGAGGGAGCACTTTCTGAGGGTCAGAGGAAGCACTTTCTGAGGTATTGAGGAAGAACTTTCTGAGGTATTGAGGGATCACTTTCTGAGGTATTGAGGAAGCACTTTCTGAGGTATTGAGGAAGCACTTTCTGAGGTATTGAGGGAGCACTTTATGAGGTACTGAGGGAGCACTTTATGAGGTACTGAGGGAGCACTATCTGAAGTACTGAGGGAGCACTTTCTGAGGTATTGAGGAAGCACTCTCTGAAGTACTGAGGGAGAACTATCTGTGGTATTGATGGAGCACTTTCTGAGGTATTGAGGAAGCACTTTCCGAGGTACTGAGGGAGCACTTTCTGAGGTATTGAGGGAGCACTATCTGAGGTACTAAGGGAACAAGTTCTGAGGTATAGAGGAAGCACTCTCTGAGGTACTGAGGGAGAACTATCTGAGGTACTGAGGGAGAACTATCTGAGGTACTGAGGGAGCACTTTGAGGTATTAAGGGAGCACTATCTGAGGCATTGAGGGAGCAATATCTGAGGTACTGAGGGAGCACTTTCTGAGGTATTTAGGGAGCACTTTCTGAGGTACTGAGTGAGACCTATCTGAGGTACTGAGGGAGAACTATCTGAGATATTGAGGGAGCAGTTTCTGAGGTATTGAGGGAGCACTTTCTGACGTACTGAGGAAGCACTAGCTGAGGTTCTGAGTGAGTACTATCTGAGGTACTGAGGGAGCACTTTCTGAGGTATTGAGGGAGCACTTTCTGAGGTACTGAGGGAGAACTATCTGAGGTATTGAGGGAGCACTATCTGAGGTATTGAGGGAGAACTATCTGAGGTATTGAGGAGCACTATCTGAGGTATTGAGGGAGAACTATCTGAGGTATTGAGCGAGCACTTTTAGAGGTTTTGAGGGAGAACTTTCTGAGGTATTGAAGGAGAACTATCTTAGGTATTGTGGGAGCACTTTCTGAGGTATTGATGTAGCACTTTCTGAGGTGCTGAGGGGACACTTTCTGAGGTATTGATGGAGCACTTTCTGAGGTATTGAGCGAGCACTTTCAGAGGTATTGAGGGAGCACTATCTGAGGTATTGAGGGAGCACTATCTGAGGTAATGAGGGAGAACTATCTGAGGTATTGGGGAGCACTATCTGAGGTATTGACGGAGAACTATCTGAGGTATTGAGCGAGCACTTTCAGAGGTTTTGAGGGAGAACTATCTGAGGTATTGAAGGAGAACTATGTTAGGTATTGAGGGAGCACTCTCTGAGGTATTGATGGAGCATTTTCTGAGGTATTGATGTAGCACTTTCTGAGGTACTGAGCGGACACTTTCTGAGCTATTGATGGAGCACTTTCTGAGGTATTGAGGGAGCACTTTCTGAGGTACTGATGGAACACTCTCTGAGGTATTGAGGGAGCACTTTCGAGGTATTGAGGGAGAACTACCTGAGGTATTGAGGGAGCACTTTCTGAGGTACTGAGGGAGCACTTTCTGAGGTACTGATTGAACACTCTCTGAGGCGTTGAGGGAGCACTTTCTGAGGTACTGATGGAACACTCTCTGAGGTATTGAGGGATCACTTTCGAGGGACTGAAGGAGATCTACCTGAGGTATTGAGGGAGCACTTTCTGAGGAGACAGTGAGGTCTGCAGATGCTGGAGGTCAGAGCTGGAAATGTGTTGCCGGAAAAGCGCAGCAGGTCAGGCAGCATCAAGGGAACAGGAGAATCGACGTTTCGGGCATAAGGGCTTATGCCCGAAACGTCGATTCTCCTGTTCCCTGGATGCTGCCTGACCTGCTGCGCTTTTCCAGCAACACATTTCCAGCACTTTCTGAGGTATTGAGGAAGCACCTTCTGAGGTATTGAGGGAGCACCTTCTGAGGTACTGAGGGAGCACTCTCTGAGGTATTGAGGTAGCAATTTCTGAGGTACTGAGGGGACACTTTCTGAGGTATTGAGGGAGCACTATCTGACGTACTGAGGAAGCACTATCAGAAGTACTGATGGAGAACTATGTGAGGTATTGCTGGAGCACTTTCTGAGGTACTGATGGAACACTCTCTGAGGTATTGAGGGAGCACTTTCTAGGTATTGAGGGAGAACTACCTGAGGTATTGAGGGAGCACTTTCTGAGGTACTGAGGAAGCACTATCTGAGGTATTGAGGGAGCACCTTCTGAGGTACTGAGGAAGCACTATCTGAGGTACTGAGGGAGCACTTTCTGAGGTACAGAAGGAGAACTATCTGAGGTACTGAGGGACCACTTTCTGAAGTATTGAGGGAGCACTTTCTGAGGTATTGAGGGACCA
The DNA here is from genome assembly GCF_037043375.1 of Chiloscyllium plagiosum. Lineage (NCBI taxonomy): Eukaryota > Metazoa > Chordata > Chondrichthyes > Orectolobiformes > Hemiscylliidae > Chiloscyllium > Chiloscyllium plagiosum. The sequence continues at coordinate 92,126,451 of NW_028270183.1, forward strand.
CTATCTGAGGTATTGAGGAAGCACTTTTTGAGGTGTTGAGGGAGCACTTTCTGAGGTATTGAGGGAGGACTATCTGAGGTACTGAGGGTGCACTTTCTGAGGTATTGAGGGAGCAGTTTCTGAGGTATTGAGGGAGGACTATCTGAAGTACTGAGGGAGCACTTTCTGAGGTATTGAGGAAGCACTTTCTGAGGTATTGAGGGAGCACTTTCTGAGGTATTGAGGAAGCACTTTCTGAGGTAATGAGGGAGTATTTTCTGAAGTATTGAGGAAGCACTTTCTGAGGTATTGAGGGAGCACTTTCTGAGGTATTGAGGAAGCACTTTCTGAGGTATTGAGGGAGCACTTTCTGAGGTATTGAGGGAGCACTATCTGAGGTACTGAGGGAGAAATATCTGAGGTATTGAAGGAACACTTTCTGAGGTATTGAGGGCGCACTATCTGAGGTACTGAGGGAGCATTTTCTGAGGTATTGAGGAAGCACATTCTGAGGTAGTGAGGGAGAACTATCTGAGGTATTGAGCGAGCACGTTCAGAGGTTTTGAGGGAGTACTATCTGAAGTATTGAAGGAGAACTATCTTAGATATTGAGGGAGCACTCTCTGAGGTACTGAGGGGACACTTTCTGAGGTATTGAGGGAGCACTTTCTGAGGTACTGAGGGAGAACTATCTGAGGTACTGAGGGAGAAATATCTGAGGTATTGAAGGAACACTTTCTGAGGTATTGAGGGCGCACTATCTGAGGTACTGAGGGAGCATTTTCTGAGGTATTGAGGAAGCACATTCTGAGGTACTGAGGGAACTCAATCTGATGTATTGAGGAAGCACTTTATGACGTATTGAGCGAGCACTTTCTGAGGTATTGAGGGAGCACTATCTAAGGTACTGAGGGTGCATTTTCTGAGGTGTTGAGGAAGCAATTTCTGAGGTATTGATGAAGCACATTCTGAGGTACTGAGGGAGAACTATTTGAGGTACTGAGGGAGAACGATCTGAGGTATTGATGGAGCACTTTCTGAGGTATTGAGGGAGCACTATCTGAGGTATTGAGGAAGCACTTTCTGAGGTATTGATGGAGCACTATCTGAGGTATTGAGGAAGCACTTTCTGAGGTATTGAGGAAGCACTTTCTGAAGTATTGAGGGAGCACTTTCTGAGGTATTGAAGGAGGACTATCTGAGGTACTGAGGGAGCATTTTCTGAGGTATTGAGGGAGCACTCTCTGAGGTACTGATGGAACACTCTCTGTGGTATTGAGGGCGCACTTTCTGAGGTATTGAGGGAGAATTACCTGAGGTATTGAGGGAGCACTTTCTGAGGTACTGAGGAAGCACTATTTGAGGTATTGAGGGAGCACCTTCGGAGGTACTGAGAAAGCACGATCTGAGGTACTGAGGGAGCACTTTCTGAGGTACTGAGGGAGAACTATCTGAGGTACTGAGGGAGCACTTTCTGAGGTATTGAGGGACCACTATCTGAGGTACTGAGGGAGCACTTTCTGAGGTATTGAGGGACCACTATCTGAGGTACTGAGGGAGCACTTTCTGAGGTATTGAGGAAGCACTTTCTGAGGTATTGAGGGAACACACTCTGATGTATTCTGGAAGCATTTTATGAGGTATCGAGGGAGCACTTTCTGAGGTATTGAGGGAGAACTATCTGAGGTACTGAGGGTGCACTTTCTGAGGTGTTGAGGAAGCAATTTCTGACGTATTGATGAAGCACTTTGAGGTACTGAGGGAGAACTATCTGAGGTACTGAGGGAGAACTATCTGAGGTATTCATGGAGCACTTTCTGAGGTATTGAGGGAGCACTTTCTGAGGTGTTGAGGGAGCACTTTCTGAGGTACTGATGGAACACTCTCTGAGGTATTGAGGGAGCACTTTCGAGGTTTTGAGAGATAACTACCTGTGGTATTGACGGAACACTTTCTGAGGTATTGAGGGAGCACTTTCTGAGGTACTGAGGGAGAACTACCTGAGGTATTGAGGGAGCACTTTCTGAGGTACTGATGGAACACTCTCTGAGGTATTGAGGGAGCACTTTCGAGGTTTTGAGAGATATCTACCTGTGGTATTGACGAAACACTTTCTGAGGTATTGAGGGAGCACTTTCTGAGGTACTGAGGGAACACTCTCTGAGGTATTGAGGGACCACTTTCGAGTGACTGAGGGAGAACTACCTGAGGTATTGAGGGAGCACTTTCTGAGGTACTGAGGAAGCACTATCTGAGGTATTGAGGGAGCACCTTCTGAGGTCCTGAGGAAGCATTATCTGAGGTACTGAGGGAGCACTTTCTGAGGTACTGAGGGAGAACGATCTGAGGTACTGAGGGACCACTTTCTGAAGTATTGAGGGAGCATTTTCTGAGGTACTGAGGGAGCACGTTCTGAGGTATTGAGGGAAGCACACTCTGAGGTACTGAGGGAGAACTATCTGTGGTATTGATGGAGCATTTTCTGAGGTATTGAGGGAGCATTTTCTGAGGTACTGAGGGAGCAAGTTCTGTGGAATTTAGGGAGCACTATCTGAGGTACTGAGGGAACAAGTTCTGAGGTATTGAGGAAGCACTTTCTGAGGTACTGAGGGAGAACTATCTGCGGTACTGAGGGAGAACTATCTGAGGTACTGAGGGAGCACTTTCTGAGGTATTAAGGGAGCACTATCTGAGGCATTGAGGGAGCAATATCTGGGGTACTGAGGGAGCACTTTCTGAGGTATTTAGGGAGCACTTTCTGAGGTACTGAGTGAAAACTATCTGAGGTACTGAGGGAGAACTATCTGAGGTATTGAGGGAGCACTTTCTGACGTACTGAGGAAGCACTAGCTGAGGTTCTGAGTGAGTACTATCTGAGGTACTGAGCGAGCACTTTCTGAGGTATTGAGGGAGCACTTTCTGAGGTATTGAGGAAGCACTTTCAGAAGTACTGCGGGAGCACGATCTGAGGTATTGAGGGAGCACTATCTGACTTACTGAGGAAGCACTATCAGAGGTACTGATGGAGAACTATCTGAGGTATTGATGGAGCACTTTCTGAGTTATTGAGAGGCCACTTTCTGAGGTATTGATGGAACACTCTTTGAGGTATTGAGGGAGCACTTTCTCGGTATTGAGGGAGAACTACCTGAGGTATTGAGGGAGCACCTTCGGAGGTACTGAGGGAGCACTATCTGAGGTATTTTGGGAGCACCTTCGGAGGTATTGAGGAAGCACGATCTGACGTACTGAGGGAGCACTTTCTGAGGTACCGAGGGAGAACTATCTGAGGTACTGAGGGACCACTTTCTGAAGTATTGAGGGAGCACCTTCTGAGGTATTGAGGGACCACTATCTGAGGTATACTTTCTGAGGTATTGATGGAGCACTTTCTGAGGTAGCACTTTCTGAGGTACTGAGGGGACACTTTCTGAGGTATTGAGGGAGCACTTTCTGACGTACTGAGGAAGCACTATCAGAGGTACTGAGGGAGAACTGAGGTATTGATGGAGCACTTTCTGAGGTATTGAGGGGGCACTTTCTGAGGTATTGAGGGAGCACTTTCTGAGGTACTGATGGAACACTCTCTGAGGTATTGAGGGACCACTTTCGAGGTATTGAGGGAGAACTACCTGAGGTATTGAGGGAGCACTTTCTGAGGTACTGAGGGAGCACTTTCTGAGGTACTGAGGGAGCACTTTCGAGGTTTTGAGAGATAACTACCTGTGGTATTGAGGAAGCACTTTCTGAGGTATTGAGGGAGCACTTTCTGAGGTACTGATGGAACACTCTCTGAGGTATTGAGGGAGCACTTTCGAGGTTTTGAGAGATAACTACCTGTGGTATTGACGGAACACTTTCTGAGGTATTGAGGGAGCACTTTCTGAGGTACTGATGGAACACTCTCTGAGGTATTGAGGGACCACTTTCGAGGGACTGAGGGAGAACTACCTGAGGTACTGAGGGAGCACTTTCTGAGGTACTGAGGGAGAACTATCTGTGGTATTGATGGAGCATTTTCTGAGGTATTGAGGGAGCATTTTCTGAGGTACTGAGGGAGCAAGTTCTGTGGAATTGAGGGAGCACTATCTGAGGTACTGAGGGAACACCTTCTGAGGTATTGAGGAAGCACTATCTGAGGTTCTGAGGGAGCACTATCTGAGGTACTGAGGGAGAACTATCTGGGGTACTGAGGGAGAACTATCTGAGGTACTGAGGGTGCACTATCTGGGGTACTGAGGGAGAACTATCTGGTGTACTGAGGGAGAACTATCTGGGGTACTGAGGGAGAACTATCTGGGGTACTGAGGAAGCACTATCTGAGGTACTGAGGGAGAACTATCTGGGGTACTGAGGGAGAACTATCTGAGGTACTGAGGGAGCACTATCTGAGGTACTGAGGGAGAACTATCTGAGGTACTGAGGGAGCACTATCTGAGGTACTGAGGGTGCACTATCTGAGGTACTGAGGGAGAACTATCTGAGGTACTGAGGGAGAACTATCTGAGGTACTGAGGGAGCACTATCTGAGGTACTGAGGGAGCACTATCTGAGGTACTGAGGGAGAACTATCTGGGGTACTGAGGGAGAACTATCTGAGGTACTGAGGGAGAACTATCTGGGGTACTGAGGGAGAACTATCTGAGGTACTGAGGGAGCACTATCTGAGGTACTGAGGGAGCACTATCTGAGGTACTGAGGGAGCACTATCTGATCTACTGAGGGAGCACTATCTGATCTACTGAGGGAGAACTATCTGGGGTACTGAGGGAGAACTATCTGAGGTAGTGAGGGAGCACTATCTGAGATATTGATGGAGCACTTTCTGAGGTACTGAGGGTGCACTATCTGAGGTACTGAGGGAGCACTATCTGATGGTACAGAGTGCAGAGGGTAGAAAGGAACAGATGCAATTCTCTGATCATTTCCTCAGGGTCCCCGGGGCACTCTGGTGTCGTAATTTGAAATGGAAGCCACTCCCCATTTCAGCAGATCCAGATCATTTTACACAATCAGTGAAAAATAACAGCAGCATGTGTCTGAAACATGGTTTGGGGGAAAACTTTCATCAATCTATTGTTACTTGTTGCTTGGAGACATTTTAGAAAATCAGGCACCCAAACAGACTAATGCTGTCGATGCAAGAGCTGGTGCACAGGAAGATCCAACAAGTCTCTGCAGCTGCTGTCTGTCCCCCTGGAGCAGTCATCATGTGAGATCATGGCTCAGTCCTCGGAGAAATCATTTCTCCAGCAACACCCCGACAATGCCTTTACAGCTGTGTGTGTGTGTGAGAGAGAGAGAGAGAAACAGTCAGCTAGAGAGAGAGAGAGACTGTCCGTGTTTGTGTGTGTGAAAGAGTGGATGCATGTGTATCTCTGTGTGTCTGTATATGTGTGCGTGAGAGAGGAAGTGCATGTTCATGTGAGAGTGAGTGGCTGTGTGTGTGTTTGACGGTGTGTGTGTCTCTGTGTGCATGTGTGTGAGTGAGGGTGTGTGTGAGAGAGTGTGTATGTGTGTGTGAGAGTGTGTCTGTGTGTGTGAGAGTGTGTCTGTGTGTGTGAGAGTGTGTCTGTGTGTATGTGTGTGTGAGAGTGTGTCTGTGTATGTGAGAGAGTGTGTCTGTGTGTGAGAGAATATATCTGTGTCAATGTGTTTGTGTCTGTGTGTGCATGTGTCTGTGTGTCTATGTGTGTGTATGACAGTTTGTCTTGTGTGCTAGAGAGTGTGTATGTGTGTGTGTGTCTGTGTGTGCATGTGTGTGTGTCTATGTGTGTGTATGACAGTTTGTCTTGTGTGCTAGAGAGTGTGTATGTGTGTGTGAGAGAGTGTGTGTCTGTGTGCATGTGTGTGAGAGTGTGTCTATGTGTATTTGATGGAGTGTCTGTCTGCGTGTGTATGTGTGTGTGAGAGAGAGTGTAACTGTGTGTTTTTGTGTGTGTGAGAAAGAGTGTCTGTGTGTGTTTGAGGGATCGTGTGTCTGTCTGTGTGTATGAGTGTGAGAGAGAGTGTGTGTGAGAGAGACAGAGAGTGTGTGTGAGAGAGAGTGTGTCTATGTGCATGAGAGTGAGTAGGTGTGTGAGAGAATAAGAATGTGTGTGTGAGAGTGTGTGTGTAAATGAGAGAGCGTGTGTATATGTGTGTGTGAGAGAGAGAGTGTGTGTCTGTGTGAGAGAGAGTGTGTGTCTGTGTGTGCATGAGAGAGTGTCTGTGTGTGTGAGAGAGAGTGTTTCTGTGAGAGAGAGAGAGTGTGTCTGCATGTATGTGTGAGAGAGCGTGTCCATGTGTGTATTTGAGGGAGCGTATGTCTGTGCGTGTATGTGTGTGAGAGAGAAAGTGTGTGCTTGTGTGTGTGTGTGAGAGTGAGAGTTGTGCCTGTGTTTGTGTTTGAGGGAGTATGTGTGTGTGTGTGTGTATGTATGTAAATGAGCCAATCTTATTGGGTGCCCGTGAATATAAAATCCAGCTGCTGTTTCAGATGAATTGGTCCTTGTGTCTCCAAAGACACAAAAGCTGTAAGAGTGACTTAACTGGGGGAAAGAGAGTGCTGTTCATTCCAGTGGGGATTCATCCAGTAAACCTTCCCCACACACTAACATCCCTCTGGCAATGCAGTGACTAGTCCTGCACACAGTGCCCCAGGTACAAACCAATGTAATGTCACCATAGCCTTACCAGAGCATGGGACAGCTCCTCATTACAGAGCGGTGTCTGGTGGGGATGTAAACAGAGGGTCACCATGGTCCGGCTGAGGGGAGAGGTTGGGAAGGAGAGTCCTTCAGAGTAACTCTAGCTAGTGTGGTAAGCTAACTGCCCAGCCAACTGAGCTAACCAACCTCACTCCAGGGACATGCCCTGTATAACCCACTCATAGCCAGCCTGCACCTCAATAGGAGCCAGGAGCAAGGCCATTCGGCCCCACCCTAACCCAGAAGGGAGAGCACGGGAAGCTGATGAAGGAAACAAGCCCCTCCCATCTGGCCGTCTGAAATGGAGCTGGAGGACAGAGCACATCTGGCCTGCTGTTTGCTTCCCCGAGTCTGGCCTGCTCCACCTTACAGTGAGAGACTGAGGGGAACCTCAAGGAGATTTCACTTCTCACTGAGAGGCTGCAACTCCAATCCAAATCAGGCTGGTTCCCTCTGAGACTCATGGAAGAGGGCAGCACTCTACAGATCAGGCCCTTGTGTAGTTATAACCTCCAGTGTGGGGGCCAAGAGCTGGGAGGTAGTGTTAAGAACATAAGACCATCCGAAATAGGAACAGCAGACCATCCAGCCCCTCGAGCCTGCTCTGGTATTCAATAGGATCGTGGATGATTCAACAATCCATTTGGGAGCTGAAACTAGGACAATACAGAGACAGAGAATCAAATTATTCTGCCATGAGGAATCATCAGACGAAAGCACACACACACACGGACACACCCACACACAAACAGACACAGACACACATGGACACACACACAGACACAGACACACACACACAGACACACACACACAGACACACCCACACACACACGGACACACACACACACACACACACGGACACACACACACACCCACACAAACACACGGACACACAGACACATCCACACACACACACACACACACACACACAGACACACCCCCACACACACACACACACACACACACACACGGACGGACGCACACACACACAGACACACACACGGACACGGACACACACACACAGACACAGACACACACACACACACGGACACCCACACACACAGACACACACACACACACAGACACAGACGCACACAGACACAAACACAGACACACACGCAGACACACACACACACACACACACAGACGCACACAGACACACACACACGTAGACACACAGACACAAACACAGACACACACACTCACTTACACACACACAGACACACACACACACATACCACGCACGCACACGCACACAGACATACACGCACACAGACACACACAAACACACAGTGGGATTCAGGCTGTCTGTGGGAACGGGGAGAGACAAAGGAGCAAAATGCTAGAGAGGGATCTGATCCCACAGATTTCACTGCTTCCCTCTCTCTCTGCAGCTCTCATGTCTATTTCTGTGTTCCCAGTTCTCTCTCCCACATCTTTCCTTCAATCCCTATCTCTCAACATCCTTCACATCTCTGTCCAATGTACATTTCCCAGTGTTCTGCAAATCTCTCTCTGCATCTGTCTGACAGCTCTGTGGGATCTTGCTATTCCTGTCTGTACATCACTCTAGCCACATCACAGCCCCTACCACCACCCCACTCTCTCAGCTCTATCTCTCTGCTGTTGCAGCTCCTCTCTCTCTCTCTCTGTCCTATATCTCTCCCTGGGATTCCGTCTTGCTGTCTGCCTGAACTTCTCTCCCTGCCTTTCTCTCCCCATTTTCACCTTGTATCTGTCTGACATTGTATTTCTCTTCCTGGAGTTTCACTCTCTCTCTCTCTCTGTCCTGCTCTCTCTCAGTTCTTCTCACTTCCTCTCCCCTTTCCCCCCCGCCTGTCTTTGTCTTGTTCTCTCCCTCCCTCACGCTGTCTGTCCGTCCATCTCTCTTTCTCTCCGGTAGTTTCTCTCCCTCTTTCTCCCAGGACCCCTCTGCTCTGTCCCAGTGACTGGGGAAGGGGCATTGGGATGAGTTTGCCTCAGTGCCTGGTCTCTCCCAGGATTTACCCCGACTGTGGGGAGGGGGTGAATGGATGGAACATGAAGTACTTTTCTGAGTGCGTCTGAAAAAGAGAGAAAGAGAACGAGAAAGGGAGAGTGACAGAAAGAGAGAGAGACATGGAGAGAGTGGAGATAGAGAAAGTGGAGAGAGAGAAATGGGCAGTAAGAGTCAGGGAGGTGGAGTGAGAAAAGGACAGAGTGAGAGAGCCAGGGAGAGAGAGAGTGAGAAGGACATATATGGAGGGAGAAGGACAGTGTGTGTACTTGGCGATGGTTTTAGAGTGGGATCTTGCTGTGCATTACAGCACTCAGTCAAAAGGCGAGTTAGTCTCTGCACTATGTCCACCAGCCCACGGGCTGTAAGTCTGCATGGGAAGGGGGAGAGTGGGAGACACGGAGGGAGTGGGACAGCCAGAGACAGGGGGAGGGTTTGATGGGGTTTTGGGGTTGGTGGAGAAAGGAGGGGCTGTTGTCATAGAGAGATGAAGGGAGGGATAGCATGTGATGCAAAGTCTGAGACAGGGTGGAGAAGAGGTCCTCACACGAAGGATAGTCAATGAGGCCATTCAGGGGCCAACCCTGAGGATCCTGAACCAGACCAGGATCATTTAATGGGGCAGGGGGATGATGGGCAGAAAGGACTCCATCTGTGATGCAAACCTTCTGTAATTCTCGGGCTGGGATCTTGCTGTACATTAAAATAAGTCACAGGCCAGTCAGTGAACCCAGACTCATTTACCGGTGTGAGAAAGTGAGGACTGCAGATGTTGGAGAGTCAGAGTTACAAAGTGAGGAGCTGGAGAAGCACAGCAGGTCAGCCAGGAGAGTCAATGGTTCAGGCCTGACCTGCTGGGCTTTTCCAGCTCCACACTTTTCCACTCAACTCCCTCTGCCCCAGGGAGTGGGGCTCACAGCAATGTTGGGGGGGGGGGCAGCAAAATATTTGAGGGGGGCACAGTTGGTGAGGTAGGTATTTTGGAGGGAAGGTATTGGGGGAAGGGAATAAATTTGGGAGGAGAGTGAAAATGAGGGGCAAATGTTTTTAGGGGGTTCAAATTTGGGTGAACACTTTCAGGTCTGAAATAAAGAAAAAGAGAAAAGGAGTGTGAGAAAAAGAGAGAGAGGTAGAGAGAGTGGGGATGGAGAAGGGGATGAGAGAAAGATGGGGCAGAGACAGACAGTGAGAGGGAGGGTGTGAGAGAAAGGCAGATTGAGAGAAAGAGACAGACAGGGAGAGAGCAGGACAAAGAGAGAAGGGGAAGTCAGACTGAGACAAACAGGCGTTGAAGCATGGACAGACTGAAGGGGGGACACTCAGTATTCCAGGTGGTTCCAGCTCCCTCTCTCTCAATGGGTTTTCACACTCCCTCTCTCCCATGCTCCTGGGGTTTCCTTCAGCTTGTCTCTCTCTCTCCCTCTCTCTCTCCCTCTCTCTGGATGGTGAGCTGGTCTCTGTCCCTTGCCATGTTGGTCATCTCAGAAAGCCTCCAGAAAATTCAAGAGATCAGTCTGCAGGTGATCCCTGGTTTTGTTCATTTCTGGATGGTTTCCCAGAACCTTCTCTCCTTCTGGCCCATTCGGAGAATCCGTTAATAGTTTGAAGCGTTGCTGATCATTTGGATGGCTTGTTCCTGTTAGTTTCTTTGTGTAGCAGGACCCGGTGCCTTCCTGTCTGGGCCCTCCTTTGTTTGGTGGAGACGTTGTTAGGGATATGTCTGCCCAGGGGACCTGCTGCCTTTGACATTATGCTGATGGGATAACCATCTGGCTGCTGTCTGGCTTTTGTGATTTGGGAGTATAACTTGTCCGATATACCCAGCATCTCTTGGCTGTCTATCTGTGTTTTAGCAAGGAGGCCGCAACATTTCACCCATTCCTCCTCCCCCCACCCAGTCTTTTGAATGGAAAGAAGCTTATACAATGAATTACAAACCTAATTTTAAAAGCTGGTTATGTTTGTTGTCAGAGTAGCCTGCTGTTTGAGTGAAAGCCATTTTGTACATTGGTCAAACCAATTGTCATATGGCTGATAAGTGATATCATAGAATCCCTACAGAGCAGAAACAGGCCCTTCAGCCCATCGAGTCCACAATGACCCTCTGAAGAGAATCCAACTCAGATCCATCTCCTGATGATATCCCTGAAACCCTGCATTTCCCATGGCTATTCCAGCTAACCTGAATATCCCTCAACACTATGGGCAATCTGTCAAAAATGTGCAGATGCAGGGAGAATGTACAAACTCCACACAGACAGTCGCTCAAGAGTGGAATCAAACCCAGGTCTCTGGCGCTGTGAGGTAACAGTGCTAACCACTGAGCGACTGTGGCTCTCCCAACTGTTTCGACAAAACATATTCCATTCTGAGAATCCATACAGAATTATGATGCATAGCCAACATCCAGTGAGCAGAATAAATGCAAGGGAATGAGACCTGCTGACTCAAACTCCTGGAATTCCCTCCCTAAGGACATTGTGGGTCCACCACCTGCAACAGTTCAAGGAGGCAGCTCACCACCAAAACCAGCTCCCGAGCAGCTACGGACAGGCCATCAATACTGGGCCCAGCCAGGAACACTCAAACATTGCAAATGAATGAAACTAAGGTGATCACCCGGGGAGTTCCATCTCCCTTCCAGCCCCTGGGGGTGTGGCCAGGTATTATTCACCATGACCGTACCCTTCTGTTACAGCCTACAATCACCGGTATCCCGAGATATATCATGGTGAGGGCAGTTAGGGACACAGCCGATGTGGTCCTCTCTATCTATCACTCCTCTCTCTATCTCACCCCTCTCTCTCTCTCACTCTCCCTCAGCGCTTCTCTCTCACACCGCTTCTCTCTCTCTCTCAGCCCTCTCTCACTCTCACCCCTCTCTCTCTTACCCCTCTCTCTATCTCACCCCTCTCTCTCTCACTCTCCCTCAGCGCTTCTCTCTCACACCGCTTCTCTCTCTCTCAGCCCTCTCTCACTCTCACCTGTCTCTCTCTCTCTCACCCTCTCTCTCTTACCCCTTCTCTCTCACACACACCCCCTCTCTCTCTTACCCCTCTCTCTTCTCACACCTCTCTCTCTCTCTCCCTCAGCGCTTCTCTCTCACACCACTTCTCTCTCTCTCGCCCCTCTCTCACTCTCACCCCCTCTCTCTCACACACACCCTCTCTCTCTCACACCCCTCTCTCTCTCACCTCTCTCTCACCCTCTCTCTCTCTCACCCCATCTCTCTTGCACCCTCTCTCACCCCCTCTCAGGCCCTCTCTTTCAGCCCCCCTCTCTCTCTCACCCCCCTCTCTCTCTCTTACACCCTCTCTCTCACCCCTTTCTCTCTCTCACCCTCTCTCTCTCTCACCCCATCTCTCTTGCACCCTCTCTCACCCCCTCTCTCTCAGGCCCTCTCTTTCAGCCCCCCTCTCTCTCTCACCCTCCTCTCTCACACCCCTCTCTCTTACACCCTCTCTCTCACCCCTTCTCTCTCTCACCCCTTCTCTCTCTCACCCCTTCTCTCTCTCCTACTTTCTTTCACACCCTCTCTCTCAGGCCCTCTCTTTCAGCCCCCCTCTCTCTCACCCCTCTCTCTCACACACCTCTCTCTCTCTCAACCCCCTTTCTCTCACCCCCCCCTCTCTCTCACTCTCTCTCACCCCTTTCTCTCTCACCCCTTCTCTCTCACCTACTCTCTCTCACCTACTCTCTCTCACCTACTCTCTCTCACACCCTCTATCTCAGGCCCTCTCTCTCTCTCTAGCACCCTCTCTCAACCTCTCTTTGTGTCACACCCTTCTCTCTCTCTCACCCTCTCTCTCTCTCTTACCCCTCTCTCTCACACCGCTTCTCTCTCTCACCCTCTCTCTCTGTCAGCCTGTCTCTCTCTCTCACCCCCTATCTCTCTCACACCCCCTCGCTCCCTCACTCCTCTCTCTCTTTCACCCCTCTGTCACCCCTCTCTCAACCTTCTCTCTCTAACCCGTCTCTTCCTCTCTCACACCTCTCTCTCTCAGCCCCTCTCTCTCTCCCCAGCCTCTCCCACCCTGATCTCTCTCACAGTCCCTCTCTCTCTCACCCCTCGCTCTCTCTCATCCCTCTCTCTGATCCCTCTCTCTCTCACCCCTCTCTCTCACACACATCTCTCTCATCCTCTCTCTCACCCCTCTCTCCTACCCCTCTCTCTCACCCTCTCTCTCAACCTCTCTCTCAACCCCTCTGTCACCCCTTCTCTCTCAGCCCTCTCTCTCTCAGCCCACCTAGTCACTCCAGTCTTTCCCACCCTGATCTCTCTCACACACTCTCTCTCACCATCTCTCTCTCTCACCCCTTCACTCTCTCATCCTGTCTCTCTGTCAGCCTGTCTCTTTCTCACCCGCTCTCCCTTCCACCCCTCTCTCTCCCTCACCCCTCCCTCTCTCACCCCTCTCTCTTTCACTCCTCTCTCTCACCCCTCTCTCTTTCACTCCTCTCTCTCTCACCCTCTCGCTCTTACCCATCTCTCTCTCTTACACACCTCTCTCTCTCACGCCTTCTCTCTCACCCTCTCTTTCACAGCCCCTCTCTCTCAGCTCTTCTCTCTCTCATCCCTTTCTCTCTCATCCCACTCTCTCTCACCTCCTCTCTCACACCCTCTCTCTCTTACCCCTCTCTCTCACACTGCTTCTCTCTCTCTCACCCGTCTCTCACTCTCACCCTTTTCTCCCTCTCTCATCCCACTCTCTCTCACTCTCTCTCTCAACCTCTCTCTCTCAAGCCCTCTCTTTCAGCCCATTGCTCTCTCACCCCCCACCCCCCCACACACCTCTCTCTCAACCCGCTGTCGCTCTCACACTCCCCTCTCTCTCTCTCTCTCACCCTCTCTCTCAACCCTCTCTCTCAGGCCCTCTCTTTCATCCCCCCTCTCTCTCACACACCCTTCTCTCTCTCTCTCACCCTCTATCTCTCTCATCCCCTCTCTCTCTCACACACCTCTCTCTCACCCTTTCTCTCTCACCTCACTCTCTCTCACTCCCCTCTCTCTCACACCCTCTCTATCACCCCCCTCTCTCTCACACCCTCTCTCTCTCATACCTCTCTCTCACCCTTCTCTCTCACCCTTCTCTCTCACCCCTCTCTCAGGCCCGCTCTTTCAGCCCCTCTCACCCCTCTCTCTCTCTCACCCTCTCTCTCACGCTCCTCTCTCCCACCCTCTCTCTCTCTCACTCATTCTCTCTCACCCCCTCTCTCTCTTACACCCCCTCTCTCTCTCACACCTCCCTCTCTCTCACCCCTCGCTCTCATCCCGCTCTCCCTCTCACATCTTTCTCTCTCATCCCTCTCTCTCATACCCTCTCTCTCACTCCCCTCTCTCTCAGGCCCTCTCTCTCATCCCCACTCTCACTTCTCTCTCACTGCCTCTCTCATCCCCCTCTCTCAGTCTATCCCTTCCAGCCCCTCTATCTCTCTCACCCTTTCTCTCTCACCCCTTTCTCTCTCATACCCTCTCCCTCACACACCCCTCTCCCTCACACACCCCTCTCCCTCACACACCCCTCTCCCTCACACACCCCTCACCCCCCCTCCCTCACCCCCTACTCCCTCACCCCCTACTCCCTCTCTCTCTACTCCCTCTCATCCCCTCTCTGTCACACACCCCTCTCTTTCACCCCTCTTTCTCACACACCCCTTCTCTCACCCCCCTCACTCTCACACCCTCTCTCTCTCACCCTTCTCTCTCTCTCTCACCCTCACCCCGCTCTATCTGTCATCCCCTCCCTCTCTCCCCTCTCTCTCACCCCCTCACTCTCACACCCTCTCTTTCTTAGCCCTCTCACTCTCTCACCCCTCCCACTCTCACCACTCTGATTCTCTCTCACCCCTCCCACTCTCATTCTCTCTTACCCCTCTCTCTTTCACCCCCTCTGTCTTACCCCTCTCTCTCACCCCCTCTCTCTCCCCCATTCTCTCCCCCCTTTCTCTCCCCCACTCTCACTCACCCCCTTTCTCTTTCTCACCCCGATCTTTCCCATCCCCTCTCTCTCTCACATTCTCTCAGCCTTCTCTCTCTTTCCCCTCTCTCTCTTACCCCCTCTCTCACGACTCTCTCTTACCTTCTCACTCTCACCCACTCTTTCTCTGCCTGTCTCTCACACCCCGCCACTCTCTCACCCCTCTCTCTCTCACCCTTTCTCTCTCAACCCTCTCTCTCATTACCCCTCCCTCTCACACCTCTCTCTCTCCTACCCCTCTCTCTTACACCTCTCTCTGTCTCTCATCTGTCTCTCACCCTCTGTCTCTCACCCCTTCTCTCCCACCCTCTCTTTCAGCCCCTCTCTCTCACACCCCCCTCTCTCAACCCACTGTTTCTCTCACACCCCTCTCCCTCACCCCTGTCTCTCTTACCCCTCTCTCTTACACACCTCTCTCTCACCCTGTCTCTCAACCCCCGCTCTCTCTCACATCCCTCTCCCTCTCTCACCCATTCTCTCTCACTCCCCTCTCTCTCTCACCCCTCTCTCTCTTACACGCCTCTATCTGTCACACCCCTCTCTCTCACCCCTCTCACTCTCTCACACCTCTCTCTCTCATCCCCCTCTCCCACCCCCTCTCTCTCACCCCCTCTCTGTTACACCCCATCTCTCTCACCTGCTCTCTCTTTGTCACTCACTCTCTCTCTTTCTCACTCTCTCTCACCCCTTCTCTCTCAACTCCTCTCTCTCCCGCCCTCTCTCTCCCCTCTCTCCCCCACTGTCACTCACCCCCTTTCTCTTTCTCACCTGCGCTCTCCCCCACCCTAATCTTTCTCATCCTCCCTCTGTCTCACCCTCTCACCCGTATCCCTCTTTTCCCCCTCTCTCTTACCCCCTCTCTCTCACCCCTCCCCTCTCTCTCACCCCTCCCCTCTCTCTCACCCCTCCCCTCTCTCACCCCCCTTCTCTCACACCCCCCTTCTCTCACACCCCCCTTCTCTCACAGCCCCCTCTCTCCACCCTCTCTCTCAGCCCCCTCCCTCTCTCCCCAGTCTCTCCCACCCTGATCTCTCTCACACACCTTCTCTCACATGCTTCTCTCTCTCACCCTCTCTCTCTCCCACCCCTCTCTCTCTCATTCCCCTATCTCTATCTCACCCCCTCTCTCTCAGGCCCTCTCTCTCTCAGCCCCTCTCTCTTTCACCCCTCTCACCCTCTCTCTCTCACCCTCTCTCTCTCATCTTTGTCTCTCTAACTCAGTCTGTCTCTCTCTCACCCCCGTCTCTTTCTCACCCACTCTCTCTTCCACCCCTACCTCTCTCTCACACCCTCTCTCTCCCTCATCCCTCTCTCTCCCTCACCCTTCTCTCCCTCTCACCCCTCTCTCTCTTGCCCGTCTCTCTCTCTCCCTCTCTCTTAACCCTCTCTCTCACCCGCTCTCTCTCACCCCGTCTGTGGTGTAAAATTATGTCCCAATACATGTGTGAATCATAATGTAACACATGTATTGGGCCAAGCAGTGGAATGTGGTGAAAGGGTTAAAATTGTGTCCCAATACATGTGTGAATCTAACCGAAAATGGAAGGTGTCGCTTAGTCCCGTGTGAATCTTATTACACACCTTCCCGTGTGAATCTTCTTATCTGTATTTGACCAGAATTGAATGTGTTTTTCAGCCTTGCTCTGCTGTTCACATGAATGTTTAGATCTCGAAAAGAGTATATCAGCTGGAAAAGTCTCCAGTTCGGTAGAGTCTGCTCCGGGGTTGCGTTTAACCGCCGAGCGTGGGTTGTTGGCAACCGCTCTACGAGAACTGACGGCTCCCAGTTCCGGTAACACGTAGAGTGAGTATCAACCAGACCCGTTGTAAGTACGAGACCTGGTTGTGGCGACGCTGCGGGGAATAAAACACTTATATTCTAGCAGACTCGCCTCTTGGCTGTTTGTTCTGTGTCAGACTACTTTCCTGCGAGCCTGGTCCTTGACCTTGAGAATTTTTTTAAAACACCGTCTTTCTCACCTCCTCTCTCTCATCCCCTCTCTCTCACCCCTTCTCTCTGACCCCTCGCTTTCACCCTGTCTCTCTCTCAGCCTGTCTCTCTCTCACCCCCTCTCTCTCACATCCTCTCTCTCCTACCCGTCCATTTCTTACCCCTCTCTCTCCCACCTCTTCTCTCCCACCCCTTCTCTCCCACCCCTTCTCTCCCACCCCTTCTCTCCCACCCCTTCTCTCTCACCCCTTCTCTCTCACGCCCACTCTTTCAGCCCCTCTCTCTCCCTTCCCTCTCACACACCGCTCTCTCATCCTCTGTCTCTCACTCCTCTCTCTCTTACCACTCTCTCTCTCACCCCTCTCTCTTACACCCCTCTCTCTGTCACACCCCTCTGCTTCACCACTCTCACTCTCTCACACCTCTCTCTCATCCCCCTCTCCCACCCCCTCTCTCTCACTCCCTCTCTGTTACACACCCTCTCTCTCACCTGCTCTCTCTTTACACTCACTCTCTCTCTTTCTCACTTACTCTCTATCTTTTTCACTCACTCTCTCTCTTTCTCACCCCTTCTCTCTCAACTCCTCTCTCTCAGGCCCTCTCTTTCATCCCCCCTCTCTCTCACACACCCTTCTCTCTCTCTCTCACCCTCTATCTCTCTCATCCCCTCTCTCTCTCACACACCTCTCTCTCACACACCTCTCTCTCACACACCTCTCTCTCACACACCTCTCTCTCACACACCTCTCTCTCACCCTTTCTCTCTCACCTCACTCTGTCTCACACCTCACTCTCTCTCACACCCTCTCTCTCACACCCTCTCTCTCACCTCCCTCTCTATCACCCACCTCTCTCTCACCCACCTCTCTCTCACCCACCTCTCTCTCTCACACACCTCTCTCTCACACACCTCTCTCTCACACACCTCTCTCTCACCCTTTCTCTCTCACCTCACTCTCTCTCACACCTCACTCTCTCTCACACCCTCTCTATCACCCACCTCTCTCTCACCCACCTCCCTCTCTCACACACCTCCCTCTCTCACACACCTCCCTCTCTCACACACCTCCCTCTCTCACACACCTCCCTCTCTCACACACCTCCCTCTCGCACACACCTCCCTCTCTCACACACCTCCCTCTCTCACACACCTCCCTCTCTCACACACCTCCCTCTCTCACACACCTCCCTCTCTCACACACCCCCCTCTCTCACACACCCCCCTCTCTCTCACCCCCCTCTCTCTCACTCCCCTCTCTCTCACTCCCCTCTCTCTCACTCCCCTCTCTCTCACTCCCCTCTCTCTCACTCCCCTCTCTCTCACTCCCCTCTCTCTCACTCCCCCCTCTCTCACTCCCCCCTCTCTCACTCCCCTCTCTCTCACTCCCCTCTCTCTCACTCCCCCCTCTCTCACTCCCCTCTCTCTCACTCCCCTCTCTCTCACCCCTCTCTCTCACCCTTCTCTCTCACCCTTCTCTCTCACCCTTCTCTCTCACCCTTCTCTCTCACCCCTCTCTCAGGCCCACTCTCTCACCCTCTCTCTCTCTCTCACCCTCTCTCTCACGCTCCTCTCTCCCACCCTCTCTCTCTCTCACTCATTCTCTCTCACCCCCTCTCTCTCTTACACCCCTCTCTCTCTCACACCTCGCTCTCATCCCGCTCTCCCTCTCACATCTTTCTCTCTCATCCCTCTCTCTCTCATACCCTCTCTCACCGCCCCCCTCTCTCACACCCCTCTTTCTCACACCCCTCTTTCTCACACCCCTCTTTCTCACACCCCTCTTTCTCACACCCCTCTCTCTCACACCCCTCTCTCTCTCACGCCCTCTCTCTTACCCCCTCTCTCTCTCACCCCCTCTCTCCCTCACCTCGTTCTATCTGTCTCCCCTCTCACTCTCCCACACCCTCTCTTTCTTAGCCCTCTCACTCTCTCTCATGCCTCTCTCTCACCTTCTCTCTCTCACCTATTCTTTCTCTGCCTGTCTCTCTCTCACCCCCTCTCTTTCTCACCTGCTCTCTTCCACTCCGATCTCTCTCACACACGCTCTCTCTCACCCCTCTCTCTATTACCTCTCTCTCTCACACACACACACCACTCTCTCTCAGAACCCTCTTGCTCTACCCAGTCTCTCACAACCTGATCTCTCTCACTCACCTTCTCTCTCACGCCTCTCTCTCTTACACCCTCTCTCTCTCAGACCCTCTCTCTCTCAGACCCTCTCTCTCTCAGACCCTCTCTCTCTCACCCTCTCACTGTCTTTCACCCCTCTCTCTCTTACCTCTCCCTCTCACCCCCTCTCTGTCACACGTCTCTCTCTCTTTCAGCCCTTCTCTCTCTCACACCCCACTTCTCTCACAGACCTCTCTCTCAACCCTCTGTCTCTCACACACCTCTCTCTCTCACCTTCTCTCTCACCCCCTTCTCTCTCTCACACCTTTCTCTCTCTCTCTCTCTCACCCTCTCTTTCTAACCCCTCTCTCTCACTAACCCCTCTCCCTCTTAACCCTCTCTCTCACACACACACACATCTCTCTCACCCTTTCTCTCTCAACCCTCTCTCTTACCCCCCTCTCTCTCACACACTCTCTCTCTCACCACTTCTCTCTCACTGCCTCTCTCATCCCCCTCTCTCAGTCTATCCCTTCCAGCCCCTCTCACTCTCTCACCCCTCTATCTCTCTCACCCTTTCTCTCTCACCCCTTTCTCTCTCATAACCTCTCTCTCAGGTCCCCTCTCTCTCTCACACCCCTCCCTCACCCACCCCTCTCCCTCACCCCCTACTCCCTCACCCCCTCTGTCACACACCCCTTCTCACACACCCCTTCTCTCTCACCCTTCTCTCTCCCCCTTCTCTCTCACCCTTCTCTCTCACCCTTCTCTCTCTCTCTCACCCCCTCTCTCCCTCACCCCGCTCTATCTGTCATCCCCTCCCTCTCTCCCCTCTCTCTCACCCCCTCACTCTCACACCCTCTCTTTCTTAGCCCTCTCACTCTCTCACCCCTCCCACTCTCACCACTCTGATTCTCTCTCACCCCTCCCACTCTCATTCTCTCTTACCCCTCTCTCTTTCACCCCCTCTCTGTCTTACCCCTCTCTCTCACCCCCTCTCTCACACCCTCTCTCTCCCCCATTCTCTCCCCCCTTTCTGTCCCCCACTCTCACTCACCCCCTTTCTCTTTCTCACCCCGATCTTTCCCATCCCCTCTCTCTCTCACATTCTCTCAGCCTTCTCTCTCTTTCCCCTCTCTCTCTTACCCCCTCTCTCACGACTCTCTCTTACCTTCTCACTCTCACCCACTCTTTCTCTGCCTGTCTCTCTCTCTCACACCCCGCCACTCTCTCACCCCTCTCTCTCTCTCACCCTTTCTCTCTCAACCCTCTCTCTCATTACCCCTCCCTCTCACACCTCTCTCTCTCCTACCCCTCTCTCTTACACCTCTCTCTGTCTCTCATCTGTCTCTCACCCTCTGTCTCTCACCCCTTCTCTCCCACCATCTCTTTCAGCCCCTCTCTCTCACACCCCCCTCTCTCTCACACACCTCTCTCAACCCACTGTTTCTCTCACACCCCTCTCCCTCACCCCTGTCTCTCTTACCCCTCTCTCTTACACACCTCTCTCTCACCCTGTCTCTCAACCCCCGCTCTCTCTCACATCCCTCTCCCTCTCTCACCCATTCTCTCTCACTCCCCTCTCTCTTACACGCCTCTATCTGTCACACCCCTCTCTCTCACCCCTCTCTCTCTCTCATCCCCCTCTCCCACCCCCTCTCTCTCACACCCCATCTCTCTCACCTGCTCTCTCTTTGTCACTCACTCTCTCTCTTTCTCACTTACACTCTCTATCTTTTTCACTCACTCTCTCTCTTTCTCACTCCCTCTCTCTCTCTCACCCCTTCTCTCTCAACTCCTCTCTCCCGCCCTCTCTCTCCCCTCTCTCCCCCACTGTCACTCACCCCCTTTCTCTTTCTCACCTGCGCTCTCCCCCACCCTATTCTCATCCTCCCTCTGTCTCACCCTCTCACCTGTATCCCTCTTTTCCCCTCTCTCTCACCCCTCCCCTCTCTCTCACCCCTCCCCTCTCTCTCACCCTCCCCTCTCTCACCCCTCCCCTCTCTCTCACCCCTCCCCTCTCTCTCACCCCTCCCCTCTCTCACCCACCCCTCTCTCTCTCACCCCCTTCTCTCTCACCCCCCTTCTCTCACCCCCCTTCTCTCTCACCCCCCTTCTCTCACACCCCCCTTCTCTCACACCCCCCTTCTCTCACACCCCCCTTCTCTCACACCCCCCTCTCTCCACCCTCTCTCTCTCAGCCCCCTCCCTCTCTCCCCAGTCTCTCCCACCCTGATCTCTCTCACACACCTTCTCTCACATGCTTCTCTCTCTCACCCTCTCTCTCTCTCATTCCCCTATCTCTATCTCACCCCCTCTCTCTTTCACCCCTCTCTCTTTCACCCCTCTCTCTTTCACCCCTCTCACCCTCCCTCTCTCATCTTTGTCTCTCTAACTCAGTCTGTCTCTCTCTCACCCCCGTCTCTTTCTCACCCACTCTCTCTTCCACCCCTATCTCTCTCTCACACCCTCTCTCTCCCTCATCCCTCTCTCTCCCTCACCCTTCTCTCTCTCTTGCCCGTCTCTCTCTCTCCCTCTCTCTTAACCCTCTCTCTCACCCCCTCTCTCTCACCCGCCCTCTCTCACCCCGTCTTTCTCACCTCCTCTCTCTCATCCCCTCTCTCTCACCCCTTCTCTCTGACCCCTCGCTTTCACCCTGTCTCTCTCTCAGCCTGTCTCTCTCTCACCCCCTCTCTCTCACATCCTCTCTCTCTCCTACCCGTCCATTTCTTACCCCTCTCTCTCTCACCTCCCTCTCCCACCCCTTCTCTCCCACCCCTTCTCCGGCACTTTTATTTCCCTTCCCAGGAACAAAGACACGGAGGAGTCTATCCAAAATTTTTCATTCAACTTTGCAAAGTCGGGTGCGAAAATGGTACACACACATTAATAATAATCTCCACACATTATATACACGTAAATGTGGGCTGGGTCTCCTACTGCTGTCTTGACCAATGAGTGCTGGGGTTCCCCACCGTTTTCCTTATTTGGGTTCTGGTGCCTGCGATTATTTTGTTATTCACTTGGCCAATCAGTGTTCGAGTTCCCCGTTCTTTCCTTATATGGATGATGTTGTACAACTGTGGTTAAGGGCGGTCTCTCAGCTATCGAGGAAAGCTGTTACAATTGTTTCATTCATAAAAACATGGGGGAGGTCCGGCACCAGTTTCGAGTGTCTGCTTGTGTTTACTATAAGGTAGAAAAGACTAAAATGCAGCTAACCGTTTAAAAATTACACTACCCCCTACACCCTCTTTCTCCGTCACCCCTCTCTCTCTCCCACCCCAATCTCTTTTACATCCCCCCTCTCTCTCACACACATTCTCACACACCCTCTCTGTCACTCACTTAAACCTCTCCCTCTCACCGCCCTCTCACCCCTCTCTTTCTCACACCCCCCCTCTCTCAACCCTCTCTTTCTCCCACCTTCCTCTCTCTCAACCCCTCTCTCTCTCACCCCTCTCTCTCACCCCTCTCTCTCACCCCTCTCTCTCACCCCTCTCTCTCAACACCCCCTCTCAACACTCCTCAAACTCTCATCCCCTCACTCTCTAACCCCCTCAGTCTCTCACCCCACTCTCTCTCAACCCCTCTCTCACACATCCATCTCTCTCTCACCTCTCTCTCTGTCACCCCTTTCTCTCCCACCCCAATCTCTTTCACATCCCCATCTCTCTGCCTCTTTCTCCTCCCCTCTCTCTCCTTCTCTCTCCCTCTCTCTCACCCCCATTCTCTCTCACCCCTCTCTCTCCCACTCCCTGTGTCACTCACTCCCACCTCTCCCTCTCACTGCCCACTCACCCCATTCTCTCTCTTACCCACTCCCCACTTTCTCACTCTCAAACACCTTGTCTCTCACCCCTCTCTCTCACACCTCTCTCTCACTCCCTGTGTCTCTCACCACCCCTCTCTCACCACCCCTCTCTCACCACCCCCTCTCTCAACCCCCCTCACTCTCTCATCCCCTCTCTCTCACCCCTCTCTCTGTCACCCCCTCTCACCCCTCCTCTATCTCTCACCCCCTCACCCCTCTCCCTTTCTCTCTTACCCTGCGCTCTCTCTCTCTCTAACCCCTCCCCCTCTCACCCCACTCGGTCACCCCCTCTCTCTAACCCTCTCTCTCACCCCTCTCTTTCTCTCTCAACCCCTCTCTCTCACCACTTTCTCTCACACCCCCTCTCTCTCACCCCTCTCTCTCACACCTCTCTTTCTCTGTCAACCCCTCTCTCTCACTGCCCCTCTCTCACCACACCCTCTCTCAACAACCCTCAATCTCTCACCCCCTCTCTCTCTCTCACATCCATTTCTCTCTCACCCCTCTTTCTCTCCTCTCTCTCCGTTACCCCTCTCTTTCCCATCCCAATCTCTTTCACATCCCCCCTCTCTCTCACACAACTCTCACACACACTCGCTCTCACTCCCCGCCCTCTCTCTGCCTTTTTCTCATCCCCTCTCTCTCCTTCTCACTCCCTCTCTCTCACCCCCTCTCACTCTTAATGCCTCTCTCTCCCACCCCCTCTCTGTCACTCACTCCCACCTCCTCCTCTCACCCAGTTCTCTCTCTCCCACCCCCTCTCTCTCTCCCACCCCCTCTCTCTCTCCCACCCCCTCTCTCTCTCCCACCCCCTCTCTCTCTCCCACCCCCTCTCTCTCTCCCACCCCCCCTCTCTCTCCCACCCCCTCTCTCTCACCCCTCGCTCTCTCACCCCTCTCTCTCTCTCACCCTCTCCTTCTAACTCCACTCTCTCTCTTACCCCTTCCCCACTTTCTCTCTCAATCACCCCTTGTCTCTCAACCCGTCTCTCTCCCACCTCCCTCTCACACCCCCCCTCTCACTCCCATCTCACTCTCTCACCCCTCTCTCTCTCACCACAGTCTCTCTCTGTCCCATCACCTCTGTCTCTCACCCCTTCTCACCCCACCCCCTCTCTTCACCCCTCACACTCTCACCCCCTCTCTCTTTCTCACTTACACTCTCTCTCTTTTTCACTCACTCTCCCTTTCTCACCCCTCTCTCTCACACCCTCTCTCTCCCCTCTCACTACCCCCTCTCTTGCCCCCCACTCTCTACCCCCTCTCTCCCCTGTCTCTCACACCCCCTCTCTCTCTCACCCCACTCACTCCCTCACCCCACGCTCGCTCTCTCACCCCTCTCTCTCACCCCTCTCTCTCTCACACCCTCTCCTTCTAACTCCACTCTCTCTCTTACCCCTTCCCCACTTTCTCTCTCAATCACCCCTTGTCTCTCAACCCGTCTCTCTCTCCCACCTCCCTCTCTCTCACTCCCTCTCTCTCTCTCTTAGCCCTCTCTCACACCCCCTCTCATTCCCATCTCACTCTCTCCCCCCTCTCTCACCACAGTCTCTCTCTCTCTCTCTCTGTCCCATCCCCTCTGTCTCTCATCCCTTCTCTCTCACCCCTTCTCTCTCACCCCTTCTCTCTCACCCATTCTCACCCTACGCTTCTCTCTCACCCCTCGCTCTCTCACCCCTCGCTCTCTCACCCCTCGCTCTCTCACCCCTCGCTCTCTCACCCCTCGCTCTCTCACCCCTCGCTCTCTCACCCCCTCTCTCTTTCACACTCACGCTCTCTCTTTCTCACTTTCACTCTCTCTTTTTCACACACTGTCTCTCTTTCTCACCCCCCTCACTCAACTCCTCTCTCTCTCCCCCTCTCTCTGCCTTCTCTCTACCCCCTGTCTTGCCCCCCACTCTCTACCCCCTCTCTCCCCTGTCTCTCACACCCCCTCTCTCTCTCACCCCACTCACTCCCTCACCCCACGCTCGCTCTCTCACCCCTCTCTCTCACCCCTCTCTCTCTCACACCCTCTCCTTCTAACTCCACTCTCTCTCTTACCCCTTCCCCACTTTCTCTCTCAATCACCCCTTGTCTCTCAACCCGTCTCTCTCTCCCACCTCCCTCTCTCTCACTCCCTCTCTCTCTCTCTTAGCCCTCTCTCACACCCCCTCTCATTCCCATCTCACTCTCTCCCCCCTCTCTCACCACAGTCTCTCTCTCTCTCTCTCTGTCCCATCCCCTCTGTCTCTCATCCCTTCTCTCTCACCCCTTCTCTCTCACCCCTTCTCTCTCACCCATTCTCACCCTACCCTTCTCTCTCACCCCTCGCTCTCTCACCCCTCGCTCTCTCACCCCTCGCTCTCTCACCCCTCGCTCTCTCACCCCTCGCTCTCTCACCCCCTCTCTCT
Organism: Chiloscyllium plagiosum; assembly: GCF_037043375.1. NCBI lineage: Eukaryota > Metazoa > Chordata > Chondrichthyes > Orectolobiformes > Hemiscylliidae > Chiloscyllium > Chiloscyllium plagiosum. The sequence continues at coordinate 92,151,360 of NW_028270183.1, forward strand.
TTCACACTCACGCTCTCTCTTTCTCACTTTCACTCTCTCTTTTTCACACAGTCTCTCTTTCTCACCCCCCTCACTCAACTCCTCTCTCTCTCCCCCTCTCTCTGCCTTCTCTCTACCCCCTGTCTTGCCCCCACTCTCTACCCCCTCTCTTCCCCTGTCTCTCACACCCCCTCTCTCTCACTCCCATCTCACTCTCTCACCCCACTCTCTTTCTCTTAGCCCACGTCTCTCTCTCACTCACCCCTTTTCCCCCATCTCTTTCAACCCCTGTCTCTCACCCCCTCTCTTTCAACTCGCTCTCTCAACCTCGCTCTCTCAACACCCCTCTCTCTCACCCCCCTCTCTCTCTCACCCCCTTCTCTCTCACCCCCCTCTCTTTCACCCCCTCTCTTTCACCCCCTCTCTCTCACCCACCCCCCTTCTCTCTCACCCCCCTCCCTTCTCTCTCACCCCCCTCTCTCTCACCCGTCTCTCTCTCACCCGTCTCTCTCACCCCCTCTCTCTCTCACACCTTCTCCTTCTCACTCCACTCTCTCTCCTACCCACTCCCCACTTTCTCTCTCTCAATCACTCGTCTCTCACGCCCTCTCTCTCCCATCTCCCTCTCTCTCAACCCTCTCTCACCCCTCTCTCTGAACCCCCCCTCAACCCCTCTCTCTGAACCCCCCCTCTCAACCCCCCCCTCACTCTCCCCTCTTCTCTCAACCCTTCTCCCTAACCCCTCACTCTCTCACGCCTCTCTTTCACATTCCCTCGCTCTCTCTCACCATCCCCTCTCTCAAACACCCTCACTCTCTCATCCGCTCACTCTCTCACGCCCTCACTCTCTCACCCCCTCCCTCTCACACCCCTCTCTCTCACACCCTCTCTCTCCCACCCCCCTCTCTCTCACCACCGCCTCTCTCAACCTCCCTCACTCTCTCATCCCCTCACTCTCTCACACCCTCAATCTCTCACGCCCTCTCTCTTTCTCAAACCCTTTCTCTCGCCCCACTCTCTCTCTCATCCCCTCTCTCTCACCCCTCTCTCTCACTCCCTCTCACACCCTTTCTCTCTTACCACGCGCTCTCTCTAACCCCTCACCTTCTCACCCCTCTCGCTCACCCACTCTCTCAATCACACCCTCCCCTTCTCACTCCACTCTCTCTCTTACCCCCCACACTTTCTCCCCCTCTCTCTCTCTCCCCCCTCTCTCGCCCCCCACTCTCTACCCCCTCTCCCCCTGTCTCTCACACCCCCTCTCTCACTCCCATCTCACTCTCTCTCACCCCTCGCTCTCACCCCTCGCTCTCTCTCCCCTACTCTCTCACCCACTCTCTCACACACCCTCTCCTTCTCACGCCATTCTCTCTCTTACACTCCCCACTTTCTCTCTCTCAAACACCCCTTGTCTCTCACCCCTCTCTCTCACACCTCTCTCACTCCCTGCGTCTCTCACCACCCCTCTCTCACCATCCCCTCTCTCAACCCCCCTCACTCTTTCATCCCCTCTCTCTCACCCCTCTGTCACCCCCTCTCACCCACCTCCCTCTCTCACCCCCTCACCCCTTTCCCTTTCTCTCTTACCCCGCGCTCTCTCTCGAACCCTTCTCCCTCTCACCCCTCTTGCTCACCCCCTCTCTCTTCCTCTCTCTCTCTCACCCCTCTCTTTCTCTCTCACCCTCTCTCTCTCACCACTCTCTCTCACACACTCTCTTTCTCTGTCAACCTCTCTCTCTCACCCCTCTCTCACTCCCTCTCTCTCTAAACGCCCCCTCTCTCAACACCCCTCAATCTCTCATCCCCTCACTCTCTCACCCCCCTCTCTCAACCCCTCTCGCTCTCACAACCACCTCTCTCTCACCCCCCTCTCTCACCCCCCTCAATCTCTCATCCCCTTACTCTCTCACCTCATCAGTCTCTCACACATCCCTCTCTCTCATACCCTCTCTCTCACCCCCCTCTCTCACCACCCCTCAATCTCTCATCCCCTCACTCTCTCACACCCTCAGTCTCTCACCCCCCTCTCTCTCAACCCCTCTCTCTCTCACAACCACCTCTCTCTCACCCCCCTCTCTCTTCAAACCCTCTCTCACTCATCCCCTTACTCTCTCACCTCACCAGTCTCTCACACACCCCTCTCTCTCACCCCCCCACCTTCCCCTCTCTCACCCCCTCTCTCCCTCACCTCGTTCTATCTGTCTCCCCTCTCACTCTCCCACACCCTCTCTTTCTTAGCCCTCTCACTCTCTCTCATGCCTCTCTCTCACCTTCTCTCTCTCACCTATTCTTTCTCTGCCTGTCTCTCTCTCACCCCCTCTCTTTCTCACCTGCTCTCTTCCACTCCGATCTCTCTCACACACGCTCTCTCTCACCCCTCTCTCTATTACCTCTCTCTCTCACACACACACACCACTCTCTCTCAGAACCCTCTTGCTCTACCCAGTCTCTCACAACCTGATCTCTCTCACTCACCTTCTCTCTCACGCCTCTCTCTCTTACACCCTCTCTCTCTCAGACCCTCTCTCTCTCAGACCCTCTCTCTCTCAGACCCTCTCTCTCTCACCCTCTCACTGTCTTTCACCCCTCTCTCTCTTACCTCTCCCTCTCACCCCCTCTCTGTCACACGTCTCTCTCTCTTTCAGCCCTTCTCTCTCTCACACCCCACTTCTCTCACAGACCTCTCTCTCAACCCTCTGTCTCTCACACACCTCTCTCTCTCACCTTCTCTCTCACCCCCTTCTCTCTCACACACCTTTCTCTCTCTCTCTCTCTCACCCTCTCTTTCTAACCCCTCTCTCTCACTAACCCCTCTCCCTCTTAACCCTCTCTCTCACACACACACACATCTCTCTCACCCTTTCTCTCTCAACCCTCTCTCTTACCCCCCTCTCTCTCACACACTCTCTCTCTCACCACTTCTCTCTCACTGCCTCTCTCATCCCCCTCTCTCAGTCTATCCCTTCCAGCCCCTCTCACTCTCTCACCCCTCTATCTCTCTCACCCTTTCTCTCTCACCCCTTTCTCTCTCATAACCTCTCTCTCAGGTCCCCTCTCTCTCTCACACCCCTCCCTCACCCACCCCTCTCCCTCACCCCCTACTCCCTCACCCCCTCTGTCACACACCCCTTCTCACACACCCCTTCTCTCTCACCCTTCTCTCTCCCCCTTCTCTCTCCCCCTTCTCTCTCACCCTTCTCTCTCTCTCTCACCCCCTCTCTCCCTCACCCCGCTCTATCTGTCATCCCCTCCCTCTCTCCCCTCTCTCTCACCCCCTCACTCTCACACCCTCTCTTTCTTAGCCCTCTCACTCTCTCACCCCTCCCACTCTCACCACTCTGATTCTCTCTCACCCCTCCCACTCTCATTCTCTCTTACCCCTCTCTCTTTCACCCCCTCTCTGTCTTACCCCTCTCTCTCACCCCCTCTCTCACACCCTCTCTCTCCCCCATTCTCTCCCCCCTTTCTGTCCCCCACTCTCACTCACCCCCTTTCTCTTTCTCACCCCGATCTTTCCCATCCCCTCTCTCTCTCACATTCTCTCAGCCTTCTCTCTCTTTCCCCTCTCTCTCTTACCCCCTCTCTCACGACTCTCTCTTACCTTCTCACTCTCACCCACTCTTTCTCTGCCTGTCTCTCTCTCTCACACCCCGCCACTCTCTCACCCCTCTCTCTCTCTCACCCTTTCTCTCTCAACCCTCTCTCTCATTACCCCTCCCTCTCACACCTCTCTCTCTCCTACCCCTCTCTCTTACACCTCTCTCTGTCTCTCATCTGTCTCTCACCCTCTGTCTCTCACCCCTTCTCTCCCACCCTCTCTTTCAGCCCCTCTCTCTCACACCCCCCTCTCTCTCACACACCTCTCTCAACCCACTGTTTCTCTCACACCCCTCTCCCTCACCCCTGTCTCTCTTACCCCTCTCTCTTACACACCTCTCTCTCACCCTGTCTCTCAACCCCCGCTCTCTCTCACATCCCTCTCCCTCTCTCACCCATTCTCTCTCACTCCCCTCTCTCTTACACGCCTCTATCTGTCACACCCCTCTCTCTCACCCCTCTCTCTCTCTCATCCCCCTCTCCCACCCCCTCTCTCTCACACCCCATCTCTCTCACCTGCTCTCTCTTTGTCACTCACTCTCTCTCTTTCTCACTTACACTCTCTATCTTTTTCACTCACTCTCTCTCTTTCTCACTCCCTCTCTCTCTCTCACCCCTTCTCTCTCAACTCCTCTCTCCCGCCCTCTCTCTCCCCTCTCTCCCCCACTGTCACTCACCCCCTTTCTCTTTCTCACCTGCGCTCTCCCCCACCCTATTCTCATCCTCCCTCTGTCTCACCCTCTCACCTGTATCCCTCTTTTCCCCTCTCTCTCACCCCTCCCCTCTCTCTCACCCCTCCCCTCTCTCTCACCCTCCCCTCTCTCACCCCTCCCCTCTCTCTCACCCCTCCCCTCTCTCTCACCCCTCCCCTCTCTCACCCACCCCTCTCTCTCTCACCCCCTTCTCTCTCACCCCCCTTCTCTCACCCCCCTTCTCTCTCACCCCCCTTCTCTCACACCCCCCTTCTCTCACACCCCCCTTCTCTCACACCCCCCTTCTCTCACACCCCCCTCTCTCCACCCTCTCTCTCTCAGCCCCCTCCCTCTCTCCCCAGTCTCTCCCACCCTGATCTCTCTCACACACCTTCTCTCACATGCTTCTCTCTCTCACCCTCTCTCTCTCTCATTCCCCTATCTCTATCTCACCCCCTCTCTCTTTCACCCCTCTCTCTTTCACCCCTCTCTCTTTCACCCCTCTCACCCTCCCTCTCTCATCTTTGTCTCTCTAACTCAGTCTGTCTCTCTCTCACCCCCGTCTCTTTCTCACCCACTCTCTCTTCCACCCCTATCTCTCTCTCACACCCTCTCTCTCCCTCATCCCTCTCTCTCCCTCACCCTTCTCTCTCTCTTGCCCGTCTCTCTCTCTCCCTCTCTCTTAACCCTCTCTCTCACCCCCTCTCTCTCACCCGCCCTCTCTCACCCCGTCTTTCTCACCTCCTCTCTCTCATCCCCTCTCTCTCACCCCTTCTCTCTGACCCCTCGCTTTCACCCTGTCTCTCTCTCAGCCTGTCTCTCTCTCACCCCCTCTCTCTCACATCCTCTCTCTCTCCTACCCGTCCATTTCTTACCCCTCTCTCTCTCACCTCCCTCTCCCACCCCTTCTCTCCCACCCCTTCTCCGGCACTTTTATTTCCCTTCCCAGGAACAAAGACACGGAGGAGTCTATCCAAAATTTTTCATTCAACTTTGCAAAGTCGGGTGCGAAAATGGTACACACACATTAATAATAATCTCCACACATTATATACACGTAAATGTGGGCTGGGTCTCCTACTGCTGTCTTGACCAATGAGTGCTGGGGTTCCCCACCGTTTTCCTTATTTGGGTTCTGGTGCCTGCGATTATTTTGTTATTCACTTGGCCAATCAGTGTTCGAGTTCCCCGTTCTTTCCTTATATGGATGATGTTGTACAACTGTGGTTAAGGGCGGTCTCTCAGCTATCGAGGAAAGCTGTTACAATTGTTTCATTCATAAAAACATGGGGGAGGTCCGGCACCAGTTTCGAGTGTCTGCTTGTGTTTACTATAAGGTAGAAAAGACTAAAATGCAGCTAACCGTTTAAAAATTACACTACCCCCTACACCCTCTTTCTCCGTCACCCCTCTCTCTCTCCCACCCCAATCTCTTTTACATCCCCCCTCTCTCTCACACACATTCTCACACACCCTCTCTGTCACTCACTTAAACCTCTCCCTCTCACCGCCCTCTCACCCCTCTCTTTCTCACACCCCCCCTCTCTCAACCCTCTCTTTCTCCCACCTTCCTCTCTCTCAACCCCTCTCTCTCTCACCCCTCTCTCTCACCCCTCTCTCTCACCCCTCTCTCTCACCCCTCTCTCTCAACACCCCCTCTCAACACTCCTCAAACTCTCATCCCCTCACTCTCTAACCCCCTCAGTCTCTCACCCCACTCTCTCTCAACCCCTCTCTCACACATCCATCTCTCTCTCACCTCTCTCTCTGTCACCCCTTTCTCTCCCACCCCAATCTCTTTCACATCCCCATCTCTCTGCCTCTTTCTCCTCCCCTCTCTCTCCTTCTCTCTCCCTCTCTCTCACCCCCATTCTCTCTCACCCCTCTCTCTCCCACTCCCTGTGTCACTCACTCCCACCTCTCCCTCTCACTGCCCACTCACCCCATTCTCTCTCTTACCCACTCCCCACTTTCTCACTCTCAAACACCTTGTCTCTCACCCCTCTCTCTCACACCTCTCTCTCACTCCCTGTGTCTCTCACCACCCCTCTCTCACCACCCCTCTCTCACCACCCCCTCTCTCAACCCCCCTCACTCTCTCATCCCCTCTCTCTCACCCCTCTCTCTGTCACCCCCTCTCACCCCTCCTCTATCTCTCACCCCCTCACCCCTCTCCCTTTCTCTCTTACCCTGCGCTCTCTCTCTCTCTAACCCCTCCCCCTCTCACCCCACTCGGTCACCCCCTCTCTCTAACCCTCTCTCTCACCCCTCTCTTTCTCTCTCAACCCCTCTCTCTCACCACTTTCTCTCACACCCCCTCTCTCTCACCCCTCTCTCTCACACCTCTCTTTCTCTGTCAACCCCTCTCTCTCACTGCCCCTCTCTCACCACACCCTCTCTCAACAACCCTCAATCTCTCACCCCCTCTCTCTCTCTCACATCCATTTCTCTCTCACCCCTCTTTCTCTCCTCTCTCTCCGTTACCCCTCTCTTTCCCATCCCAATCTCTTTCACATCCCCCCTCTCTCTCACACAACTCTCACACACACTCGCTCTCACTCCCCGCCCTCTCTCTGCCTTTTTCTCATCCCCTCTCTCTCCTTCTCACTCCCTCTCTCTCACCCCCTCTCACTCTTAATGCCTCTCTCTCCCACCCCCTCTCTGTCACTCACTCCCACCTCCTCCTCTCACCCAGTTCTCTCTCTCCCACCCCCTCTCTCTCTCCCACCCCCTCTCTCTCTCCCACCCCCTCTCTCTCTCCCACCCCCTCTCTCTCTCCCACCCCCTCTCTCTCTCCCACCCCCCCTCTCTCTCCCACCCCCTCTCTCTCACCCCTCGCTCTCTCACCCCTCTCTCTCTCTCACCCTCTCCTTCTAACTCCACTCTCTCTCTTACCCCTTCCCCACTTTCTCTCTCAATCACCCCTTGTCTCTCAACCCGTCTCTCTCCCACCTCCCTCTCACACCCCCCCTCTCACTCCCATCTCACTCTCTCACCCCTCTCTCTCTCACCACAGTCTCTCTCTGTCCCATCACCTCTGTCTCTCACCCCTTCTCACCCCACCCCCTCTCTTCACCCCTCACACTCTCACCCCCTCTCTCTTTCTCACTTACACTCTCTCTCTTTTTCACTCACTCTCCCTTTCTCACCCCTCTCTCTCACACCCTCTCTCTCCCCTCTCACTACCCCCTCTCTTGCCCCCCACTCTCTACCCCCTCTCTCCCCTGTCTCTCACACCCCCTCTCTCTCTCACCCCACTCACTCCCTCACCCCACGCTCGCTCTCTCACCCCTCTCTCTCACCCCTCTCTCTCTCACACCCTCTCCTTCTAACTCCACTCTCTCTCTTACCCCTTCCCCCACTTTCTCTCTCAATCACCCCTTGTCTCTCAACCCGTCTCTCTCTCCCACCTCCCTCTCTCTCACTCCCTCTCTCTCTCTCTTAGCCCTCTCTCACACCCCCTCTCATTCCCATCTCACTCTCTCCCCCCTCTCTCACCACAGTCTCTCTCTCTCTCTCTCTGTCCCATCCCCTCTGTCTCTCATCCCTTCTCTCTCACCCCTTCTCTCTCACCCCTTCTCTCTCACCCATTCTCACCCTACCCTTCTCTCTCACCCCTCGCTCTCTCACCCCTCGCTCTCTCACCCCTCGCTCTCTCACCCCTCGCTCTCTCACCCCTCGCTCTCTCACCCCTCGCTCTCTCACCCCCTCTCTCTTTCACACTCACGCTCTCTCTTTCTCACTTTCACTCTCTCTTTTTCACACACTGTCTCTCTTTCTCACCCCCCTCCTCTTTCTCACCCCCCTCACTCAACTCCTCTCTCTCTCCCCCTCTCTCTGCCTTCTCTCTACCCCCTGTCTTGCCCCCCACTCTCTACCCCCTCTCTCCCTGTCTCTCACACCCCCTCTCTCTCTCACCCCACTCACTCCCTCACCCCACGCTCGCTCTCTCACCCCTCTCTCTCACCCCTCTCTCTCTCACACCCTCTCCTTCTAACTCCACTCTCTCTCTTACCCCTTCCCCACTTTCTCTCTCAATCACCCCTTGTCTCTCAACCCGTCTCTCTCTCCCACCTCCCTCTCTCTCACTCCCTCTCTCTCTCTCTTAGCCCTCTCTCACACCCCCTCTCATTCCCATCTCACTCTCTCCCCCCTCTCTCACCACAGTCTCTCTCTCTCTCTCTCTGTCCCATCCCCTCTGTCTCTCATCCCTTCTCTCTCACCCCTTCTCTCTCACCCATTCTCACCCTACCCTTCTCTCTCACCCCTCGCTCTCTCACCCTCGCTCTCTCACCCCTCGCTCTCTCACCCCTCGCTCTCTCACCCCTCGCTCTCTCACCCCTCGCTCTCTCACCCCCTCTCTCTTTCACACTCACGCTCTCTCTTTCTCACTTTCACTCTCTCTTTTTCACACACTGTCTCTCTTTCTCACCCCCCTCACTCAACTCCTCTCTCTCTCCCCCTCTCTCTGCCTTCTCTCTACCCCCTGTCTTGCCCCCACTCTCTACCCCCTCTCTTCCCCTGTCTCTCACACCCCCTCTCTCTCACTCCCATCTCACTCTCTCACCCCACTCTCTTTCTCTTAGCCCACGTCTCTCTCTCACTCACCCCTTTTCCCCCATCTCTTTCAACCCCTGTCTCTCACCCCCTCTCTTTCAACTCGCTCTCTCAACCTCGCTCTCTCAACACCCCTCTCTCTCACCCCCCTCTCTCTCTCACCCCCTTCTCTCTCACCCCCCTCTCTTTCACCCCCTCTCTTTCACCCCCTCTCTCTCACCCACCCCCCTTCTCTCTCACCCCCCTCCCTTCTCTCTCACCCCCCTCTCTCTCACCCGTCTCTCTCTCACCCGTCTCTCTCACCCCCTCTCTCTCTCACACCTTCTCCTTCTCACTCCACTCTCTCTCCTACCCACTCCCCACTTTCTCTCTCTCAATCACTCGTCTCTCACGCCCTCTCTCTCCCATCTCCCTCTCTCTCAACCCTCTCTCACCCCTCTCTCTGAACCCCCCCTCAACCCCTCTCTCTGAACCCCCCCTCTCAACCCCCCCCTCACTCTCCCCTCTTCTCTCAACCCTTCTCCCTAACCCCTCACTCTCTCACGCCTCTCTTTCACATTCCCTCGCTCTCTCTCACCATCCCCTCTCTCAAACACCCTCACTCTCTCATCCGCTCACTCTCTCACGCCCTCACTCTCTCACCCCCTCCCTCTCACACCCCTCTCTCTCACACCCTCTCTCTCCCACCCCCCTCTCTCTCACCACCGCCTCTCTCAACCTCCCTCACTCTCTCATCCCCTCACTCTCTCACACCCTCAATCTCTCACGCCCTCTCTCTTTCTCAAACCCTTTCTCTCGCCCCACTCTCTCTCTCATCCCCTCTCTCTCACCCCTCTCTCTCACTCCCTCTCACACCCTTTCTCTCTTACCACGCGCTCTCTCTAACCCCTCACCTTCTCACCCCTCTCGCTCACCCACTCTCTCAATCACACCCTCCCCTTCTCACTCCACTCTCTCTCTTACCCCCACACTTTCTCCCCCTCTCTCTCTCTCCCCCCTCTCTCGCCCCCCACTCTCTACCCCCTCTCCCCCTGTCTCTCACACCCCCTCTCTCACTCCCATCTCACTCTCTCTCACCCCTCGCTCTCACCCCTCGCTCTCTCTCCCCTACTCTCTCACCCACTCTCTCACACACCCTCTCCTTCTCACGCCATTCTCTCTCTTACACTCCCCACTTTCTCTCTCTCAAACACCCCTTGTCTCTCACCCCTCTCTCTCACACCTCTCTCACTCCCTGCGTCTCTCACCACCCCTCTCTCACCATCCCCTCTCTCAACCCCCCTCACTCTTTCATCCCCTCTCTCTCACCCCTCTGTCACCCCCTCTCACCCACCTCCCTCTCTCACCCCCTCACCCCTTTCCCTTTCTCTCTTACCCCGCGCTCTCTCTCGAACCCTTCTCCCTCTCACCCCTCTTGCTCACCCCCTCTCTCTTCCTCTCTCTCTCTCACCCCTCTCTTTCTCTCTCACCCTCTCTCTCTCACCACTCTCTCTCACACACTCTCTTTCTCTGTCAACCTCTCTCTCTCACCCCTCTCTCACTCCCTCTCTCTCTAAACGCCCCCTCTCTCAACACCCCTCAATCTCTCATCCCCTCACTCTCTCACCCCCCTCTCTCAACCCCTCTCGCTCTCACAACCACCTCTCTCTCACCCCCCTCTCTCACCCCCCTCAATCTCTCATCCCCTTACTCTCTCACCTCATCAGTCTCTCACACATCCCTCTCTCTCATACCCTCTCTCTCACCCCCCTCTCTCACCACCCCTCAATCTCTCATCCCCTCACTCTCTCACACCCTCAGTCTCTCACCCCCCTCTCTCTCAACCCCTCTCTCTCTCACAACCACCTCTCTCTCACCCCCCTCTCTCTTCAAACCCTCTCTCACTCATCCCCTTACTCTCTCACCTCACCAGTCTCTCACACACCCCTCTCTCTCACCCCCCCACCTTCCCCTCTCTCACCCCCTCTCTCACCACCTCTCAAACATCTCCCTCTCTCCCCCTCTCCCCTCTCTGTCACCCCTTTTTCTCCCACCCAATCTCTTTCACATTCCCTCTCTCTCACACACACTCAAACACTCTCCCTCTCTCCCACCATCTCTCTGCCTCTTTCTCTCCGCCTCTCTCTCCTTCTTGCTTCCTCTCTCTCTCACCCCCTCTCTCTCACCCCCTCTCTCTCACCCCTCTCTCTCACCCCTCTCTCTCACCCCTCTCTCTCACCCCCTCTCTCACCCCCTCTCTCTCACCCCCTCTCTCTCACACCCCCTCTCTCTCACACCCCCTCTCTCTCACCCCCTCTCTCTCACACCCTCTCTCTCACACCCTCTCTCTCACACCCCCTCTCTGTCACTCACTCCCACCTCTCCATCAGCGCCCTCTCACCCAGCTCTCTCTCTCTCACCCCCTCTCTCTCTCCCAAACCCCCTCTCTTTCTCCCTCTCACTCTTTTACCCTCTCTCTCTCACACCCCACCCCTCTCTCTCACCCACCTCAGTCTCACCCCCCACCCCTCTCACTCTGAACCCCCCTCTCTCTCTCACCCCTCTCTCTGAACCCCTCTTTCTCACTCCCTGTGTCTCTCACCACCCCCTCTCTCACCACCCCCACTCTCATCCCCTCTCTCTCACCCCTCTCTCTGTCACCCCTTCTCATCCCTCCTCCCTCTCTCACCCCCTCACACCTCTCCCTTTCTCTCTTACCCCGCACTCTCTCTCTCTAACCCCTTCCCCTCTCGGTCACCCCCTCTCTCTCTTACCCTCTCTCTCTCTCACCCCTCTATTTCTTTCTCAACCCCTATCTCTCTCACACACTCTCTCTCACTCCTCTCTCTCTGAACTCGCTTTCTCTGTCAACCCCTCTCTCAGTCCCTCTCTTGCTCACCGTCCCCCTCTCACTATCCCCTCTCTCGCTCACCGTCCCCCTCTCTCACCACCCCCTCTCTCAACACCCCTCAGTCTCTCACCCCCTCTCTCTCAACCCCTCTCTCTCACATCCATCTCTCTCACCCCTCTCTCTCCGTCACCCCTCTCTCTCCCACCCCAATCTCATTCACATCCCCCTCTCTTGCACACACTCTCACACACCCTTGCTCTCTCCCACCATCTCTCTGCCTCTTTCTCATCCCCTCTCTCTCCTTCTCGCTCCCTCTCTCTCACCCCTCTCTCTCTCACCCCTCTCTCTCACCCCTCTCTCTCTCCCACCTCCCTCTCTCTCTCAACCCTCAGTCTTACACCCCCCACCCCCTCTCTCTTACACACCCAACCCCCTCTCCCTCTCAACCCCTCTCTCTCAACCCCTCACTCTCACCCCTTGCTCTCACCCCTCTCCCACACTTCCTCTCTCAAACCCCCTCACTCTCTCATCCCCTCTCTCTCACCCCTCACTCTCAACCCCTCTCTCTCTCACCCCCCTCTCTCTCTCACCCCCTCTCTCTCTCACCCCCCTCTCTCTCTCACCCCCCTCTCTCTCTCACATCTCTCCCTCACTTCCTCTCTCTTTCACCCCTTGTCTCTCACCACCCCCTCTCTCAACCCCCTTCACTCTCTCATCCCCTCACTCTCTCATACCCCCAATCTCTCATGCCCTCTCCCTTTCTCAAACCCTCTCTCTCTCATTCCCTCTCTCACCCCTCTCTCTCACACCCTTTCGCTCTTACCCCGTGCTCTCTCTAACCCCTCCCCCACTCTCTCACCCCTCCCCCACTCTCTCACCCCCTCTCTCACTCACACCCTCTCCTTCTCACTCTGCCCCCCTCCCTCTCTTTCTCTCTCCCGCTATCTGTCTCCCCTCTCTCGCTGTCGCCCTCTCTCTGCCCCCTCTCTGTCACCGTCCCTCTGTCTCCCCTCCCTTTGTCCCCCTCTCTCTGTCCCCATCTCTCGGTCCCCCCTCTGTCCGCATCTCTCTGCCCCCCTCTCTCTTTATCACTCTCTCTGCCCCTTCTCTCTCCCCCGCTCTCTGACCCCCTCTCTCTGTCCACGTTTCTCTGTCCCCCTCTCTCTGCCCACTCTCTGTCCTCTCTCTGTCCCCCTCTCTCTGCCCTCTCTCTGTCACCCCTCTCTCGGTCCCCGTTTCTCTGTCCTCCTGCTCTCTGTCCCCCTCTCTCTGCCCGCTCTCTGTCACCGTTTCTCTGTCCCCCTCCCTCTGTCCCGATCTCCCTGTCCCCCCTCCCTCTGTCCCCTCTCCCTCTGTCCCCCCTCTCTCTGCCCCCTCTCTCTGCCACCCTCCCTCTGTCCCCCTCTCCCTCTGTCCCCCTCTCTGTTTCACCCTCTCTCTGCCCCCCCTCCCTCTGTCTCCCTCTCTCTTTCACCCTCTCTCTGCCCCCCTCTCTCTTTCACCCTCTCTCTGCCCCCCCTCTCTCTTTCACCCTCTCTCTGCCCCCCCTCTCTCTGCCCCCCCTCTCTCTGCCCCCCCTCTCTCTGCCCCCCCTCTCTCTCTGCCCCCCTCTCTCTGTCCCCCTCCCTCTGTCCCCCCTCCCTCTGTCCCCCCTCCCTCTCTGTCCCCCTCTCTGTTTCACCCTCTCTCTGCCCCCCCCCTCCCTCTGTCTCCCTCTCTCTTTCACCCTCTCTCTGCCCCCCCTCTCTCTTTCACCCTCTCTCTGCCCCCCCTCTCTCTTTCACCCTCTCTCTGCCCCCCCTCTCTCTGCCCCCCCTCTCTCTGCCCCCCCTCTCTCTGTGCCTCCCTCTCTCTGTTCCCCCTCTGTTCCCCCCCACTGTGTCCCCCTCTCTCTGTCCCCCTCTCTCTGTCCCCCTCTCTCTGTCCCCCTCGCACTGTTCCACGCTCTCTGTCCCGCCATCTCTATCGCCCTCTCTCTGCCCCTCTCTGTCCCCTCCCTCTGTCCCCCTCCCTCTGTCCCCCTCCCTCTGTCCCCCTCCCTCTGTTCTCCCTCCCTCTGTCCCCCCTTCTCTGTCCCCTTCTCTGTGCCCCCCCCCCACTCTGGTACCCCACCGTCCCCCCCTCTGTCCTCTCTCTCTCTGTCCCCTCTCTCTTTCTGCCCCCTCTCTCTGCACCCTCGCTCTGTTCCCCGCTCTCTATCCCCCCATCTCTATCGCCCTCTCTCTCCCCCACTCTGTCCCCCTCCCTCTGTCCCCCTCTCTCTGACCCCCTCTCTCTGACCCCCTCTCTCTGACCCCCTCTCTCTGTCCCCCTCTCTCTGTCGCCACATCTGTCACCGTCTCTCTGTCCCCCTCTCTCTGTCCACCCCTCTCTCTGTCCACCCCTCTCTCTGTCCACCCCTCTCTCTGTCCACCCCTCTCTCTGTCCCCCCTCTCTCTGTCCCCCCTCTCTCTGTCCCACTCTCTCTCTGTCCCCCTCTCTGTCCCCCTCTCTGTCCCACTCTCTCTCTGTCCCCCTCTCTGTCCCCCTCTCTGTCCCACTTTCTCTCTGTCCCCCTCTCTCTGCCCCCTCTCTCTCCCACACTGTACCCCGCTCTCTGACCCCCAATCTCTGTCGCCCCTCCCTCTGACCCCCTGTATCTCCCCCTCTCTTTGTCCTGCTCTCTCTGTCCCCCTCTTTCCGTCCCCTCTATCTGACCCCATCTATCACCCACACTCTGTGCCCCTTTCTCTCTGTACCTTCTCTCTGCCCCCTCTCTCTCTGTCCCCGCACTCTGTCCCCTCTCTCTCTCTGTCCCCCCTATCTCGGTCACCCCTCTCTCTGTCCCCCCTCTCTCGCTGTCCCCCCTCTCTCTCTGTCCCCCACTCTCTCTGTCCCCCCTCTCTCGCTGTCCCCCCTCTCTCTCTGTCCCCCACTCTCTCTGTCCCCCCTCTCTCGCTGTCCCCCCTCTCTCGCTGTCCCCCCTCTCTCTGTCCCCCCTCTCTCTCTGTCCCCCCTCTCTCTCTGTCCCCCCTCTCTCTGTCCCCCCTCTCTCTGTCCCCCCTCTCTCTCTGTCCCCCCTCTCTCTCTGTCCCCCCTCTCTCGCTGTCCCCCCTCTCTCGCTGTCCCCCCTCTCTCTGTCCCCCCTCTCTCTGTCCCCCCTCTCTCTCTGTCCCCCCTCTCTCGCTGTCCCCCCTCTCTCTCTGTCCCCCACTCTCCGACCCCCACTCTCCTTCCCCCACTCTCCTTCCCCCACTCTCCTTCCCCCACTCTCCTTCCCCCACTCTCCGACCCCCACTCTCCTTCCCCCACTCTCCTTCCCCCACTCTCTGACCCCCACTCTCTGACCCCTCCTCTCTCTGACCCCCTCCAACGCCCTCACTCTCTGTGACCCTCTCTCTGTCTCCGCGTCCCTCTGTCCCCCTCTTTCTGTCCCACTCTCTCTGTTCCCCTCTCTCTCTATCGCCCTCTTTCTGCCCCCTCTCTCTGCCCCCTCGCTCTGTTCCCCGCTCTCTGTCCCCCCATCTCTATCGCCCTCTCTCTGCCCCTCTCTCTCCCCCACTCTGTACCCTCCATCTATCTCCCTCCCTCTGTCCCCCTCCCTCTGTTCTCCCTCATTCGGTCCCCCTCTCTCTGCCACCCCCCCTCTGTCCCCTCTCTCTCACTGTCCCCTCTCTCTGCCCCCTCGCTCTTTTCCCCGCTCTCTGTCCCCCCATCTCTATCGCCCTCTCTCTGCCCCCTCTCTGTGACTGTCTCTCTGTCCCCCCTCTCTCAGTCCACCCTCTCTCTGTCCCAAACCTCTGTCCCCCCGTCTCTGTAGCCCTCCCTCTACCCCCTGTCAGACACCATCTCTCTGTTCACCCCGTCCACCCCTCTCTGTCGCCCGCTCTCTGCCCCCGCTCCGTCACCATCTCCCTGTACTCACTCGGTCTTTCCCCCTCCCTCTGTCCCCCTCTTTCTGCCCCTCGCAGGCACCATCTCTCTGTCCCCCCTCTCTCTGTCCCCCTCCCTCTGTAGCCCCTCTCTCTGCCCCCCTCTCTCTTTCCCCCACTCTCTCTGTTCCCCCCTCTCCCTGACACCTCTCTCTCTGCCCCCCCCTCTCTGACCCACCCCCCCTCTGACCCACCCCCTCTCTGTCGCCATATCTGTCACCATCTCTCTGTCCCCCTCTCCCTGACCCCCTCTCCCTGACCCCCTCTCTCTCTGCCCCCCCCTCTCTGCCCCCCCCTCTCTGACCCACCCCCTCTCTGACCCACCCCCTCTCTGTCGCCATATCTGTCACCATCTCTCTGTCCCTCTCTCTCTGTCCACCCCTCTCTCTGTTCCCCCCCGTCCCCCCCTCTGTCCCTCTCTCTCTCTCTCCCCCTCTCTCTCCCACACTGTCCTCCTCTCTCTGACCCTCTTTCTGTTCCACTCTCTCTGTCGCCCTCTTTCTGTCCCCCTCTTTCTGTCCCCCCTCTCTGTCCCCCCTCTCTGCCCCCTCGCACTGTTCCACGCTCTCTGTCCCCTCTCTCTCTGTCCCCTCTCTCTCTGACACCCCTCTCTCTGTCCCCCCTCTCTCTGTTCCCCCTCTCTCTGTTCCCCCTCTCTCTGTTCCCCTCTCTCTCTGTCCCCCCTCTCTCTGTTCCCCCCTCTCTCTGTTCCCCCCTCTCTGTCCCCCCTCTCTCTCTGTCCCCCCTCTCTCTGTTCCCCCCTCTCTCTGTTCCCCTCTCTCTCTGTCCCCTCTCTCTCTGTCCCCTCTCTCTCTGTCCCCTCTCTCTCTGTTCCCCTCTCTCTCTGTTCCCCTCTCTCTCTGTCCCCCTCTCTCTCTGTCCCCTCTCTCTCTGTTCCCCTCTCTCTCTGTCCCCTCTCTCTCTGTCCCCCTCTCTCTCTGTCCCCCCTCTCTCTCTGTCCCCCTCTCTCTGTTCCCGCCTCTCTCTCTGTCCCCTCTCTCTCTGTCCCCTCTCTCTCTGTCCCCCCTCTCTCTGTCCCCCCTCTCTCTGTTCCCCCTCTCTCTGTTCCCCTCTCTCTCTGTCCCCCCTCTCTCTGTCCCCCCTCTCTCTGTTCCCCCCTCTCTCTGTTCCCCCCTCTCTCTGTTCCCCCCTCTCTGTCCCCCCTCTCTCTCTGTCCCCCCTCTCTCTGTTCCCCCCTCTCTCTGTTCCCCTCTCTCTCTGTCCCCTCTCTCTCTGTCCCCCTCTCTCTCTGTTCCCCTCTCTCTCTGTTCCTCTCTCTCTGTTCCCCTCTCTCTCTGTTCCCCTCTCTCTCTGTTCCCCTCTCTCTCTGTTCCCCTCTCTCTCTGTTCCTCTCTCTCTGTTCCCCTCTCTCTCTGTCCCCCTCTCTATCTGTCCCCCTCTCTCTCTGTCCCCTCTCTCTCTGTCCCCCTCTCCCTCTGTCCCCCTCTCTCTGTTCCCCCCTCTCTCTCTGTCCCCTCTCTCGCTGTCCCCCTCTCTCGCTGTCCCCCTCTCTCTCTGTCCCCCCTCTCTCTCTGTCCCCCCCTCTCTCTGTTCCCCTCTCTCTCTGTTCCCCTCTCTCTCTGTCCCCTCTCTCTCTGTCCCCCTCTCTCTCTGTCCCCCCTCTCTCTCTGTCCCCCTCTCTCTGTCCCCTCTCTCGCTGTCCCCCTCTCTCTCTGTCCCCCCTCTCTCTCTGTTCCCCTCTCTCTCTGTCCCCTCTCTCTCTGTCCCCCTCTCCCTCTGTCCCCTCTCTCTCTGTCCCCCTCTCTCTGTCCCCCCTCTCTCTCTGTCCCCCTCTCTCTCTGTCCCCCCTCTCTCTGTTTCCCTCTCTCTCTGTCCCCTCTCTCTCTGTCCCCCTCTCTCTCTGTCCCCCCTCTCTCTCTGTCCCCCTCTCTCTCTGTCCCCCCTCTCTCTGTTTCCCTCTCTCTCTGTCCCCTCTCTCTCTGTCCCCCCTCTCTCTCTGCCCCCCTCTCACTCTGTCCCCCTCTCTCTCTGTCCCCCTCTCTCTCTGTTCCCCTCTCTCTCTGTCCCCCTCTCTCTCTGTCCCCCCTCTCTCTCTGTCCCCCTCTCTCTCTGTCCCCCCTCTCTCTGTTTCCCTCTCTCTCTGTCCCCTCTCTCTCTGTCCCCCCTCTCTCTCTGTCCCCCTCTCTCTCTGTTCCCCTCTCTCTCTGTCCCCCTCTCTCTCTGTCCCCCTCTCTCTGTCCCCCCTCTCTCTGATTCCCTCTCTCTCTGTCCCCCTCTCTCTCTGTTCCCCTCTCTCTCTGTCCCCCTCTCTCGCTGTCCCCCTCTCTCTCTGTCCCCTCTCTCTCTGTCCCCCTCTCTCTCTGTTCCCCTCTCTCTCTGTCCCCTCTCTCTCTGTCCCCCTCTCTCTCTGTTCCCCTCTCTCTCTGTCCCCCTCTCTCTCTGTCCCCCTCTCTCTCTGTCCCCCCTCTCTCTGTTTCCCTCTCTCTCTGTCCCCTCTCTCTCTGTCCCCCCTCTCTCTCTGTCCCCCTCTCTCTCTGTTCCCCTCTCTCTCTGTCCCCCCTCTCTCTCTGTCCCCCTCTCTCTCTGTCCCCCCTCTCTCTGATTCCCTCTCTCTCTGTCCCCTCTCTCTCTGTTCCCCTCTCTCTCTGTCCCCCCCCTCTCTCTGGCCCCCCTCTCTCTGTTTCCCTCTCTCTCTGTCCCCTCTCTCTCTGTCCCCCTTCTCTCTGTCCCCCCTCTCTCTGTCCCCCTCTCTCTGTTCCCCCCTCTCTCTGTCCCCCTCTCTCTCTGTTCCCCCCTCACTGTTCCCCCCTCTCTCTGTCCCCCTCTCTCTGTCCCCTCTCTCTCTGTTCCCCCCTCTCTCTGTTCCCCCCCTCTCTGTTCCCCTCTCTCTCTGTCCCCTCTCTCTCTGTCCCCTCTCTCTCTGTCCCCTCTCTCTCTGTCCCCTCTCTCTCTGTTCCCCTCTCTCTCTGTCCCCTCTCTCTCTGTCCCCCCTCTCTCTGTTTCCCTCTCTCTCTGTCCCCTCTCTCTCTGTCCCCCCTCTCTCTCTGTCCCCCTCTCTCTCTGTTCCCCACTCTCTCTGTCCCCTCTCTCTCTGTCCCCCTCTCTCTCTGTTCCCCTCTCTCTCTGTCCCCCTCTCTCTCTGTTCCCCTCTCTCTCTGTCCCCCCTCTCTCTGTCCCCTCTCTCTCTGTCCCCCTTCTCTCTGTCCCCCCTCTCTCTGTCCCCCTCTCTCTGTTCCCCCCTCTCTCTGTCCCCCTCTCTCTCTGTTCCCCCCTCACTGTTCCCCCCTCTCTCTGTCCCCTCTCTCTCTGTCCCCCCTCTCTCTGTTCCCCCCTCTCTCTGTCCCCCCTCTCTCTGTTCCCCCCTCTCTCTGTTCCCCCCTCTCTGTTCCCCCCTCTCTCTGTTCCCCCCTCTCTCTGTCCCCCCTCTCTCTGTCCCCCCTCTCTCTGTTCCCCCTCTCCCTGTCACCCTCTCTCTGTCCCCCTCTCTCTGTCCCCCCTCTCTCTGTTCCCCCCTCTCTCTGTTCCCCTCTCTCTCTGTCCCCCCTCTCTCTGTTCCCCCCTCTCTCTGTTCCCCCTCTCCCTGTCACCCTCTCTCTGTCCCCCTCTCTCTCTGTCCCCCCTCTCTCTGTTCCCCCTCTCTCTGTTCCCCTCTCTCTCTGTCCCCCCTCTCTCTGTTCCCCCCTCTCTCTGTTCCCCCCTCTCTCTGTTCCCCTCTCTCTCTGTCCCCCCTCTCTGTCCTCCTCTCTCTGTTCCCCCCTCTCTCTGTCCACCCCTCTCTCTGTCCCCCCTTCTCTGTCCCTCTCTCTCTGTCCCCCTCTCTCTGTCCCCCTCTCTCTTTCCTCCTCTCTCTGTTCCCCTCTCTCTCTGTCCCCCCTCTCTCTGTCCCCCCTCTCTCTGTTCCCCCCTCTCTCTGTTCCCCCCTCTCTCTGTTCCCCCCTCTCTCTGTTCCCCCCTCTCTCTGTCCACCCCTCTCTCTGTCCCCCCCTCTCTCTGTCCCTCTCTCTCTGTCGCCCCTCTCTCTTTCCCCCACTCTCTCTGTTCCCCCCTCTCCCTGACCCCCTCTCTCTCTGCGCCCCCCCCGACCCACCCCCTCTCTGTCGCCATATCTGTCACCATCTCTCTGTCCCTCTCTCTCTGTCCACCCCTCTCTCTGTTCCCCGTCCCCCCGTCCCCCCTCTCTCTCTCTCCCCCTCTCTCTCCCACACTGTCCTCCTCTCTCTGTCCCCCTCTTTCTGTTCCACTCTCTCTGTCGCCCTCTCTCTGTCCCCTCTCTCTGCCCCCTCGCACTGTTCCACGCTCTCTGTCCCCCCATCTCTGTCGCCCTCTCTCTGCCCCTCTGTCCCCCTCGCTCTGTCCCCCTCCCTCTGTCCCCCTCCCTCTGTCCCCCTCTCCCTCTGTCCCCCTCCCTCTGTCCCCCTCTCCCTCTGTCCCCCTCTCCCTCTGTCCTCCTCTCTCTCTGTCCTCCTCTCTCTCTGTCCCCCCCTCTCTCTGTCCCCCTCTTTCTGCCCCTCCCAGGCACCATCTCTCTGTCCCCCCTCTCTCTGTCCCCCTCTCTCTGTCCCCACTCTCTCTCTGTCCCCCCCCTCTCTGACCCCCTCTTTCTGCCCCTCCCAGGCACCATCTCTCTGTCCCCCTCCCTCTGTCCCCCTCCGTCTGTCCCCCTCTCTCTGTACCTCCCTCTCCGTCCCCCCACCCCCTCGTTCTCTAGCCCCTCTCCCTGTACCCTCTCTCTCTGTACCCTCTCTCTGTCCCCTCTCTCTCTGACCCCCTCTCTCTCTGACCCCCTCCCTCTCTGACCCCCCCTCTCTCTGACCCCCTCTCTCTGTCCCCCTCTCTCTGTTCCCCCCTCTTTCTGTTCCCCCCTCTCTCTGTTCCCCCCTCTCTCTGTCCCCCTCTCTCTGTTCCCCCCTCTCTCTGTCCCCTCTCTCTCTGTTCCCCCCTCTCTCTGTCCCCTCTCTCTGTACCCCCCTCTCTCTGTCCCCCCCTCTCTCTGTTCCCCTCTCTCTCTGTTCCCCCCTCTCTCTGTCCCCCTCTCTCTCTGTTCCCCTCTCTCTCTGTTCCCCCCTCTCTCTGTTCCCCCCTCTCTCTGTTCCCCCCTCTCTCTGCCCCCCTCTCTCTTTCCCCCACTCTCTCTGTTCCCCCCTCTCCCTGACACCTCTCTCTCTGCCCCCCCTCTCTGACCCACCCCCTCTCTGTCGCCATATCTGTCACCATCTCTCTGTCCCCCTCTCCCTGACCCCCTCTCTCTCTGCGCCCCCCTCTGACCCACCCCCTCTCTGTCGCCATATCTGTCACCATCTCTCTGTCCCTCTCTCTCTGTCCACCCCTCTCTCTGTTCCCCGTCCCCCCGTCCCCCCTCTCTGTCCCTCTCTCTCTCTCTCCCCCTCTCTCTCCCACACTGTCCTCCTCTCTCTGACCCTCTTTCTGTTCCACTCTCTCTGTCCCCTCTCTCTGCCCCCTCGCACTGTTCCACGCTCTAAGTCCCCCCATCTCTATCGCCCTCTCTCTGTACCCTCTCTGCCCCCTCGCACTGTTCCACGCTCTCTGTTCCCCCCTCTCTCTGTTCCCCCCTCTCTCTGTTCCCCTCTCTCTCTGTCCCCTCTCTCTGTCCCCTCTCTCTCTGTCCCCCCCTCTCTCTATCCCCCCTCTCTCTGTCCCCTCTCTCTGTCCCCCCTCTCTGTCCCCTCTCTCTCTGTCCCCTCTCTCTCTATCCCCTCTCTCTCTGTCCCCCTCTCTCTCTGTCCCCTCTCTCTGTCCCCCTCTCTCTCTCTGTCCCCTCTCTCTCTGTTCCCCTCTCTCTCTGTCCCCCTTCTCTCTGTCCCCCCTCTCTCTGTCCCCCCTCTCTCTGTCCCCCCTCTCTCTGTCCCCCTCGCTCTGTCCCCCCTCTCTCTGTCCCCCCTCTCTCTGTTCCCCCCTCTCTCTGTTTCCCCCTCTCTCTGTTCCCCCCTCTCTCTGTTTCCCCCTCTCTCTGTTCCCCCCTCTCTCTGTTCCCCCCTCTCTCTGTCCACCCCTCTCTCTGTCCCCCCCTCTCTCTGTCCCTCTCTCTCTGTCGCCCCTCTCTCTGTCGCCCCTCTCTCTTTCCCCCACTCTCTCTGTTCCCCCCTCTTCCTGACCCCCTCTCTCTCTGCGCCCCCCCCGACCCACCCCCTCTCTGTCGCCATATCTGTCACCATCTCTCTGTCCCTCTCTCTCTGTCCACCCCTCTCTCTGTTCCCCGTCCCCCCGTCCCCCCTCTCTCTCTCTCCCCCTCTCTCTCCCACACTGTCCTCCTCTCTCTGTCCCCCTCTTTCTGTTCCACTCTCTCTGTCGCCCTCTCTCTGTCCCCTCTCTCTGCCCCCTCGCACTGTTCCACGCTCTCTGTCCCCCCATCTCTGTCGCCCTCTCTCTGCCCCTCTGTCCCCCTCGCTCTGTCCCCCTCCCTCTGTCCCCCTCCCTCTGTCCCCCTCTCCCTCTGTCCCCCTCTCCCTCTGTCCCCCTCTCCCTCTGTCCCCCTCTCCCTCTGTCCCCCTCTCTCTCTGTCCTCCTCTCTCTCTGTCCTCCTCTCTCTCTGTCCCCCCCTCTCTCTGTCCCCCTCTTTCTGCCCCTCCCAGGCACCATCTCTCTGTCCCCCCTCTCTCTGTCCCCCTCTCTCTGTCCCCACTCTCTCTCTGTCCCCCCCCTCTCTGACCCCCTCTTTCTGCCCCTCCCAGGCACCATCTCTCTGTCCCCCTCCCTCTGTCCCCCTCCGTCTGTCCCCCTCTCTCTGTACCTCCCTCTCCGTCCCCCCACCCCCTCGTTCTCTAGCCCCTCTCCCTGTACCCTCTCTCTCTGTACCCTCTCTCTGTCCCCTCTCTCTCTGACCCCCTCTCTCTCTGACCCCCTCCCTCTCTGACCCCCCCTCTCTCTGACCCCCTCTCTCTGTCCCCCTCTCTCTGTTCCCTCCTCTTTCTGTTCCCCCCTCTCTCTGTTCCCCCCTCTCTCTGTCCCCCTCTCTCTGTTCCCCCCTCTCTCTGTCCCCTCTCTCTCTGTTCCCCCCTCTCTCTGTCCCCTCTCTCTCTGTCCCCCCCTCTCTCTGTCCCCCCCTCTCTCTGTTCCCCTCTCTCTCTGTTCCCCCCTCTCTCTGTCCCCCTCTCTCTCTGTTCCCCTCTCTCTCTGTTCCCCCCTCTCTCTGTTCCCCCCTCTCTCTGTTCCCCCCTCTCTCTGCCCCCCTCTCTCTTTCCCCCACTCTCTCTGTTCCCCCCTCTCCCTGACACCTCTCTCTCTGCCCCCCCTCTCTGACCCACCCCCTCTCTGTCGCCATATCTGTCACCATCTCTCTGTCCCCCTCTCCCTGACCCCCTCTCTCTCTGCGCCCCCCTCTGACCCACCCCCTCTCTGTCGCCATATCTGTCACCATCTCTCTGTCCCTCTCTCTCTGTCCACCCCTCTCTCTGTTCCCCGTCCCCCCGTCCCCCCTCTCTGTCCCTCTCTCTCTCTCTCCCCCTCTCTCTCCCACACTGTCCTCCTCTCTCTGACCCTCTTTCTGTTCCACTCTCTCTGTCCCCTCTCTCTGCCCCCTCGCACTGTTCCACGCTCTAAGTCCCCCCATCTCTATCGCCCTCTCTCTGTACCCTCTCTGCCCCCTCGCACTGTTCCACGCTCTCTGTTCCCCCCTCTCTCTGTTCCCCCCTCTCTCTGTTCCCCTCTCTCTCTGTCCCCTCTCTCTGTCCCCTCTCTCTCTGTCCCCCCCTCTCTCTATCCCCCCTCTCTCTGTCCCCCCTCTCTGTCCCCTCTCTCTCTGTCCCCTCTCTCTCTATCCCCTCTCTCTCTGTCCCCCTCTCTCTCTGTCCCCTCTCTCTGTCCCCCTCTCTCTCTCTGTCCCCTCTCTCTCTGTTCCCCTCTCTCTCTGTCCCCCTTCTCTCTGTCCCCCCTCTCTCTGTCCCCCCTCTCTCTGTCCCCCCTCTCTCTGTCCCCCTCGCTCTGTTCCCTCTCTCTCTGTCCCCCTTCTCTCTGTCCCCTCTCTCTCTGTCCCCCTCTCTCTCTGGTCCCCCCCTCTCTCTCTGGTCCCCCCCTCTCTCTGTCCCCCTCTCTCTCTGTCCCCCTCTCTCTCTGTCCCCCTCTCTCTCTGGTCCCCCTCTCTCTCTGTTTCCCTCTCTCTCTGTTTCCCTCTCTCTCTGTCCCGTCTCTCTCTGTCCCCTCTCTCTCTGTCCCCCCCTCTCTCTCTGTTCCCCTCTCTCTCTGTCCCCCTTCTCTCTGTCCCCCCTCTCTCTGTCCCCCTCTCTCTGTTCCCCCCTCTCTCTGTTCCCCTCTCTCTCTGTCCCCCCTCTCTCTGTTCCCCCCTCTCTCTGTTCCCCCCTCTCTGTTCCCCCCTCTCTCTGTCCCCCCTCTCTCTGTTCCCCCCTCTCTCTGTCCCCCCTCTCTCTGTCCCCCTCTCTCTGTTCCCCCCTCTCTCTGTCCCCGTCTCTCTCTGTTCCTCCCTCTCTCTGTCCCCCTCTCTCTCTGTTCCTCCCTCTCTCTGTCCCCCTCTCTCTGTTCCCCTCTCTCTCTGTTCCCCCCTCTCTCTGTTCCCCCCTCTCTCTGTCACCCCTCTCTCTGTCCCCCTCTCTCTGTCCCCCTCTCTCTGTCCCCCTCTCTCTGTCCCCCTCTCTCTGTCCTCCTCTCTCTGTCCTCCTCTCTCTGTTCCCCTCTCTCTCTGTTCCCCCCTCTCTCTGTTCCCCCCTCTCTCTGTCCCCCCTCTCTCTGTCCACCCTCTCTCTGTCCACCCTCTCTCTGTCCCCCCTCTCTCTGTCCCCCCTCTCTCTGTCCTCCTCTCTCTGTTCCCCTCTCTCTCTGTTCCCCCCTCTCTCTGTCCCCCCTCTCTCTGTCCCCCCTCTCTCTGTCCCCCCTCTCTCTGTCCCCCCTCTCTCTGTCCCCCCCTCTCTCTGTCCTCCTCTCTCTCTGTCCTCCTCTCTCTGTTCCCCTCTCTCTCTGTCGCCCCTCTCTCTGCCCCCCTCTCTCTTTCCCCCACTCTCTCTGTTCCCCCCTCTCCCTGACCCCCTCTCTCTCTGCCCCCCCCCTCTGTCCCACCCCCTCTCTGTCGCCATATCTGTCACCATCTCTCTGTCCCTCTCTCTCTGTCCACCCCTCTCTCTGTTCCCCCCCGGTCCCCCCTCTCTGTCCCTCTCTCTCTCTCTCCCCCTCTCTCTCCCACACTGTCCTCCTCTCTCTGTCCCCCTCTTTCTGTTCCACTCTCTCTGTCCCCTCTCTCTGTCCCCTCTCTCTGCCCCCTCGCACTGTTCCACGCTCTCTGTCCCCCCTCTCTCTGTCCCCCTCTCTCTCTGTCCCCCTCTCTCTCTGTCCCCCTCTCTCTCTGTCCCCCTCTCTCTCTGTCCCCCTCTCTCTGTTCCCCCCTCTCTCTCTGTCCCCCCTCTCTCTCTGTCCCCCCTCTCTCTGTCCCCCTCTCTCTGTTCCCCCCTCTCTCTGTTCCCCCCTCTCTCTGTCCCCCCTCTCTCTGTTCCCCTTCTCTCTGTCCCCTCTCTCTCTGTCCCCCTCTCTCTCTGTCCCCCTCTCTCTCTGTCCCCCTCTCTCTCTGTCCCCCCTCTCTCTGTTCCCCCCTCTCTCTGTCCCCCTTCTCTCTGTCCCCTCTCTCTGTTCCCCCCTCTCTCTGTCCCCCTCTCTCTGTTCCCCCTCTCTCTCTGTCCCCCCTCTCTCTGTTCCCCCCTCTCTCTGTCCCCCCTCTCTCTGTTCCCCCCTCTCTCTCTGTCCCCCCCCTCTCTGTTCCCCCCTCTCTCTGTTCCCCCCTCTCTCTGTTCCCCCTCTCTCTGTCACCCTCTCTCTGTCCCCTCTCTCTCTGTCCCCCTCTCTCTGTTCCCCCCTCTCTCTGTTCCCCTCTCTCTCTGTTCCCCCCTCTCTCTGTTCCCCCCTCTCTCTGTTCCCCTCTCTCTCTGTCCCCCTCTCTCTCTGTTCCCCTCTCTCTGTCCCGCCTTCTCTGTCCCCCTCTCTCTGTTCCCCCCTCTCTCTGTCCCCTCTCTCTCTGTCCCCCTCTCTCTGTTCCCCCCTCTCTCTGTTCCCCTCTCTCTCTGTTCCCCTCTCTCTCTGTTCCCCCCTCTCTCTGTTCCCCCCTCTCTCTGTCCCCCCTCTCTCTGTCACCCCTCTCTCTGTCACCCTCTCTCTGTCCCCCTCTCTCTGTTCCCCCCTCTCTCTGTCACCCTCTCTCTGTCCCCCTCTCTCTGTTCCCCTCTCTCTCTGTCCCCCCTCTCTCTGTTCCCCCCTCTCTCTGTCCCCCTCTCTCTGTTCCCCTCTCTCTCTGTTCCCCCCTCTCTCTGTTCCCCCCTCTCTCTGTCCCCCCTCTCTCTGTCACCCCTCTCTCTGTCACCCTCTCTCTGTCCCCCTCTCTCTTTCCCCCCACTCTCTGTCCCCCTCTCAGTCCCCCCTCTCTCTGTCCCCCTCTCTCTGTTCCCCCCTCTCTCTGTCCCCCCTCTCTCTGCCCCCCCTCTCTCTGTTCCCCTCTCTCTCTGTCCCCCCTCTCTCTGTTCCCCCCTCTCTCTGTTCCCCCTCTCTCTCTGTTCCCCCCTCTCTCTGTTCCCCTCTCTCTCTGTCCCCCTCTCTCTGTTCCCCCCTCTCTCTGTTCCCCTCTCTCTCTGTTCCCCCTCTCTCTCTGTTCCCCCCTCTCTCTGTCCCCCTCTCTCTGTTCCCCCCTCTCTCTGTCCCCCTCTCTCTGTTCCCCCCTCTCTCTGTCTCCCCTCTCTCTGTTCCCCCCTCTCTCTGTCCCCCTCTCTCTGTTCCCCTCTCTCTGTGTTCCCCCCTCTCTCTGTTCCCCCCTCTCTCTGTCCCCCTCTCTGTTCCCCTCTCTCTCTGTCCCCCCTCTCTCTGTTCCCCTCTCTCTCTGTTCCCCTCTCTCTGTCCCTCTCTCTCTGTTCCCCCTCTCTCTTTCCCCCACTCTCTCTGTTCCCCCCTCTCCCTGACCCTCTCTCTCTCTGCCCCCCCCCGACCCACCCCCCTCTCTGTCGCCATATCTGTCACCATCTCTCTGTCCCTCTCTCTCTGTCCACCCCTCTCTCTGTTCCCCCCCGTCCCCCCTCTCTGTCCCTCTGTCTCTCTCTCCCCCTCTCTCTCCCACACTGTCCTCCTCTCTCTGACCCTCTTTCTGTTCCACTCTCTCTGTCGCCCTCTTTCTGTCCCCCTCTTTCTGTCCCCCCTCTCTGTCCCCCCTCTCTGTCCCCCCTCTCTGCCCCCTCGCACTGTTCCACGCTCTCTGTCCCCTCTCTCTCTGTCCCCTCTCTCTCTGACACCCCTCTCTCTGTCCCCCCTCTCTCTGTTCCCCCTCTCTCTGTTCCCCCTCTCTCTGTTCCACGCTCTCTGTCCCCCCATCTCTATCGCCCTCTCTCTGCCCCTCTCTCTCCCCCACTCTGTACCCTCCCTCTGTCCCCCTCCCTCTGTCCCCCTCCCTCTGTCCCCCTCTCCCTCTGTCCCCCTCTCCCTCTGTCCCCCTCTCCCTCTGTCCCCCTCTTCCTCTGTCCCCCTCTCCCTCTGTCCCCCTCTCTCTCTGTCCTCCTCTCTCTGTTCCCCTCTCTCTCTGTCGCCCCTCTCTCTGCCCCCCTCTCTCTTTCCCCCACTCTCTCTGTTCCCCCCTCTCCCTGACCCCCTCTCTCTCTGCCCCCCCCCCCCCCCTCTGACCCACCCCCTCTCTGTCGCCATATCTGTCACCATCTCTCTGTCCCTCTCTCTCTGTCCACCCCTCTCTCTGTTCCCCCCCGGTCCCCCCTCTCTGTCCCTCTCTCTCTCTCTCCCCCTCTCTCTCCCACACTGTCCTCCTCTCTCTGTCCCCCTCTTTCTGTTCCACTCTCTCTGTCCCCTCTCTCTGCCCCCTCGCACTGTTCCACGCTCTCTGTCCCCCCTCTCTCTCTGTCCCCTCTCTCTCTGTCCCCCTCTCTCTCTGTCCCCCTTTCTCTCTGTCCCCCCTCTCTCTCTGTCCCCCCTCTCTCTGTCCCCCTCTCTCTCTGTCCCCCCTCTCTCTGTCCCCCCTCTCTCTGTCCCCCCTCTCTCTGTTTCCCTCTCTCTCTGTCCCCTCTCTCTCTGTCCCCCTTCTCTCTGTCCGCCCTCTCTGTTCCCCCCTCTCTCTGTCCCCCTCTCTCTGTTCCCCCCTCTCTCTCTGTTCCCCCCTCTCTCTGTTCCCCCCTCTCTCTGTCCCCCCTCTCTCTGTTCCCCCCTCTCTCTCTGTCCCCCCTCTCTCTGTTCCCCCCTCTCTCTGTCCCCCTCTCTCTGTTCCCCCCTCTCTCTGTCCCCCTCTCTCTGTTCCCCCCTCTCTCTGTTCCCCCCTCTCTGTTCCCCCCTCTCTCTGTTCCCCTCTCTCTCTGTTCCCCCCTCTCTCTGTTCCCCTCTCTCTCTGTCCCCCCTCTCTGTCCTCCTCTCTCTGTTCCCCCCTCTCTCTGTCCACCCCTCTCTCTGTCCCCCCTTCTCTGTCCCTCTCTCTCTGTCCCCCTCTCTCTTTCCTCCTCTCTCTGTTCCCCCCTCTCTCTGTTCCCCCTCTCTCTGTCCCCCCCTCTCTCTGTTCCCCCTCTCTGTCCTCCTCTCTCTGTCCCCCCTTCTCTGTCCCCCTCTCTCTTTCCTCCTCTCTCTGTTCCCCCCTCTCTCTGTTCCCCCTCTCTCTGTCCCCCTCTCTCTCTGTTCCCCCCTCTCTCTGTTCCCCCTCTCTCTGTCCCCCCTTCTCTGTCCCTCTCTCTCTGTCCCCCTCTCTCTGTCACCCTCTCTCTGTTCCCCTCTCTCTCTGTCCCCCTCTCTATGTCCCCCTCTCTCTGTTCCCCCCTCTCTCTGTCACCCTCTCTCTGTCCCCCTCTCTCTGTTCCCCTCTCTCTCTGTCCCCCTCTCTCTGTTCCCCCCTCTCTCTGTCCCCCTCTCTCTGTTCCCCTCTCTCTCTGTCCCCCCTCTCTCTGTTCCCCCTCCCTCTGTTCCCCCCTCTCTCTGTTCCCCTCTCTCTCTGTCCCCCCTCTCTCTCTGTCCCCCCTCTCTCTGTTCCCCTCTCTCTCTGTCCCCCCTCACTCTGTCCCCCTCTCTCTCTGTCCCCCCCTCTCTGTCCCTCTCTCTCTGTCCCCCCTCTCTCTCTGTCCCCCCTCTCTCTCTGTCCCCCTCTCTCTCTGTCCCCCCTCTCTCTGTTCCCCCCTCTCTCTGTTCCCCCACTCTCTCTGTTCCCCCCTCTCCCTGACCCCCTCTCTCTCTGCCCCCCCCCGACCCACCCCCTCTCTGTCGCCATATCTGTCACCATCTCTCTGTCCCCCTCTCCCTGACCCCCTCTCTCTCTGCGCCCCCCTCTGACCCACCCCCTCTCTGTCGCCATATCTGTCACCATCTCTCTGTCCCTCTCTCTCTGTCCACCCCTCTCTCTGTTCCCCGTCCCCCCGTCCCCCCTCTCTGTCCCTCTCTCTCTCTCTCCCCCTCTCTCTCCCACACTGTCCTCCTCTCTCTGACCCTCTTTCTGTTCCACTCTCTCTGTCCCCTCTCTCTGCCCCCTCGCACTGTTCCACGCTCTAAGTCCCCCCATCTCTATCGCCCTCTCTCTGTACCCTCTCTGCCCCCTCGCACTGTTCCACGCTCTCTGTTCCCCCCTCTCTCTGTTCCCCCCTCTCTCTGTTCCCCTCTCTCTCTGTCCCCTCTCTCTGTCCCCTCTCTCTCTGTCCCCCCCTCTCTCTATCCCCTCTCTCTCTGTCCCCTCTCTCTCTGTTCCCCCTCTCTCTCTGTTCCCCTCTCTCTCTCTGTTCCCCTCTCTCTCTGTCCCCCCTTCTCTGTCACCCTCTCTCTGTCACCCTCTCTCTGTTCCCCTCTCTCTCTGTTCCCCTCTGTCTCTGTCCCCTCTCTCTCTGTCCCCCTCTCTCTGTTCCCCCCTCTCTCTGTTCCCCCCTCTCTCTGTCACCCTCTCTCTGTCCCCCTCTCTCTCTGTCCCCCTCTCTCTCTGTCCCCCTCTCTCTCTGTCCCCCTCTCTCTCTGTCCCCTCTCTCTCTGTCCCCCCTCTCTCTGTTTCCCTCTCTCTCTGTCCCCTCTCTCTGTTCCCCCCTCTCTCTCTGTTCCCCTCTCTCTCTCTGTCCCCCCTCTCTCTGTTCCCCCCTCTCTCTGTCCCCCCTCTCTCTGTTCCCCCCTCTCTCTGTCCCCCCTCTCTCTGTTCCCCCCTCTCTCTCTGTCCCCCCTCTCTCTGTTCCCCCCTCTCTCTCTGTCCCCCTCTCTCTGTTCCCCCCTCTCTCTGTCCCCCTCTCTCTCTGTTCCCCCCTCTCTGTTCCCCCCTCTCTCTGTTCCCCTCTCTCTCTGTTCCCCTCTCTCTCTGTTCCCCCCTCTCTGTTCCCCCCTCTCTCTGTCCACCTCTCTCTCTGTCCCCCCTTCTCTGTCCTCCTCTCTCTGTCCCCCCTCTCTGTCCTCCTCTCTCTGTTCCCCTCTCTCTATGTCCCTCTCTCTCTGTCCCCCTCTCTCTTTCCTCCTCTCTCTGTTCCCCCCTCTCTCTGTTCCCCCTCTCTCTGTCACCCTCTCTCTGTTCCCCTCTCTCTCTGTCCCCCTCTCTCTCTGTTCCCCTCTCTCTCTGTCCCCCTCTCTCGCTGTCCCCCCCTCTCTCTGTTCCCCCTCTCTCTCTGTTCCCCTCTCTCTCTGTTCCCCCTCTCTCTGTCACCCTCTCTCTGTCCCCCCTTCTCTGTCCCTCTCTCTCTGTCACCCTCTCTCTGTTCCCCCCTCTCTCTGTTCGCCTCTCGCTCTGTTCCCCCTCTCTCTGTCACCCTCTCTCTGTTCCTCTCTCTCTCTGTTCCCCTCTCTCTCTGTTCCCCTCTCTCTCTGTCCCCCTCTCTCTGTCCCCCCTCTCTCTGTTCCCCTCTCTCTCTGTCCCCCTCTCTCTGTTCCCCCCTCTCTCTGTCCCCCCTCTCTCTGTTCCCCCCTCTCTCTGTTCCCCCCTCTCTCTGTCCCCCTCTCTCTGTCCCCCCTCTCTCTGTCCCCCTCTCTCTGTTCCCCTCTCTCTCTGTCCCCCCTCTCTCTGTTCCCCTCTCTCTCTGTCCCCCCTCTCTCTGTCCCCCTCTCTCTCTGTCCCCCCCTCTCTGTCCCTCTCTCGCTGTCCACCCCTCTCTCTGTCGCCCCTCTCTCTTTCCCCCACTCTCTCTGTTCCCCCCTCTCCCTGACCCCCTCTCTCTCTGCCCCCCCCCGACCCACCCCCTCTCTGTCGCCATATCTGTCACCATCTCTCTGTCCCTCTCTCTCTGTCCACCCCTCTCTCTGTTCCCCCCCCGCCCCCCCTCTCTGTCCCTCTCTCTCTCTCTCCCCCTCTCTCTCCCACACTGTCCTCCTCTCTCTGCCCCCTCGCACTGTTCCACGCTCTCTGTCCCCCCATCTCTATCGCCCTCTCTCTGCCCCTCTCTCTCCCCCACTCTGTACCCTCCCTCTGTCCCCCTCCCTCTGTCCCCCTCTCCCTCTGTCCCCCTCTCCCTCTGTCCCCCTCTCTCTCTGTCCTCCTCTCTCTGTTCCCCTCTCTCTCTGTCCCCCTCTCTCTCTGTTCCCCCCTCTCTCTGTCCCCCCTCTCTCTGTTCCCCCCTCTCTCTCTGTCCCCCCTCTCTCTGTTCCCCCCTCTCTCTGTCCCCCCTCTCTCTGTTCCCCCCTCTCTCTGTCCCCCCTCTCTCTGTTCCCCCCTCTCTCTCTGTCCCCCCTCTCTCTGTTCCCCCCTCTCTCTGTCCCCCTCTCTCTGTTCCCCCCTCTCTCTGTCCCCCTCTCTCTGTTCCCCCCTCTCTCTGTTCCCCCCTCTCTCTGTCCCCCCTCTCTCTGTTCCCCCCTCTCTCTGTCCCCCTCTCTCTGTTCCCCCCTCTCTCTGTCCCCCTCTCTCTGTTCCCCCCTCTCTCTGTTCCCCCCTCTCTCTGTCCCCCCTCTCTCTGTCCCCCCTCTCTCTGTCCCCCTCTCTCTGTTCCCCCGTCTCTCTGTCCCCCCCTCTCTCTGTCCCCCCTCTCTCTCTGTCCCCCCTCTCTCTGTCCCCCTCTCTCTGTCCCCCTCTCTCTTTCCTCCTCTCTCTGTTCCCCCCTCTCTCTGTCCCCCTCTCTCTGTTCCCCTCTCTCTCTGTTCCCCCCTCTCTCTGTTCCCCTCTCTCTCTGTCCCCCCTCTCTGTCCTCCTCTCTCTGTTCCCCCCTCTCTCTGTCCACCCCTCTCTCTGTCCCCCTCTCTCTTTCCTCCTCTCTCTGTTCCCCCCTCTCTCTGTTCCCCCTCTCTCTGTTCCCCTCTCTCTCTGTTCCCCCTCTCTCTCTGTTCGCCTCTCGCTCTGTTCCCCCTCTCTCTGTCACCCTCTCTCTCTGTCCCCCCTCTCTCTCTGTCCCCCCTCTCTCTCTGTCCCCCCTCTCTCTGTCCCCCCTCTCTCTGTCCCCCTCTCTCTGTCCCCCTCTCTCTTTCCTCCTCTCTCTGTTCCCCCCTCTCTCTGTCCCCCTCTCTCTGTTCCCCTCTCTCTCTGTTCCCCCCTCTCTCTGTTCCCCTCTCTCTCTGTCCCCCCTTCTCTGTCCCTCTCTCTCTGTCCCCCTCTCTCTTTCCTCCTCTCTCTGTTCCCCCTCTCTCTCTGTTCCCCCTCTCGCTCTGTTCCCTCTCTCTCTGTCCCCCTCTCTCTGTTCCCCTCTCTCTCTGTTCCCCCCTCTCTCTGTCCCCCTCTCTCTGTTCCCCCCTCTCTCTGTCCACCCCTCTCTCTGTCCCCCCTTCTCTGTCCCCCTCTCTCTGTTCCCCCCTCTCTCTGTCCCCCTCTCTCTCTGTCCCCCCTCTCTCTGTTCCCCCCTCTCTCTGTCCCCCTCTCTCTGTTCCCCCCTCTCTCTGTTCCCCTCTCTCTCTGTCCCCCCTCTCTCTGTCCCCCTCTCTCTGTTCCCCCCTCTCTCTGTTCCCCTCTCTCTCTGTCCCCCCTCTCTCTGTTCCCCCTCTCTCTGTCCCCCTCTCTCTCTGTCCCCCCCTCTCTGTCCCTCTCTCGCTGTCCACCCCTCTCTCTGTCGCCCCTCTCTCTTTCCCCCACTCTCTCTGTTCCCCCCTCTCCCTGACCCCCTCTCTCTCTGCCCCCCCCGACCCACCTCCTCTCTGTCGCCATATCTGTCACCATCTCTCTGTCCCTCTCTCTCTGTCCACCCCTCTCTCTGTTCCCCCCCAGTCCCCCCTCTCTGTCCCTCTCTCTCTCTCTCTCCCCCTCTCTCTCCCACACTGTCCTCCTCTCTCTGTCCCCCTCTTTCTGTTCCACTCTCTCTATCGCCCTCTTTCTGTCCCCCTCTCTCTGCCCCCTCGCACTGTTCCACGCTCTCTGTCCCCCCATCTCTATCGCCCTCTCTCTGCCCCTCTCTCTCCCCCACTCTGTACCCTCCCTCTGTCCCCCTCCCTCTGTCCCCCTCCCTCTGTCCCCCTCTCCCTCTGTCCCCCTCTCCCTCTGTCCCCCTCTCCCTCTGTCCCCCACTCCCTCTGTCCCCCACTCCCTCTGTCCCCCTCTCCCTCTGTCCCTCTCTCTCTCTGTCCCCCTCTTTCTGCCCCTGCCAGGCACCATCTCTCTGACCCCCCTCTCTCTGTCCCCCTCTCTCTGTCCCCCTCTTTCTGCCCCTCCCAGGCACCATCTCTCTGTCCCCCCTCCTTCTGTCCCCCTCTCTCTGTCCCCCTCTCTCTGTTCCCCCTCCCTCTGTCCCCCTCCCTCTGTCCCCCTCCCTCTGTCCCCCTCTCTCTGTACCTCCCTCTCCGTCCCGCCACCCCCTCGTTCTGTAGCCCCTCTCCCTGTACCCTCTCTCTCTGTCCCCTCTCTCTCTGACCCCCCCTCTCTCTGACCCCCTCTCTCTGTCCCCCCTCTCTCTGTCCCCCTCTCTCTGTTCCCCCCTCTCTCTGTCCCCCTCTCTCTCTGTTCCCCCCTCTCTGTTCCCCCCTCTCTCTGTTCCCCTCTCTCTCTGTTCCCCCCTCTCTCTGTCCCCCTCTCTCTGTCCCCCCTCTCTGTCCTCCTCTCTCTGACCCCCCCTCTCTCTGACCCCCCCTCTCTCTGACCCCCTCTCTCTGTCCCCCCTCTCTCTGTCCCTCTCTCTCTGTCCCCCTCTCTCTTTCCTCCTCTCTCTGTTCCCCGCTCTCTCTGTTCCCCCTCTCTCTGTCACCCTCTCTCTGTTCCCCTCTCTCTCTGTCCCCCTCTCTCTCTGTTCCCCTCTCTCTCTGTTCCCCCTCTCTCTCTGTTCCCCTCTCTCTCTCTGTTCCCCTCTCTCTCTCTGTTCCCCCTCTCTCTGTCACCCTCTCTCTGTCCCCCCTTCTCTGTCCCTCTCTCTCTGTCACCCTCTCTCTGTTCCCCCCTCTCTCTGTTCGCCTCTCGCTCTGTTCCCCCTCTCTCTGTCACCCTCTCTCTGTTCCCCCCTCTCTCTGTCCCCCCTCTCTCTGTCCCCCTCTCTCTCTGTCCCCCTCTCTCTGTTCCCCCCTCTCTCTGTCCCCCCTCTCTCTGTCCCCCCTCTCTCTGTCCCTCTCTCTCTGTCCCCCTCTCTCTTTCCTCCTCTCTCTGTTCCCCTCTCTCTCTGTCCCCCCTCTCTCTGTCCCCCTCTCTCTCTGTCCCCCTCTCTCTGTTCCCCCCTCTCTCTGTTCCCCCCTCTCTCTGTCCCCCCTCTCTCTGTCCCCCCTCTCTCTGTCCCTCTCTCTCTGTCCCCCTCTCTCTTTCCTCCTCTCTCTGTTCCCCTCTCTCTCTGTCCCCCCTCTCTCTGTCCCCCTCTCTCTGTTCCCCTCTCTCTCTGTCACCCTCTCTCTGTCCCCCTCTCTCTGTTCCCCTCTCTCTGTTCCCCCCTCTCTCTGTTCCCCTCTCTCTCTGTTCCCCCCTCTCTCTGTTCCCCCCTCTCTCTGTCCCCCTCTCTCTGTTCCCCCCTCTCTCTGTTCCCCTCTCTCTCTGTCCCACCCTCTCTCTGTCCCCCTCTCTCTGTTCCCCTCTCTCTCTGTCACCCTCTCTCTGTCCCCCTCTCTCTGTTCCCCTCTCTCTCTGTCACCCTCTCTCTGTCCCCCTCTCTCTGTTCCCCCCTCTCTCTGTCCCCCTCTCTCTGTTCCCCTCTCTCTCTGTTCCCCTCTCTCTGTCCCCCTCTCTCTCTGTCCCCCTCTCTCTGTTCCACCCTCTCTCTGTCCCCCCTCTCTCTGTCCCTCTCTCTCTGTCCCCCTCTCTCTTTCCTCCTCTCTCTGTTCACCTCTCTCTCTGTCCCCCCTCTCTCTGTCCCCCTCTCTCTGTTCCCCTCTCTCTCTGTCACCCTCTCTCTGTCCCTCTCTCTCTGTTCCCCCCTCTCTCTGTTCCCCCCTCTCTCTGTTCCCCTCTCTCTCTGTCCCCCCTCTCTCTGTCCCCCTCTCTCTGTTCCCCTCTCTCT
This sequence comes from Chiloscyllium plagiosum, assembly GCF_037043375.1. NCBI lineage: Eukaryota > Metazoa > Chordata > Chondrichthyes > Orectolobiformes > Hemiscylliidae > Chiloscyllium > Chiloscyllium plagiosum. Next base: position 92,186,146 of record NW_028270183.1, read on the forward strand.
CTGTCACCCTCTCTCTGTCCCCCTCTCTCTGTTCCCCTCTCTCTCTGTCACCCTCTCTCTGTCCCCCTCTCTCTGTTCCCCCCTCTCTCTGTCCCCCTCTCTCTGTTCCCCTCTCTCTCTGTTCCCCTCTCTCTGTCCCTCTCTCTCTGTCCCCCCTCTCTCTGTTCCCCTCTCTCTCTGTCCGCCCTCTCTCTGTCCCCCTCTCTCTGTCCCCCTCTCTCTGTTCCCCTCTCTCTCTGTCCCCCTCTCTCTGTCCCCCTCTCTCTGTTCCCCTCTCTCTCTGTCCCCCCTCTCTCTGTCCCCCTCTCTCTGTCCCCCTCTCTCTGTTCCCCTCTCTCTCTGTCCCCCTCTCTCTGTTCCCCTCTCTCTCTGTCACCCTCTCTCTGTCCCCCTCTCTCTGTTCCCCCCTCTCTCTGTCCCCCTCTCTCTGTTCCCCCCTCTCTCTGTTCCCCTCTCTCTCTGTTCCCCTCTCTCTCTGTCCCCCTCTCTCTGTCCCCTCTCTCTCTGTCCCCCTCTCTCTGTTCCCCCCTCTCTCTGTCCCCCTCTCTCTGTTCCCCTCTCTCTCTGTTCCCCTCTCTCTCTGTCCCCCTCTCTCTGTCCCCCCTCTCTCTGTCCCCCTCTCTCTGTTCCCCTCTCTCTCTGTCCCCCCTCTCTCTGTTCCCCCCTCTCTCTGTCCCCCTCTCTCTGTCCCCCTCTCTCTCTGTTCCCCTCTCTCTCTGTTCCCCCCTCTCTCTGTTCCCCCCTCTCTCTGTCCCCCCTCTCTCTGTCCCCCCTCTCTCTGTCCCCCTCTCTCTGTCGCCCTCTCTCTGTTCCCCCCTCTCTCTGTCACCCTCTCTCTGTTCCCCCCTCTCTCTGTCCCCCCTCTCTCTGTTCCCCCCTCTCTCTGTTCCCCTCTCTCTCTGTTCCCCCCCTCTCTGTTCCCCTCTCTCTCTGTCCCCCCTCTCTCTGTCCCCCTCTCTCTCTGTCCCCCTCTCTCTCTGTCCCCCCCTCTCTGTCCCTCTCTCGCTGTCCACCCCTCTCTCTGTCGCCCCTCTCTCTTTCCCCCACTCTCTCTGTTCCCCCCTCTCCCTGACCCCCTCTCTCTCTGCCCCCCCCGACCCACCCCCTCTCTGTCGCCATATCTGTCACCATCTCTCTGTCCCTCTCTCTCTGTCCACCCCTCTCTCTATTCCCCCCCCGTCCCCCCTCTCTGTCCCTCTCTCTCTCTCTCCCCCTCTCTCTCCCACACTGTCCTCCTCTCTCTGTCCCCCTCTTTCTGTTCCACTCTCTCTGTCCCCTCTCTCTGCCCCCTCGCACTGTTCCACGCTCTCTGTCCCCCTCTCTCTCTGTCCCCCTCTCTCTCTGTGCCCCTCTCTCTCTGTGCCCCTCTCTCTCTGTCCCCCTCTCTTTCTGTCCCCCTCTCTTTCTGTCCCCCTCTCTCTCTGTCCCCCCCTCTCTCTGACCCCCTCTCTCTGTCCCCCTCTCTCTCTGTCCCCCCTCTCTCTGTCCCCCCTCTCTCTGTCCCCTCTCTCTCTGTCCCCCTTCTCTCTGTCCCCCCTCTCTCTGTCCCCTCTCTCTGTTCCCCCCTCTCTCTGACCCCCTCTCTCTGTCCCCCTCTCTCTCTGTCCCCCCTCTCTCTGTCCCCCCTCTCTCTGTCCCCTCTCTCTCTGTCCCCCTTCTCTCTGTCCCCCCTCTCTCTGACCCCCTCTCTCTGTCCCCCTCTCTCTCTGTCCCCCCTCTCTCTGTCCCCCCTCTCTCTGTCCCCTCTCTCTCTGTCCCCCTTCTCTCTGTCCCCCCTCTCTCTGTCCCCTCTCTCTGTTCCCCCCTCTCTCTGTACCCTCTCTCTGTTCCCTCCTCTCTCTGTTCCCTCCTCTCTCTGTCCCCCCTCTCTCTGTTCCCCCCTCTCTCTGTTCCCCCCTCTCTCTGTCCCCCTCTCTCTGTTCCCCCCTCTCTCTGTCCCCCTCTCTCTCTGTTCCCCCCTCTCTCTGTTCCCCCCTCTCAATGTCCCCCCTCTCTCTGTCCCCCCTCTCTCTGTCCCCCCTCTCTGTCCCCCTCTCTCTGTTCCCCCCTCTCTCTGTCCCCCTCTCTCTGTTCCCCCCTCTCTCTGTCCCCCTCTCTCTCTGTTCCCCTCTCTCTCTGTCCCCCTCTCTCTCTGTTCCCCTCTCTCTCTGTCCCCCTCTCTCTCTGTTCCCCTCTCTCTCTGTCCCCCTCTCTCTCTGTCCCCCTCTCTCTGTTCCCCCCCTCTCTCTGTCCCCCCTCTCTCTCTGTCCCCCCTCTCTCTGTTCCCCCCTCTCTCTGTTCCCCCCTCTCTCTGTCCCCCTCTCTCTGTCCCCCTCTCTCTGTCCCCCTCTCTCTCTGTCCCCCTCTCTCTGTTCCCCCCTCTCTCTGTCCCCCTCTCTCTCTGTTCCCCTCTCTCTCTGTCCCCCTCTCTCTCTGTCCCCCTCTCTCTGTTCCCCCCTCTCTCTGTCCCCCTCTCTCTGTTCCCCCCTCTCTCTGTCCCCCTCTCTCTCTGTTCCCCCCTCTCTCTGTCCCCCTCTCTCTCTGTTCCCCCCTCTCTGTTCCCCCCTCTCTCTGTCCCCCTCTCTCTCTGTCCCCTCTCCCTGTCCCCCTCTCTCTGTCCCCCCTCTCTGTCCCCTCTCTCTCTGTCCCCTCTCTCTCTGTCCCCCTCTCTCTGTTCCCCTCTCTCTCTGTTCCCCCCTCTCTCTGTTCCACCCTCTCTCTGTCCCTCTCTCTCTGTTCCCCCCTCTCTCTGTCCCCCCTCTCTGTCCCCTCTCTCTCTGTCCCCTCTCTCTCTGTCCCCTCTCTCTCTGACCCCCTCTCTCTGTTCCCCCCTCTCTCTGTCCCCCCTCTCTCTGTTCCCCCCTCTCTCTGTCCCCTCTCTCTCTGTCCCCCCTCTCTCTGTTCCCCTCTCTCTGTCCCCCTCTCTCTCTGTTCCCCCCTCTCTCTGTTCCCCCCTCTCTCTGTCCCCCTCTCTCTCTGTTCCCCCCTCTCTCTGTCCCCCTCTCTCTCTGTTCCCCTCTCTCTGTTCCCCTCTCTCTCTGTTCCCCCCTCTCTCTGTTCCACCCTCTCTCTGTCCCCCTCTCTCTGTTCCCCCCTCTCTCTGTCCCTCTCTCTCTGTCCCTCTCTCTCTGTCCACCCCTCTCTCTGTAGCCCCTCTCTCTGCCCCCCTCTCTCTTTCCCCCACTCTCTCTGTCCCCCCTCTCTCTGTTCCCCCCTCTCTCTGTCCCCCCCTCTCTCTGTCCCCCCCCTCTCTCTGTTCCCCCCCTCTCCCTGACACCTCTCTCTCTGCCCCCCCCTCTCTGACCCACCCCCTCTCTGACCCACCCCCTTTCTGTCGCCATATCTGTCCCCCTCTCTCTGTCCCCTCTCTCTCTGTCCCCCCTCTCTCTGTTCCCCTCTCTCTGTCCCCCTCTCTCTCTGTTCCCCCCTCTCTCTGTTCCCCCCTCTCTCTGTCCCCCTCTCTCTCTGTCCCCCCCTCTCTCTGTCCCCCCCTCTCTCTGTCCCCCCTCTCTCTGTTCCCCCCTCTCTCTGTCCCCCCCTCTCTCTGTCCCCCCCTCCATCTGTTCCCCCCTCTCTCTGTCCCCCCCTCTCTCTGTCCCCCCTCTCTCTGTTCCCCCCTCTCTCTGTCCCCCCCTCTCTCTGTCCCCCCCCTCTCTCTGTCCCCCCCTCTCTCTGTCCCCTCTCTCTCTGTCCCCCTCTCTCTCTGTCCCCCCTCTCTCTCTGTCCCCTCTCTCTCTGTCCCCCTCTCTCTCTGTCCCCCCTCTCTCTCTGTCCCCTCTCTCTCTGTCCCCCCCTCTCTCTGTCCCCCCTCTCTCTGTTCCCCTTTCTCTCTGTCCCCCCTCTCTCTGTCCCCCCTCTCTCTCTGTCCCCCTCTCTGTGTCCCCCCTCTCTCTGTTCCCCCCTCTCTCTGTCCCCTCTCTCTCTCTGTCCCCCTCTCTCTGTCCCCCCTCTCTCTGTTCCCCCCTCTCTCTGTCCCCCCTCTCTCTCTGTCCCCTCTCTCTCTGTCCCCCCCTCTCTCTGTCCCCCCTCTCTCTGTCCCCCCTCTCTCTGTTCCCCCCTCTCTCTGTCCCCTCTCTCTCTCTGTCCCCCTCTCTCTCTGTTCCCCTCTCTCTCTGTCCCCTCTCTCTCTGTCCCCCCCTCTCTCTGTCCCCCCTCTCTCTGTTCCCCTTTCTCTCTGTCCCCCCTCTCTCTGTCCCCCCTCTCTCTCTGTCCCCCTCTCTCTGTCCCCCCTCTCTCTGTTCCCCCCTCTCTCTGTCCCCTCTCTCTCTCTGTCCCCCCTCTCTCTGTCCCCCCTCTCTCTGTCCCCCCTCTCTCTCTGTTCCCCCTCTCTCTGTCCCCCTCTCTCTCTCTGTCCACCTCTCTCTGTCCCCCCTCTCTCTGTCCCCCCTCTCTCTGTCCCCCTCTCTCTCTGTCCCCCCTCTCTCTCTGTCCCCCCTCTCTCTGTCCCCCTCTCTCTCTGTCCCCCCTCTCTCTCTGTCCCCCTCTCTCTGTCCCCCCTCTCTCTGTCCCCCTCTCTCTCTGTCCCCCCTCTCTCTCTGTCCCCCCTCTCTCTGTCCCCCTCTCTCTCTGTCCCCCCTCTCTCCCTGACCCCCTCTCTCTGTCCCCTCTCTCTCTGTTCCCCCCTCTCTCTGTCCCCTCTCTCTCTGTTCCCCCCTCTCTCTGTCCCCCCTCTCTCTGTCCCCCCTCTCTCCCTGACCCCCTCTCTCTGTCCCCTCTCTCTCTGTTCCCCCCTCTCTCTGTCCCCTCTCTCTCTGTCCCCCTCTCTCTCTGTTCCCCCCTCTCTCTGTTTCCCTCTCTCTCTGTCCCCTCTCTCTCTATCCCCCCTCTCTCTCTGTCCCCCCTCTCTCTGTCCCCCCTCTCTCTGTCCCCCCTCTCTCCCTGACCCCCTCTCTCTCTGCCCCCCCCGACCCACCCCCTCTCTGTCACCCTCTCTCTGTCCCCCTCTCTCTCTGTCCCCCCTCTCTCTCTGTCCCCCCTCTCTCTGTCCCCCTCTCTCTCTGTCCCCCCTCTCTCTCTGTCCCCCTCTCTCTGTCCCCCCTCTCTCTGTCCCCCTCTCTCTCTGTCCCCCCTCTCTCTCTGTCCCCCCTCTCTCTGTCCCCCTCTCTCTCTGTCCCCCCTCTCTCCCTGACCCCCTCTCTCTGTTCCCCCCTCTCTCTGTTTCCCTCTCTCTCTGTCCCCTCTCTCTCTATCCCCCCTCTCTCTCTGTCCCCCCTCTCTCTGTTCCCCCCTCTCTCTGTCCCCCTCTCTCTCTGTTCCCCCCTCTCTCTGTCCCCCTCTCTCTCTGTCCCCCTCTCTCTCTGTCCCCCTCTCTCTGTTTCCCTCTCTCTCTGTCCCCCCTCTCTCTCTGTCCCCCTCTCTCTCTGTCCCCCCTCTCTCTCTGTCCCCCTCTCTCTCTCTGTCCCCCTCTCTCTGTCCCCCTCTCTCTCTGTCCCCCCTCTCTCTCTGTCCCCCTCTCTCTCTGTCCCCTCTCTCTCTGTCCCCCCTCTCTCTGTTTCCCTCTCTCTCTGTCCCCCCTCTCTCTGTCCCCCCTCTCTCTGTCCCCCCTCTCTCTCTGTCCCCCTCTCTCTCTGTCCCCCCTCTCTCTGTCCCCCCCTCTCTCTGTCCCCTCTCTCTCTGTTCCCCCCTCTCTCTGTCCCCCCTCTCTCTCTGTCCCCCTCTCTCTGTCCCCTCTCTCTCTGTTCCCCCCTCTCTCTGACCCCCCTCTCTCTCTGTCCCCTCTCTCTCTGTCCCCCTCTCTCTCTGTCCCCCCTCTCTCTGACCCCCTCTCTCTGTCCCCCTCTCTCTGTCCCCCTCTCTCTGTCCCCCCTCTCTCTGTCCCCCCTCTCTCTGTCCCCCCTCTCTCCCTGACCCCCTCTCTCTCTGCCCCCCCCGACCCACCCCCTCTCTGTCACCCTCTCTCTGTCCCCCCTCTCTCTGTCCCCCTCTCTCTGTCCCCCTCTCTCTGTTCCCCCCTCTCTCTGTCCCCCTCTCTCTGTCCCCCCTCTCTCTGTTCCCCCCTCTCTCTGTCCCTCACTCTCTCTGTCCCCCTCTCTCTGTCCCCCTCTCTCTGTCCCCCTCTCTCTGTTCCCCCCTCTCTCTGTCCCCCCTCTCTCTGTCCCCTCTCTCTCTGTTCCCCCCTCTCTCTGTCCCCTCTCTCTCTGTCCCCCTCTCTCTCTGTCCCCCTCTCTCTGTTCCCCCCTCTCTCTGTCCCCTCTCTCTCTGTTCCCCCTCTCTCTGTTTCCCTCTCTCTCTGTCCCCCCTCTCTCTGTCCCCCCTCTCTCTGTTCCCCCCTCTCCCTGACCCCCTCTCTCTCTGTCCCCCCCTCTCTGACCCACCCCCTCTCTGTCGCCATATCTGTCACCATCTCTCTGTCCCTCTCTCTCTGTCCACCCCTCTCTCTGTCCCCCCCGTCCCCCCTCTCTGTCCCTCTCTCTCTCTCCCCCTCTCTCTCCCACACTGTCCCCCTCTCTCTGACCCTCTTTCTGTTCCCCTCTTTCTGTCCCCCTCTCTCTGTCCCCCTCTCTCTGTCCCCCTCTCTCTGTCCCCCTCTCTGTCTGTCCCCCTCTCTCTCTGTCCCACTCTCTCTCTGTCCCCCTCTCTCTGCCCCTCTCTCTCTCCCACACTGTACCCCGCTCTCTGTCCCCCAATCTCTGTCCCCCAATCTCTGTCCCCCAATCTCTGTCGCCCCTCCCTCTGACCCCCTCTACCTCCCCCTCTTTCCGTCCCCTCTATCTGACCCCATCTATCACCCACACTCTCTGTGCCCCTCTCTCTCTCTGTACCTTCTCTCTGCCCCCTCTCTCTCTGTTCCCGCACTCTGTCCCCTCTCTCTCTGTCCCCTCTCTCTGTCCCCCCCTCTCTCTGTCCCCCCTCTCTCTGTCCCCCCTCTCTCTGTCCCCCCTCTCTCTGTCCCCCCTCTCTCTGTCCCCCACTCTCTGTCCCCCACTCTCTGTCCCCCACTCTCTGTCCCCCTCTCTCTAAACCCCAATTTCTGCCCCCCACTCTCTGTCCCCTCCTCTCTCTGACCCCCTCTAACTCCCTCACTCTCTGTGACCCTCTCCCTGTCGCCCAATCTCTGCCCCCTCTCTCTCTGTCCCTGCCTCTCTCTGTCCCCCTCTTTCTGTCCCACTCTCTCTGTCCCCCTCTCTCTCTCTGTCCCTCTCTCTCTCTCTGCCCCCTCGCACTGTTCCCCGCTCTCTGTCCCCCCCATCTCTATCGCCCTCTCTCTGCCCCTCTCTCTCCTCCACTCTGTCCCCCTCCCTCTGTCCCCCTCCCTCTGTCCCCCTCCCTCTGTCCCCCTCCCTCTGTCCTCCCTCTCTCTGTCCCCCTCTCTCTGCCCCCCCACTCTGGTTCCCCCCCGTCCCCCCCTCTGTCCCCTCCCTCTGTCCCTCTCTCTCACTGCCCCCCCTCTCTCTGCCCCCTCATTTTGTTCCCCGCTCTCTGTCCCCCCATCTCTATCGCCCTCTCTCTGCCCCCTCTCTGTCACTGTCTCTCTGCCCCCTCTCTCAGTCCACCCTCTCTCTGTCCCAAACCTCTGTCCCCCCCTCTCTGTAGCCGTCTCCCTGCCCCCTCTCCGTCACCATCTCTCTGTACTCACTCGGTCCTTCCCCTCTCTCTCTGTCCCCCCTCTCACTGTCCCCCTCTCTCTCTGTTCCCCCCTCTCTCTGTTCCCCCCTCTCTCTGTCACCCCCACTCTCTATCCCCACCTCTGTACCCCCCCTCTCTGTCCCCCCCCCCTCTCTGTCCCCCCCCTCTCTGACCCCACTCTCTCTGTTCCCCCCTCTCTCTGTCCCCCTCTCTCTGTCCCCCCTCTCTGTCCCCCCTCCCTCTGTCCCCCTCTTTCTGTTCCCCCCTCTCTCTGTCGCCCTCTTTCTGACCCCCACTCTCTCTGACCCCCCTCTCTGTCCCCCCCTCTCTGCCCCCCTCTCTGTCCCCCCTCTATGTCCCCCTTTTCTGTCCCCCCTCTCTATCCCCCTCTCTCTGACCCCCCTCTCTGTCGCCCGCTCTCTGCCGCCCCTCCGTCACCATCTCTCTGTGCTCACTCGGTCATTCCCCCTCTCTCTGCCCCCTCCCAGGCACCATCTCTCTGTCCCTCCTCCTTCTGTCCCCCTCCGTCTGTCCCCCTCTCTCTCTGTCCCCCCTCTCTCTGTCCCCCTCTCTCTGTTCCCCTCTCTCTCTGTTCCCCCCTCTCTCTGTCCCCTCTCTCTGTCCCCCCTCTCTCTGTTCCCCCCTCTCTCTGTCCCCCCTCTCTGTCCCCTCTCTCTGTCCCCCCTCTCTCTCTGTCCCCTCTCTCTCTGTCCCTCCTCTCTCTGTCCCCCCCTCTCTCTGCCCCCCCTCTCTCTGCCCCGCCTCTCTCTGTCCCCCCTCTCTGTCCCACACTCTCTGCCCCCTCTCTCTGTCCCCCTCTCTCTGTACCCTTCTCCCTGTCCCCCTCTCTCGGTCCCTCTCTCTCGGACCCTCTCTCTCTCGGTCCCCCCCTCTCTCTCTCTGTCTCCCTCTCTCTGCCCCGGTCTCTGTCCCCCTCTCTCTGTTGCCGTCTCTCTGCCCACTCTCTGTCCCACTCTCTCTACCCCCCTCACTCTCTCCCACTCTGTACCCCTCTCTCTGTCCCCCACTCTCTGTCCCCCTCTCTCTGTACCCCTCTCTCTCTGTCCCTCGTCTCTCTGCCCCCCCTCTGTCCCCTCTCTCTCTCTGTCCCCTCTCTCTCTCTGTCCCCCTCTCTCTGCCCCCCCCTCTCTCTGTCCCCCCTCTCTCTGTCCCCCTCTCTCTGTACTCCTCTCTCTGTCCACCCTCTCTCTGTCCCCCCTCTCTCTGTCCCCCTCTCTCTCTGTCCCCCTCTCTCTCTGTCCCCCTCTCTCTCTGTCCCCCCTCTCTCTGTCCCCCTCTCTCTCTGTCCCCCCCCTCTCTCTGTCTCCCTCTCTCTCTGTCCCCCTCTCTCTCTCTGTCCCCCTCTCTCTCTCTGTCCCCCTCTCTCTCTCTGTTCACCCTCTCTCTCTCTGTTCTCCCCCCTCTCTCTGTCTCCCTCTCTCTCTCTGTCCCCCTCTCTCTCTCTGTCCCCCTCTCTCTCTCTGTCCCCCTCTCTCTCTCTGTTCTCCCTCCCTCTCTCTGTTCTCCCTCTCTCTCTCTGTTCTCCCTCTCTCTCTCTGTTCTCCCTCCCTCTCTCTGTTCTCCCTCTCTCTCTGTTCTCCTTCTCTCTTTCCCTCCGCGCTCTGCCCCCACTCTGTCCCCTCTCCCTCTGTTCCCACTCGCTCTGTCCCCACTCGCTCTGTCCCCCTCTCTCTGCACCCCCACTCTGGTCCCTCCCTCCCCCCTCTGTCCCCCCTCTCTCTGTCCCCCTCTCTCTCTGTCCCCCCCCTCTCTCTGTCCCCCTCTCTCTGTCCCCCCTCTCTCTGTTCTCCCTCTCTCTCTCTGTTCTCCCTCTCTCTGTCCCTCCTCTCTCTGCCCCCACTCTGTCACCATCTCTCTGTCCCCTCTCCCTCTGTTCCCACTCGCTCTGTCCCCCTCTCTCTGCACCCCCACTCTGGTCCCTCCCTCCCCCCTCTGTCCTCTCTCTCTCTGTCCCCCTCTCTCTCTGTCCCCCCCTCTCTCTCTGACCCCCTCTCTCTCTCTGTCCCCTCCTCTCTCTCTGTCCCCCCCTCTCTGTTCTCCCTCTCTCTCTCTGTTCTCCTTCTCTCTGTCCCTCCTCTCTCTGCCCCCACTCTGTCACCATCTCTCTGTCCCCTCTCCCTCTGTTCCCACTCGCTCTGTCCCCCTCTCTCTGCACCACCACTCTGGTCCCTCCCCCCCCCTCTGTCCCCTCTCTCTCTGTCCCCTCTCTCTCTGTCCCCTCTCTCTCTCTATCCCTCTCTCTCTTTGACCCCCTCTCTCTGCCCCCTCGCTCTGTTCCCCCATCTCTATCGCCCTCTCTCTGTCCCCCCTGTCACCGTCTCTCTGTTCCCCCCCCCGTCCACCCCTCTCTGTCGCCCGCTCTCTGCCCCCTCTCTGTCACAGTTTCTCTGTCCCCCCTCTCTCTGTCCCCCACTCTCTGTCCCCCTTCTCTCTGAGCCCCTCTATCTCCCTCACTCTCTATGGCCCTCTCTCTGTCGCCACCTCTCTGCCCCCTCTCCCTCCCCGCCACTCTCTGTCCCCCTCTCTGTCCCCCTCTCTGTCCCCCTCTCTCTCTGTCCACCTCTCTCTCTGTCCCCCTCTCTCTCTGTCCCCCTCTCTCTCTGTCCCCATCTCTCTCTGTCCCCCTTTCTCTCTGTCCCACCCACTCTGTCCCCCTCTCTCAGTCCCCCATCTCTGTCCCCATCTCTCTCTGTCCCCCTCTCTCTCTGTCCCTCTCTCTCTGTCCCCCTCTCTGTCCCCCATTTCTCTGTCCCCCTCTCTCTCCCACCTGCCTCTCTCTGTCCTCCTCTCTCTCTGCCCCCCTTTCTCTGACACCCTCTCTTTCCCCCACTCTGTAACCCTCTCTCTGTCCCCACTCCCTCTGACCCCCTCTATCTTCCCCACTCTCTGCGCCCCACTCTCTGTACCCCACTCTCTGTCCTGCGCTCTCTGTCCCGCGCTCTCTGTCCCGCGCTCTCTGTCCCCTCTCTCTCTCTTTCCTGCTCTCTCTGTCCCCCTCTCTCTCTATCCCCCCTCTCTCTGCCCCCACTCTCTATTTCCCCCCTCTCTCTGTCCCCCAGCTGTCTGTCTCCCCCGCTCTCTGTCCCACTCTCTCTCTCTTTCCCGCCCACTCTCTGTCCCCCCTCTCTTTCCCCCTACCTCTCTGTCCCGCTCTCTCTCTGTCCCGCTCTCTCTCTGTCCCGCTCTCTCTCTGTCCCCCTCTCTCTGTCCCCCCTCTCTCTCTGTCCCCCCTCTCTCTCTCTGTCCCCCTCTCTCTCTCTGTCCCCCCTCTCTCTCTGTCCCCCCTGTCTTTCCCCCTCCCTCTCTGTCCCTCTCTCTCTCTGCCACCTCACTCTGCCCCCTCGCACTGTTCCCCGCGCTCTGTCCCCCCATCTCTATCGCCCTCTCTCTGCCCCTCTCTCTCCCCCACTCTGTACCCTCCCTCTGTCCCCCTCCCTCTGTCCCCCTCCCTCTGTCCCCCTCCCTCTGTTCTCCCTCCCTCTGTTCTCCCTCCCTCTGTTCTCCCTCTCTCTGCCCCCCCTTCTCTGTCCCCCCTCTCTGTCCCCTTCTCTCTGCCCCCCCCAACTCTGGTCCCCCCCTCTGACCTCTCTCTCTGTACCCCTCTCTCTCTGTACCCTCTCTCTCTGTCCCTCTCTCTCTCTGCCCCCCTCTCTCTCTGTCCCCCTCCCTCTGTTCTCCCTCTCTCTGTCCCCCTCTCTCTGCCCCCCACTCTGGTCCGCCCCCGTCCCCCCCTCTGTTCCCTCTCTCTTTCCCCATTTCTCTGTCGCCATATCTGTCACAGTCTCTCTGTCGCGCTCTCTCTGTCCACCTCTCTCTCTCTGTTCCCATCTCTCTCTGTCCCCCCCACTCTGTCCTCCCTCTCTGTCCCCATCTATCTGTACCCCCCTCTCTGTCCCCCCCTCTCTGTCCCCCCCTCTCTGTCCCCCCCCTCTCTCTGTCCCCCTCTCTCTGTTCCCATCTCTCTCTGTCCACCCCTCTCTCTGTAGCCCCTCTCTCTGCCCCCTCTCTCTTTCCCCCACTCTCTCTGTTCCCCCTCTCTCTGCCCCATCTCTCTCTGCCCCCTCTCTGTCCCACTCTCTCTGCCCCCTCTCTCTGTCCCCCTCTCTCTGTCCCCGCTCACTCTGTCCCCTTCTCTCTGTCCCCGCGTCCCGCTGTCCCCCTCTTTCTGTCCCACTCTCTCTGTCCCCCTCTCTCTTCTCCTCTCTCTCCCCCACACTGTTCCCCCTCTCTGTCCCTCTCTCTCTGCCCCCCTGCCCCCCTCTCTCTGCCCCCCTCTCTCTGCCCCATCTCTCTCTCTGTCCCCTCTTTCTGTCGCCCTCTTTCTGTCCCACTCTCTCAGTCACAATCTCTCTGTCCCCCTCTCTCTGCCCCCCCTCTCTCTCCCACACTGTAACCCTCTCTGTCCCCCAATCTCTGTCGCTCCTCCCTCTGACCCCCTCTATCTCCCCCTCTCTCTGTCCTGCTCTCTCTGTCCCCCTCTACCTCCCCCTCTTTCCGTCCCCTCTATCTGACCCCATCTATCACCCACACTCTCTGTGCCCCTCTCTCTCTGTACCTTCTCTCTGCCCCCTCTCTCTCTGTCCCCTCTCTCTGTCCCCCCTATCTCTGTCAACCCCCTCTCTCTGTCAACCCTCTCTCTCTGCTCCTTCTCTCTCTGCCCACTCTCTCTCCCCCACTCTCTCTCCCCAACTCTCTCTCCCCCACTCTCTCTCGGCCACTCTCTCTCCCCCTCTCTCTCTCGGCCACTCTCTCTCCCCCACTCTCTCTCCCCAACTCTCTCTCCCCCACTCTCTCTCGGCCACTCTCTCTCCCCCTCTCTCTCTCGGCCACTCTCTCTCCCCCACTCTCTCTCCCCCACTCTCTGTACCCCTCTCTCTGTCCCCCTCTCTCTAACCCCCAATTTCTGCCCCCCACTCTCTGTCCCCTCCTCTCTCTGACCCCCACTCTCTGCCCCCTCTCTCTGTCCCACTCACTCTGTCCCCCCACTCTGCCCCCCCCCACTCTGTCCCCTCTCTCTCTGTCCACTCTCTCTGTCACCCCCTCTCTGTCCCCACTCTCTGTCCCCCTCTCTCTGTCCCCACTCTCTGTCCCTCCTTGTAGCTGTCCCCGTCTCTCTGTGCCACTCTCTCTGTTCACTCTCTCTCTCTGCCCTGGTGCTCTCTCTGTCCCCCCCTCTCTGCCCCCCCTCTCTATCCCTCCTCTCTCTGTCCACTTCCTCTCCGTCCACCCCTCCCCCCCCCCCCGTTCCCCACTCAGTCCATCCCCCTCTCTCAGTCCCCCACTCTCTGTCCCCCTCCCTCTGTCCCGCTCTCTCTGGCCCCCCTCTCTGTCCCTGCTCACTCTGTCCCCCTCTTTCTGTCCCCCTCTTTCTGTCCCCCTCTCTCTGTCTCCCCTCTCTGTCCCCCCTCTCTGTCCTCCTCTCTCTGTCCTCCTCTCTCTGTCCCCCTCTCTCTCTGTCCCCCTCTTTCTGCCCCCTCTCTCTGTCCCCCTCTCTCTGTCCCCCCTCTCTCTGTCCCCCCTCTCTCTGTCCCCCCTCTCTCTGTCCCCCTCTCTCTGTACTCCTCTCTCTGTCCACCCTCTCTCTGTCCCCCCTCTCTCTGTCCCCCTCTCTCTCTGTCCCCCTCTCTCTCTGTCCCCCCTCTCTCTGTCCCCCTCTCTCTCTGTCCCCCCCTCTCTCTGTCTCCCTCTCTCTCTCTGTCCCCCTCTCTCTCTCTGTCCCCCTCTCTCTCTGTCCCCCTCTCTCTCTCTGTTCTCCCTCTCTCTCTCTGTTCTCCCCCTCTCTCTGTCTCCCTCTCTCTCTCTGTCCCCCTCTCTCTCTCTGTCCCCCTCTCTCTCTCTGTCCCCCTCTCTCTCTCTGTCCCCCTCTCTCTCTCTGTTCTCCCTCCCTCTCTCTGTTCTCCCTCTCTCTCTCTGTTCTCCCTCTCTCTCTCTGTTCTCCCTCCCTCTCTCTGTTCTCCCTCTCTCTCTGTTCTCCTTCTCTCTTTCCCTCCGCGCTCTGCCCCCACTCTGTCACCATCTCTCTGTCCCCTCTCCCTCTGTTCCCACTCGCTCTGTCCCCCTCTCTCTGCACCCCCACTCTGGTCCCTCCCTCCCCCCTCTGTCCTCTCTCTCTCTGTTCCCTCTCTCTGTCCCCCCCTCTCTCTCTGTCCCCCCCTCTCTCTCTGTCCCCCCTCTCTCTGTCCTCCTCTCTCTCTCTCTGTCCCCCTCTCTCTCACTGTTCTCCCTCTCTCTCTGTTCTCCCTCTCTCTCTGTTCTCCCTCTCTCTCTCTGTTCTCCCTCTCTCTGTCCCTCCTCTCTCTGCCCCCACTCTGTCACCATCTCTCTGTCCCCTCTCCCTCTGTTCCCACTCTCTCTGTCCCCCTCTCTCTCTGTCCCCCTCTCTCTCTGTCTCCCTCTCTCTCTGTCCCCCTCTCTCTCTCTGTCCCCCTCTCTCTCTCTGTCCCCCTCTCTCTCTCTGTCCCCCTCTCTCTCTCTGTTCTCCCTCCCTCTCTCTGTTCTCCCTCTCTCTCTCTGTTCTCCCTCTCTCTCTCTCTTCTCCCTCCCTCTCTCTGTTTTCCCTCTCTCTCTGTTCACCCTCTCTCTCTCTGTTCTCCCTCTCTCTCTCTGTTCTCCCTCCCTCTCTCTGTTCTCCCTCTCTCTCTGTTCTCCTTCTCTCTTTCCCTCCGCGCTCTGCCCCCACTCTGTCACCATCTCTCTGTCCCCTCTCCCTCTGTTCCCACTCGCTCTGTCCCCCTCTCTCTGCACCCCCACTCTGGTCCCTCCCTCCCCCCTCTGTCCTCTCTCTCTCTGTTCCCTCTCTCTGTCCCCCCCTCTCTCTCTGTCCCCCCCTCTCTCTCTGTCCCCCCCTCTCTCTCTGTCCCCCCCTCTCTCTGTCCCCCCCTCTCTCTCTGTCCTCCTCTCTCTCTCTGTCCCCCTCTCTCTCACTGTTCTCCCTCTCTCTCTGTTCTCCCTCTCTCTCTCTGTTCTCCCTCTCTCTGTCCCTCCTCTCTCTGCCCCCACTCTGTCACCATCTCTCTGTCCCCTCTCCCTGTGTTCCCACTCGCTCTGTCCCCCTCTCTCTGCACCCCCACTCTGGTCCCTCCCTCCCCCCTCTGTCCCCCCTCTCTCTGTCCCCCTCTCTCTCTGTCCCCCCCTCTCTCTGTCCCCCTCTCTCTGTCCCCCCCTCTCTCTGTTCTCCCTCTCTCTCTCTGTTCTCCCTCTCTCTGTCCCTCCTCTCTCTGCCCCCACTCTGTCACCATCTCTCTGTCCCCTCTCCCTCTGTTCCCACTCGCTCTGTCCCCCTCTCTCTGCACCCCCACTCTGGTCCCTCCCTCCCCCCTCTGTCCTCTCTCTCTCTGTCCCCCTCTCTCTCTGTCCCCCTCTCTCTCTCTGACCCCCTCTCTCTCTGTCCCCTCCTCTCTCTCTGTCCCCCCCTCTCTGTTCTCCCTCTCTCTCTCTGTTCTCCTTCTCTCTGTCCCTCCTCTCTCTGCCCCCACTCTGTCACCATCTCTCTGTCCCCTCTCCCTCTGTTCCCACTCGCTCTGTCCCCCTCTCTCTGCACCACCACTCTGGTCCCTCCCCCCCCCCCCCCTCTGTCCCCCCTCTCTCTGTCCCCTCTCTCTCTGTCCCCTCTCTCTCTCTATCCCTCTCTCTCTTTGACCCCCTCTCTCTGCCCCCTCGCTCTGTTCCCCCATCTCTATCGCCCTCTCTCTGTCCCCCCTGTCACCGTCTCTCTGTTCCCCCCCCCGTCCACCCCTCTCTGTCGCCCGCTCTCTGCCCCCTCTCTGTCACAGTTTCTCTGTCCCCCCTCTCTCTGTCCCCCACTCTCTGTCCCCCTTCTCTCTGACCCCCTCTATCTCCCTCACTCTCTATGGCCCTCTCTCTGTCGCCACCTCTCTGCCCCCTCTCCCTCCCCGCCACTCTCTGTCCCCCTCTCTGTCCCCCTCTCTGTCCCCCTCTCTCTCTGTCCACCTCTCTCTCTGTCCCCCTCTCTCTCTGTTCCCCTCTCTCTCTGTCCCCATCTCTCTCTGTCCCCCTTTCTCTCTGTCCCACCCACTCTGTCCCCCTCTCTCAGTCCCCCATCTCTGTCCCCATCTCTCTCTGTCCCCCTCTCTCTCTGTCCCTCTCTCTCTGTCCCCCTCTCTGTCCCCCATTTCTCTGTCCCCCTCTCTCTCCCACCTGCCTCTCTCTGTCCTCCTCTCTCTCTGCCCCCCTTTCTCTGACACCCTCTCTTTCCCCCACTCTGTAACCCTCTCTCTGTCCCCACTCCCTGTGACCCCCTCTATCTTCCCCACTCTCTGCGCCCCACTCTCTGTACCCCACTCTCTGTCCTGCGCTCTCTGTCCCGCGCTCTCTGTCCCGCGCTCTCTGTCCCCTCTCTCTCTCTTTCCTGCTCTCTGTCCCCTCTCTCTCTCTCTTTCCTGCTCTCTCTGTCCCCCTCTCTCTCTATCCCCCCTCTCTCTGCCCCCACTCTCTATTTCCCCCCTCTCTCTGTCCCCCAGCTGTCTGTCTCCCCCGCTCTCTGTCCCACTCTCTCTCTCTTTCCCGCCCTCTCTCTGTCCCCCCTCTCTTTCCCCCTACCTCTCTGTCCCGCTCTCTCTCTGTCCCGCTCTCTCTCTGTCCCGCTCTCTCTCTGTCCCCCTCTCTCTGTCCCCCTCTCTCTCTGTCCCCCTCTCTCTGTCCCCCCCTCTCTCTGTCCCCCTCTCTCTCTGTCCCCCTCTCTCTCTGTCCCCCTCTCTCTCTGTCCCCCTCTCTCTCTGTCCCCCCCTCTCTCTGTCCCCATCTCTCTCTGTCCCCCTCTCTCTCTGTCCCACCCAGTCTGTCCCCCTCTCTCTGTCCCCCTCTCTCTGTCCCCCCCTCTCTCTGTCCCCCCTCTCTCTGTCCCCCTCTCTCTCTGTCCCCCTCTCTCTCTGTCCCACCCAGTCTGTCCCCCTCTCTCTGTCCCCCTCTCTCTGTCCCCCCCTCTCTCTGTCCCCCCCTCTCTCTGTCCCCCCCTCTCTCTGTCCCCCTCTCTCTCTGTCCCCCTCTCTCTGTCCCCCCCTCTCTCTGTCCCCCTCTCTCTCTGTCCCCCTCTCTCTCTGTCCCCCCCTCTCTCTGTCCCCCTCTCTCTGTCCCCCCTCTCTCTGTCCCCCTCTCTCTCTGTCCCCCTCTCTCTCTGTCCCCCATTTCTCTGTCCCCCTCTCTCTCCCACCTGCCTCTCTCTGTCCTCCTCTCTCTGTCCCCTTTCTCTGATACCCTCTCTTTCCCCCACTCTGTAACCCTCTCTCTCTGTCCCCACTAACTATGACCCCCTCTATCTTCCCCACTCTCTGTCCCGCGCTCTCTGTCCCCCTCTCTCTGTCCCCCAGCTCTCTGTCTCCACCGATCTCTGTCCCCTCTCTCTCTCTTTCCAGCCCTCTCTCTGACCCCCTCTCTTTCCCCCTCTCTCTCTGTCCCGCTCTCTCTCT
The DNA here is from genome assembly GCF_037043375.1 of Chiloscyllium plagiosum. NCBI lineage: Eukaryota > Metazoa > Chordata > Chondrichthyes > Orectolobiformes > Hemiscylliidae > Chiloscyllium > Chiloscyllium plagiosum. The sequence continues at coordinate 92,203,137 of NW_028270183.1, forward strand.
GTCGCCCTCTCTCTGTCCCCCTATCTCTCTCTCTGTCCCCCCCTCTCTCTCTGTCCCCCCCTCTCTCTATCCCCCTCTGTCACTGCTCCCTCTCTCTATTTCCCCTCTCTCTGTCCCTCCTCTCTCTGCCCCCACTCTGTCACCATCTCTCTGTCCCCTCTCCCTCTGTTCCCTCTCGCTCTGTCCCACTCTCTCTGCCCCCCCCACTCTGGTCCCCCCCGTCCCCCCTCTGTCCTCTCTCTCTCTGTCCCCTCTCTCTCTGTCCCCTCTCTCTCTATCCCTCTCTCTCTCTGACCCCCTCTCTCTGCCCCCTCGCTCTGTTCTCCGCTCTCTGTTCCCACATCTCTATCGCCCTCTCTCTGCCCCTCTCTCTGCCCCCTCTTTGTCACCGTCTCTCTGTCCCCCTCTCTCTGTCCCCCCTCTCTCTGTCCCCCCCTCTCTCTGTCCCCCCTCTCTCTGTCCCCCCCTCTCTCTGTCCCCCCTCTCTCTGTCCCCCCTCTCTCTGTCCCCCTCTCTCTCTCTATCCCCCTCTATCTTCCCCGCTCTCTGTCCCCCCCCCTCTCTATTGCCCTCTCTCGCTGTCGCCCTCTCTCTGTCGCCCTCACTCTGACCCCATCTCTCACACCCGCCTCTCCCTGTACCACCTCACTGTTCCCCTCTCTCGCCGTCGCCCCTCTCTCTGTCCCACTCTCTCTGACCCCCTCTCTCTCCCACCTGCCTCTCTCTGTCCTCCTCTCTCTGTCCCCTTTCTCTGATACCCTCTCTTTCCCCCACTCTGTAACCCTCTCTCTCTGTCCCCACTAACTATGACCCCCTCTATCTTCCCCACTCTCTGTCCCGCGCTCTCTGTCCCCCTCTCTCTGTCCCCCAGCTCTCTGTCTCCACCGATCTCTGTCCCCTCTCTCTCTCTCTCTTTCCAGCCCTCTCTCTGACCCCCTCTCTTTCCCCCTCTCTCTCTGTCCCGCTCTCTCTCTGTCGCCCTCTCTCTGTCCCCCTATCTCTCTCTCTGTCCCCCCCTCTCTCTCTGTCCCCCCCTCTCTCTATCCCCCTCTGTCACTGCTCCCTCTCTCTATTTCCCCCTCTCTCTGTCCCTCCTCTCTCTGCCCCCACTCTGTCACCATCTCTCTGTCCCCTCTCCCTCTGTTCCCTCTCGCTCTGTCCCACTCTCTCTGCCCCCCCCACTCTGGTCCCCCCCGTCCCCCCTCTGTCCTCTCTCTCTCTGTCCCCTCTCTCTCTGTCCCCTCTCTCTCTATCCCTCTCTCTCTCTGACCCCCTCTCTCTGCCCCCTCGCTCTGTTCTCCGCTCTCTGTTCCCACATCTCTATCGCCCTCTCTCTGCCCCTCTCTCTGCCCCCTCTTTGTCACCGTCTCTCTGTCCCCCCTCTCTCTGTCCCCCCTCTCTCTGTCCCCCCCTCTCTCTGTCCCCCCCTCTCTCTGTCCCCCCCTCTCTCTGTCCCCCCTCTCTCTGTCCCCCCTCTCTCTGTCCCCCTCTCTCTCTCTATCCCCCTCTATCTTCCCCGCTCTCTGTCCCCCCCCTCTCTCTTGCCCTCTCTCGCTGTCGCCCTCTCTCTGTCGCCCTCACTCTGACCCCATCTCTCACACCCGCCTCTCCCTGTACCACCTCACTGTTCCCCTCTCTCGCCGTCGCCCCTCTCTCTGTCCCACTCTCTCTGTCCCACTCTCTCTGCCCCCACCGACCCCTCTCTCTGTCCCTTCTCTCTCTCTGTTCCCCTCTCTCTATCCCCTTCTCTGTCTCCCTCTCTCTCTCCCCCGCTCTTTGACTCCCTCTCTGTCACCCTCTCTCCCTGCCCCCTCACTCTCTGTCCCCCTCTCTCTATCCCCATCTTACTGCCCCCTCTCTCTCTGCCCCCTCTCTGTCTGCCCCCCTCTGTCTGAACCCCGTCCCCGTCTCTGTCCCCATCTCTCTCTGTCCCCATCTGTCTCTGTCCCCATCTCTCTCTGTCCCCCTCTCTCAGTCCCCCTCTCTCTGTCCCCATCTCTCTCTGTCCCCCTCTCTCTATCCTCTTCTCACTGTCCCCTCTCTCTCCCACACTCTGTCCCCATCTCTCTCTGTCCCCCTCTCTCAGTCCCCCTCTCTCAGTCCCCCTCTCTCTGTCACCCTCTCTCTGTCCCCCCTCTCTCTGTCCCCCCTCTCTCTGTCCCCCCTCTCTCTGTCCCCCCTCACTCTGTCCCCCCTCTCTCTGTCCCCCTTTCTGTCCCCCATTTCTCTGTACCCCTCTCTCTCCCACCTGCCTCTCTCTGTCCTCCTCTCTCTGCCCCCCTTTCTCTGACACCCTCTCTTTCCCCCACTCTGTAACCCTCTCTCTGTCCCCACTCCCTCTGACCCCCTCTATCTTCCCCACTCTCTGTACCCCACTCTCTGTCCCCCGCTCTCTGTCCCGCGCTCTCTGTCCCGCCTTCTCTGTCCCGCGCTCTCTGTCTCCCCCGCTCTCTGTCCCCTCTCTCTCTCTCTCTCTTTCCAGCCCTCTCTCTGACCCCCTCTCTTTCCCCCCCTCTCTCTGTCCCCCTCCCTCTCTGTCCCCCCTCTCTGTCCCCCTCTCTCTCTCTGTCCCCCTCTCTCTCTATCCCCCTCTCTCTCTGCCCCCTCTCTCTATTTCCCCCCTCTCTCTGTCCCCCAGCAGCCTATCTCCCCCGCTCTCTGTCCCCTCTCTCTCTCTCTCTTTCCTGCCCTCTCTCTGTCCCCCCTCTCTTTCCCCCTCTCTCTCTGTCCCGCTCTCTCTGTCCCCCCTCTCACTGCCCCCTCTCTCTCTCTGTCCCCCCTCTCTCTGTCCCCCCTCTCTCTGTCGCCCTCTCTCTGCCCCCTCTCTCTCTGACCCCCCTCTCTCTGACCCCCACTCTCTCTGTCCCCCTCTCTCTCTCTGACCCCTCTCTCTCTGACCCCCTCTATCTCCCCCGCTCTCTGTCCCCCGCTCTCTGTCCCCCGCTCTCTGTCCCCCGCTCTCTGTCCCCCGCTCTCTGTCCCCCGCTCTCTCTGTCCCCCGCTCTCTGTCCCCCGCTCTCTGTCCCCCGCTCTCTGTCCTCCGCTCTCTGTCCCCCCCTCTCGGTGTCCCCCTCTCTCGCTGTCGCCCCTCTGTCTGCCTCTCCTCTCTCTGCCCCCTCTCTCTCTGCCCCCTCTCTCTCTGTCCCCCTCTCTCTGTCCCCCCTCTCTCTGACTCTCCTCTCTCTGCCTCTCCTCTCTCTGCCCCCTCTCTCTCTGTCCCCCTCTCTCTGTTCCCCTCTCTTTTTCTCCCCCTCTCTCTTTGTTCCCCTCTCTCTTTCCCCTCTCTCTCTGTTCCCCCTGTCTCTGTCCCCCGCTCTCTGTCCCCCGCTCTCTGTCCCCCGCTCTCTGTCCTCCGCTCTCTGTCCCCCCCTCTCGGTGTCCCCCTCTCTCGCTGTCGCCCCTCTGTCTGCCCCCCCGTCACCTCTCTCTGTTTCTTTTCTCTCTCTCTTTCCCCTCTCTCTATCCCCGTCTCTCTGTCCCCTCTCTCTCTCCCCCGCTCTTTGACCCCCTCTCTGTCCCCCTCTCTCTCGGTCCCCCTCTCTCTCGGTCCCCTCTCTCTCTCTGTCCCCCACTCTCTGTCCCTCTCTCTCTGTACCCCTCTCTCTCTGTCCCCAGTCTCTCTGCCCCCCTCTCTTCCCCCCTCTCTTCCCCCCTCTCTCTGTCCCCCTCTCTCTCTGTCCCCCTCTCTCTCTGTCCCCCTCTCTCTCTGTCCCCCCTCTCTCTGCCTCTCCTCTCTCTGCCCCCTCTCTCTCTGCCCCCTCTCTCTCTGCCCCCTCTCTCTCTGTCCCCCTCTCTCTGTCCCCCCTCTCTCTGACTCTCCTCTCTCTGCCTCTCCTCTCTCTGCCCCCTCTCTCTCTGTCCCCCTCTCTCTGTTCCCCTCTCTCTTTCTCCCCCTCTCTCTTTGTTCCCCTCTCTCTTTCCCCTCTCTTCTGTTCCCCCTCTCTCTGTCCCCCCTCTCTCTGTCCCCCCTCTCTCTGTCCCCCTCTCTCTGTCCCCCTCTCTCTGTGTCCCCCTCTCTCTGTGTCCCCCTCTCTCTGTGCCCCCCTCTCTCTGCCCCCCCCCCCGTCCCCCCTCTCTCTGTCCCCCCTCTCTCTGTCCCCCCCTCTGTCCCCCCTCTCTCTGTGCCCCCCTCTCTCTGTCCCCCCCCTCTCTGTCCCCCCTCTCTCTGTCCCCCCTCTCTCTGTCCCCCCCCTCCGTCCCCCCATCTCTCTGTTCCCCCCTCTCTCTGTCCCCCTCACTCCTGTCCCCCTCACTCTGTCCCCTCTCTCTCCCCCGCTCTTTGACCCCTCTCTCTCTGCCCCCTCTCTCTCTGCCCCCCTCTCTCTGTCCCCCTCTCTCTATACCCCTCTCACTGCCCCCTCTCTCTCTCTCCCTCTCTCTGACCCCCCTCTCTCTGACCCCCACTCTCTCTGTCCCCCTCTCTCTCTCTGACCCCTTCTCTCTCTGACCCCCTCTATCTCCCCCGCTCTCTGTCCCCCCCTCTCTGTCCCCCCCTCTCTGTCCCCCTCTCTCGCTGTCCCCCTCTCTCGCTGTCGCCCCTCTCTCTGTCCCACTCTCTGTGACACTCTCTCTGCCCCCCCCCCCGTCACCTCTCTCTGTTTCTTTTCTCTCTCTCTTTCCCCCTTCTCTATCCCCGTCTCTCTGTCCCCTCTCTCTCTCCCCTGCTCTTTGACCCCCTCTCTGTCACCCTCTCTCCCTGCCCCCTCTCTCTCTGTCCCACTCTCTCTGCCCCCCCCTCTCTATGTCCCCATCTCAATGCCCCCTCTCTCTCTGCCCCCTCTCTCTCTGCCCCCCTCTGTCTGAACCCCGTCCCCGTCTCTGTCCCCCTCACTCTGTCCCCCTCACTCTGTCCCCCCTCGCTCTGTCCCCTCTCTCTCTGTCCCACTCTCTCTGTCCCCCCCTCTCTATGTCCCCATCTCAATGCCCCCTCTCTCTCTGCCCCTCTCTCTCTGCCCCCCTCTGTCTGAACCCCGTCCCCGTCTCTGTCCCCCCTCTCTCTGTCCCCCCTCTCTCTGTCCCCCCCTCTCTGTCCCCCTCTCTCTGTCCCCCTCTCTCTGTCCCCCTCTCTCTGTCCCCCTCTCTCTGTCCCCCTCACTCTGTCCCCCCTCGCTCTGTCCCCCCTCGCTCTGTCCCCCTCACTCTGTCCCCCCTCACTCTGTCCCCCCTCACTCTGTCCCCCCTCACTCTGTCGCCCTCTCTCTGTCCCCTTCTCTCTGTCTCCCTCTCTCTATCCCCCTCTCTCTGTCCCCTCTCTTTCTCCCCGATCTTTGAACCCCTCTCTGTCGCCCTCTCTCTCTGCCCCCTCTCTCACTGCCCCTTTTCTCTGTCCCCCTCTCACAGTCCAGTCTCTCTCCCGCTCTCTGACCCCCTCTCTGTTGCCCTCTGTCTGCCCCCTATCTCTCTGACACTCTCTCTATCACCTTCTCACTGTCCCCTCTCTCTCCCCCGCACTCTGTCCCACTCTCTCTGTCCCCCCCTCTCTGTCCGCCTCTCTGACCCCCTCTCTGTCCCCCTCTCTCTCCCACCTGCCTCTCTCTGTCCTCCTCTCTCTGCCCCCCTTTCTCTGACACCCTCTCTTTCCCCCACTCTGTCCCCACTCCCTCTGACTCCCTCTATCTTCCCCACTCTCTGTCCCGCGCTCTCTGTCCCGCGCTCTCTCTGTCCCGCGCTCTCTCTGTCCCCCCTCCCTCTGTCCCCCTCTCTCTCTGTCCCCCTCTCTCTCTGTCCCCCTCTCTCTGTCCCCCTCTCTCTCTGTCCCCCTCTCTCTCTGTCCCCTCTCTCTCTGTCCCCCTCTCTCTCTGTCCCCCTCTCTCTCTGTCCCCTCTCTCTCTGTCCCCTCTCTCTCTGTCCCCTCTCTCTCTGTCCCCCTCTCTCTCTGTCCCCCTCTCTCTCTGCCCCCCCCTCTCTCTGTACCCCCTCTCTCTGTCCCCCCCTCTCTCTGTCCCCCCGCTCTCTCTGTCCCCCTCTCTCTGTCCCCCCCTCTCTCTGTCCCCCTCTCTCTCTGTCCCCCTCTCTCTGTCCCCCTCTCTCTCTGTCCCACTCTCTCTGTCCCCCTCTCTCTCTATCCCTCTCTGACCCTCTCGCTCTATTCCCCGCTCTCTGTTCCCCCATCTCTATCGCCCTCTCTCTGTCCCCCCCTGTCACCGTCTCTCTGCCCCCTCTCAGTCACCGTCTCTCTGTCCCCCCCGTCCACCCCTCTCTGTCGCCCGCTCTCTGCCCCCTCTCTGTCACAGTTTCTCTGTCCCCCCTCTCTCTGTCCCGCTCGCCCACCCCTCTCTCTGTCCCCCCCATCACTGTCCCCTCTCTTTGTTGGCCTCTGACTGCTCCGAATCTGTCATCGTCTCTCTGCCCCTCTCTCTCTGGCCCCCCTCTTTCTGCCCCCTCTCTCTGTCCCCCTCTCTCTGTTCCCTCTCTGTTCCCCCCCTCTCTGTTCCCCTCTCTCTCTGACCCCCTCTCTCTCTGACCCCCCCCTCTCTCTCTGTACCCCCTCTCTCTGACTCCCTCTCTCTCTGTCCCCCCCCTCTGTCCCCCCTCTGTCTCCCACTTTCTGCCCCCTCTCTCTGTCACCGTCTATCTATCCCCCCTTCTCTCTGTCCCACCTTTCTCTGTTCCCCCTCTCTTTGTCCCTCCCTCTCTCGGTCCCCCTCTCTCTCTGACCCCCTCTCTCTGTTGCCTCTTTCTGCCCCCTCTCTCTCTGTCCCCCCTCTCTCTCTGACCCCCTCTATCTCCCCCGCTCTCTGTCCCCTCTCTCTGTTGCCCTCTCTCGCTGTCGCCCCTCTCTTTGTCCCACTCTCTCTGTCTCACTCTCTCTGCCCCCCGACCCCTCTCCCTGTCCCCTCTCTCTCTGTCCCCCTCTCTCTATCCCCCACTCTCTCTCCCCTCTCTCTCTCCCCTGCTCTTTGACACCCCTCTGTCTCCCTCTCTCTCTCTGTCCCCTCTCTCTGTCCCCCCTCTCTGTCCCCCTCTCTCTATCCCCCACTCTCTGTCCCCTCTCTCTCCCCTGCTCTTTGACACCCCTCTGTCTCCCTCTCTCTCTCTGTCCCCTCTCTCTGACCCCCTCTCTCTATCCCCATCTCACTGTCCCCTCTCTCTCGCTCTCTGACCCCCTCTCTGTCATCCTCTCTTTCTGCCCCCTCTCTCTGCCCCCTCTCTCTGACCCCCGTCCCCTCTCTCTGTATCCGCTCTCTCTCCCCGCTCTCTGACCCCCACTCTGTCACCCGCTCTCTCTGTCCCCTCTCTCTGTCCCCCTCTCTCTGTCCCCCCCTCTCTCTCTCTGTCCCCCTCTCTCTCTCTGTCCCCCTCTCTCTCTCTGTCCCCCACTCTCTCCATCTCCCCACTCTCTGTCCCCCTCTCTCTGTCTCCTCTATCTCTCCCTCTCTCGCTCTTCCCCCTCTCTGTTCCCCCCTCTCTCTCTGTCCCCCGCTCTCTCCATCCACCCACTCTCTGTCCCCCCTCTCTGACACCCCCTCTCTGACCCCCCCCCCGTCTCCCTCACTCTGTACCCCTCTCTCTGTTCTCACTCTCTGACCCACTCTATCTCCCCAACTCTCTGTCACCCTCTCTCTGCCCCTCTCTCTTTCCCCTCTCTCTCTGCCCCTTCTCTCTGTCCCCCTCTCTGTCCCTCTCTCCCTGCCCCCCTCACTCTGTCCCCCTCTGTCAGCCCCTATCCCTCTCTGTCCCCCTCTCTCTCTGTCCCCCTCTCTCTCTGTCCCCCTCTCTCTCTGTCCCCCCCTCTCTCTGTCCCCCTCTCTCTGTCCCCCTCTCTCTGTCCCCCTCTCTCTCTGTCACCCTCAATCTGTCCCCCTTTCTCTGTTCTCCCTCTCTCTGTCCCCCTCTCTCTCTGTCCCCTCTCTCTCTCTGTCCCCCTCTCACTGTCCCTCCGCTCTCTGCCCCCACTCTGTCACCATCTCTCTCTCCCCTCTCCCTCTGTTCCCTCTCGCTCTGAACCCCCCTCTCTCTGCACCCCCCCTACTCTGGTTCCCCCCCCCACTCTTGTCCCCCCTCTGTCCTCTCTCTCTCTGTCCCCTCTCTCTCTGTCACCCTCTCTCTCTATCCCTCTCTCTCTCTCTGACCGCCTCTCTCTGCACCCTCACTCTGTTCCCCGCTCTCTGTTCCCCCATCTCTATCGCCCTCTCTCTGCCCCCTCTCAGTCACCCTCTCTCTGTCCCCCTCTCTCTGTCCCCCTCTCTCTGCCCCCTCTCGGTCACCGTTTCTTTGTTCGCCCCGCCCGTCCCCCCCTCTCTGTCACAGTTTCTCTGTCCCCCTCTCTCTGTCCCCCTCGTCCTCCCCACTCTCTGTCCCCCCCTCACTGCCACCTCTCTGTAATTGTCTCTCTGTACCCCCTCTTTCTGTCGCCCTCTCTCTGTGTCCCCTCTCTCTGTGTCCCCTCTCTCTGTGTCCCCCTCTCTCTGTCCCCCTCTCTCTGTCCCCCTCTCTCTGTGTCCCCTCTCTCTGTGTCCCCTCTCTCTGTGTCCCCTCTCTCTGTGTCCCCCTCTCTCTGTCCCCCTCTCTCTGTCCCCCTCTCTCTGTGTCCCCTCTCTCTGTGTCCCCTCTCTCTGTGTCCCCTCTCTCTGTGTCCCCTCTCTGTCCCCCTCTCTCTGTGTCCCCTCTCTCTGTGTCCCCTCTCTCTGTGTCCCCCTCTCTCTGTCCCCCTCTCTCTGTCCCCCTCTCTCTGTGTCCCCTCTCTCTGTGTCCCCTCTCTCTGTGTCCCCTCTCTCTGTGTCCCCTCTCTGTCCCCCTCTCTCTGTGTCCCCTCTCTCTGTGTCCCCTCTCTCTGTGTCCCCTCTCTGTCCCCCTCTCTCTGTCCCCCTCTCTCTGTCCCCCTCTCTCTGTCCCCCTCTCTCTGTCCCCCTCTCCCTGTCCCCCTCTCTCAGTCCACCCTCTCTCCGTCCCAAACCGCTGTCCCCCCCTCTCTGTAGCCCTCTCTCTGCCCCCTCTCTGTCACCGTCTCTCTGTCCCCCTCTCTCTGTCCCCCCTCTCTCTGTCCCCCTTTCTCTGTGTCCCCTCTCTGTCCCACCTCTCTGTAGCCCTCTCTCTGCCCCCTCTCAGTCACCATCTCTTTGTTCCCACCCCCGTCCACCTCCATCTGTCCTCCCTCGGTCTGTTCCCCTCCCTCTGTCCCCCTCTCTCTGTCCTCCCTCGGTCTGTCCCCCTCCCAGTCACCATCTCTCTGTGCCCCCCTCTCTGTTCACCCCACTCTCTGTAGCCCCTCTCTCTGTTCCCCCCATCTCTGTGCCCCCCTCTCTGTTCCCCCCACTCTCTGTAGCCCCTCTCTCTATTCCCCCTCTCTCTGTCCCCATCTCTCTCTGCCCCTCTCTCTCTACCTCCTCCACTCTCTGTTCCCCCTCTCTCTCTCTGCCCCCCTGTCTCTGGCCTCCTCTCTCTCTGGCCCCCTCTCTCTGCCCCCCCTCTCTCTGTCCTCCTATATGCAACCCTCTCTCTGTCGCCTCTTTCTGCCCCCCCCCTCTGTCCCCCGCTCTCTGTCCCCCGCTCTCTGTCGCCCTCTCTCTGACCCCCTCTCTCTCTGACCCCCTCTCTCTACCCCACTCTCTGTCCCCCTCTCTCTGTCGCCCTCTCTCTGACCCCCACTCTCTCACACCCGCCTCTCCCTGTACCACCTCACTGCCCCTCCTCTCTGTCGCCCCTCCTCTCTGTCGCCCCTCCTCTCTGTCCCCCTCCTCTCTGTCCCCCTCTCTCTGTCCCCCTCTCTCTGTCCCCCTCTCTCTGTCCCCTCTCTCTGCCCCCTCTCTCTGCCCCCTCTCTCTGTCTCCCGCTCTCTAACCCCTTCTCTGTCATCCTCTCTTTCTGCCCCCTCTCTCTGCCCCCTCTCTCTGCCCCCTCTCTCTGCCCCCTCTCTCTCTGTCGCACTCTCTCTGTCCCCATCTCTCTGTTCCCTCTCTCTCCCCCGCTCTCTCTCTGCCCCCTCTCTCTCTCTGCCCCCCTCTCTATCCCCCTCTCTCTCTCTATCCCCCCACTCTCTCCATCCACCCACTCTCTGTCCCCCTCTCTGTCGGCTTCTCTCTGCCCCCTCTCTCTCTGCCCCCCTCTCTCTCCCTCACACTGTACCCCTCTCTCTCTCCCTCTGCCCTCTCTCTCTGTCACCGTCTCTCTATCCACCCTTCTCTCTGTCCCACCTTTCTCTGTTCCCCCTTTCTTTGCCCCCCCGTCCCCCCCCTCTCTCTGTCCCCCCCCTCTCTGTCCTCCCCTCTCTCTGTCCTCCTCTCTCTGTCCCCCTCTCTCTGCCCCCTCTCTCCCTGCCCCCTAACTCTCTGTCCCCCTCTCTCTATCCCCATCTCACTGCCCCCTCTCTCTGTCTCCCGCTCTCTAACCCCTTCTCTGTCATCCTCTCTTTCTGCCCCCTCTCTCTGCCCCCTCTCTCTCTGCCCCCCCCGTCCCCCTCTCTCTCTGTCCCCCTCTTTCTCTGTCCCCCTCTCTCTCTGTCCCCCTCTCTCTGTTCCCCTCTCTCTGTCCTTCCTCACTCTGTCCCCCTCTCTCTGACCCCTCTCTCTCTGTCTCCCCTCTCTCTGTCCCCCCCGTCCCCCCCCCTCTCTCTGTCCCCCCCCTCTCTCTGTCCTCCCCTCTCTCTGTCCTCCTCTCTCTGTCCCCCTCTCTCTGCCCCCTCTCTCCCTGCCCCCTAACTCTCTGTCCCCCTCTCTCTATCCCCATCTCACTGCCCCCTCTCTCTGTCTCCCGCTCTCTAACCCCTTCTCTGTCATCCTCTCTTTCTGCCCCCTCTCTCTGCCCCCTCTCTCTCTGCCCCCCCGTCCCCCTCTCTCTCTGTCCCCCTCTTTCTCTGTCCCCCTCTCTCTCTGTCCCCCTCTCTCTGTTCCCCTCTCTCTGTCCTTCCTCACTCTGTCCCCCTCTCTCTGACCCCTCTCTCTCTGTCTCCCCTCTCTCTGTCCCCCCCGATCCCTTCTCTCTCTGTCCCCCTCTCTCTCACTGACCCCCTCTCTTTCTGACCCCCTTTATTTCCCCCACTCTCTGTCCCCCTCTCTCTGTCGCCGTCTCTCTGTCCCCCTCTCTCTCTGTCCCCCTCTCTCTCTGTCCCCCTCTCTCTCTGACCCCCTCTGTCTCCCCCACTCTCTGTCCCCTGCTCTCTGTCGCCCTCTCTCTGACCCCCTCTCTCTGTCCCCCTCTCTCTCTCTGACCCCCTCTCTCTCTGACCCCCTCTATCTCCCCGCTCCCTGTCCCCCCTCTCTCTGTTGCCCTCTCTCGCTGTCGCCCTCTCTCTGACACCCTCTCTAACACCCGCCTCTCCCTGTACCACCTCACTGTCCCCCTCTCTCGCTGTCACCCCTCTCTCTGTCCCACTCTCTCTGTCCCACTCTCTCTGCCCACCCGACCCCTCTCTCTGTCCCTTCTCTCTCTCTGTTCCCCTCTCTCTATACCCCTCTCTCTGTCCCCTCTCTCTCTCCCCCGCTCTTTGACCCCCTCTCTGTCACCCTCTCTCCCTGCCCCCTAACTCTCTGTCCCCCTCTCTCTATCCATATCTCACTGCCCCCTCTCTCTGTCTCCCGCTCTCTAACCCCTTCTCTGTCATCCTCTCTTTCTGCCCCGTCTCTCTGCCCCATCTCTCTCTGCCCCCTCTCTCTGCCCCCTCTCTCTGCCCCCCTCTCTCTGCCCCCCCTCTCTCTGCCCCCCTCTCTCTGCCCCCCCTCTCTCTGCCCCCCTCTCTCTGTCCCCCCTTTCTCTGTCCCCCTCTCTCTGTCCCCCTCTCTCTGTCCCCCTCTCTCTGTCCCCCTCTCTCTGTCGCCCCTCTCTCTGTCGCCCCTCTCTCTGTCGCCCCTCTCTCTGTCGCCCCTCTCCCTGTCGCCCCTCTCTCTGTCGCCCTCTCTCTGTCGCCCTCTCTCTGTCGCCCTCTCTCTGTTTCCCTCTCTCTGTTCCCCTCTCTCTGTTGCCCCTCTCTCTGTTGCCCCTCTCTCTGTTGCCCCTCTCTCTGTCGCCCCTCTCTCTGTTTCCCTCTCTCTGTTCCCCTCTCTCTGTCCCCCTCACTCTGTCCCCCTCACTCTGTCGCCCTCTCTCTGTCCCATTCTCTCTGTCTCCCTCTCTCTATCCCCCTCTCTTTTCCCCTCTCTTTCTCCCCCGCTCTTTGACACCCTCTCTGTCGCCCTCTCTCTCTGTCCCCCTCTCACAGTCCCCTCTCTCCCGCTCTCTGACCACCTCTCTGTCACCCCCTCTCTCTGCCCCCCTCTCACTGTCCCCTCTCTCTCTGCCCCTTCTCTCACTGCCCCCTCTCTCTATCCCCCTCTCACAGTCCCCTCTCTCTCCCGCTCTCTGACCACCTCTCTGTCACCCCCTCTCTCTGCCCCCTCACTCACTGCCCCCTCTCTCTGTCCCCCTCTCTCTGCCCCCTATCTCTCTGTCCCCCTCTCTCTCTGTCCCCCCCTCTCTGTCCCCCACTCTCTCCATCCGCCCACTGTCTGACCCCCTCTCTCTGACCCCCCTCTTCCCCACACTGTACCCCTCTCTCTCTCCCTCTGCCCCCTCTCTCTGTCACCCTCTCTCTGTCCCCCCTCTCTGTCTCCCTCTCTCTGCCCCCTCTCTCTGTCACCATCTCTCTATCCCCCCTTCTCTCTGTCTGACCTTTCTCTGTTCCCCCTCTCTTTGCCCCCCCTCTCTCTGTCCCCCTCTCTCTGTCCCCCTCTCTCTGTCCCCCTCTCTCTGTCTCCTCTTTCTGCCCCCTTCTCTCTCTGTCCCCCTCTCTCTCACTGACCCCCTCTCTCTCTGACCCCCTCTATCTCCCCCACTCTCTGTCCCCCGCTCTCTGTTGCCCTCTCTCTGACCCCCACTCTCTCTGTCCTCCTCTCTCTCTCATTCCCCATTCTCTCTCTGACCCCTTCTATCTCCCCCACTCTCTGTTGCCCTCTCTCTGACCACCTCTCTCTCTGACCCCCTCTATCTCCCCCGCACCCTGTCCCCCCTCTCTCTGTTACGCTCTCTCGCTGTCGCCATCTCTCTGTCGCACTCTCTCTGACCCCCTCTCTCATACCCGCCTCTCCCTGTACCACCTCACTGTCCCCCTCTCTCGCTGTCGTCCCTCTCTCTGTCGCCGTCTCTCTGTCCCCCCTCTCTCTGTCCTCCTCTCTCTCTGTCCCCCTCTCTCTGTCCCCCTCTCTCTGTCCCCCTCTCTCTCTCCCCCGCTCTCTGATCCCCTGTCTGTTGCCCTCTCTCTGCCCCCACTCTCTCTGCCCCCGACCGCTCTCTCTGTCCCCCCCTCTCTCTCTCTGTCCCCCTCTCTCTGTCTCCCTCTCTCTGCCCCCCCTCTCTGTCACCATCTCTCTATCCCCCCTCTCTCTGTTCCCCCTTTCTCTGTTCCCCTTCACTCTGTCCCGTCTCTCTGTCCCCCACTCTCTCTGTCCCCCCCTTCTGCCCCCCTCTCTCTCTCTGCCCCTCTCTCTCTGACCCCCTCTGTCTCTGACCCCCTCTCTCTCTGCCCATCTCTCTCGGTACCCTCTCTTTCTGTCCCCCTCACTCTCTGTACCCTCTCTCTGTCCCCCTCTCTCTCTGTACGCTCTCTCTCTGTTCCACCCCTCTCTGTCACCCTCTTTCTGACCCCCCTCTCTCCGTCCCACTCTCTCTGTCCCCCCCTCTCTCTCTGTCCCCCTCTCTCTCTCTGTCCCTCTCTTTCCCCTCTCTCTCTGTCCCCTCTCTCTCTGTCTCCCTCTCTCTCTGTCTCCCTCTCTCTGTGTCTCCCCTCTCTCTGTCTCCCTCGCTCTCTGTCTCCCTCGCTCTCTGTCTCCCTCGCTCTCTGTCTCCCTCTCTCTCTGTCCCACTCACTCTCTCTATCCCCCTCTCACAGTCCCCTCTCTCACCCGCTGTCTGACCACCTCTCTGTCACCCCCTCTCTCTGCCCCCGCTCTCTGTGCCCCCTCTCTCTGTCCCCCTCTCTCTGTCCCCCTCTCTCTCCCCCTCTCTGTCCCCCCTCTTTCTGCCCCCTATCTCTCTGCCCCCCTCTCTGTCCCCCCTCTCTCTCTCTGTTCTCCCTCTCTCTCTCTGTCCCCCTCTCTCTGTCCCCCCTCTCTCTGTTCCCCCCTCTGTCTGTTCCCCCCTCTCTCTGTTCCCCCCTCTCTCTGTTCCCCCCTCTCTCTGTTCCCCCTCTCTCTGTTCCCCCTCTCTCTGTCCCCATCTCTCTGACCCCCTCTCTGTCCCCCTCTCTCTGCCCCCTCTCTCTCTGTCCCCCTCTCTCTCTGTCCCCCTCTCTCTCTGCCCCCCATCTCTCTGCCCCCCATCTCTCTGCCCCCCATCTCTCTGCCCCCCATCTCTCTGCCCCCCTCTCTCTCTGCCCCCTCTCTCTCTGTCCCCCTCTCTCTCTGTCCTCTTCTCTCTCTGTCCCCCCTCTCTCTGTCTCCTCTCTCTCCCCCGCTCTCTGACCCCCTCTCTGTCGACCTCTATCTGTCCCCCTCTCTCTCTGCCCCCTCTCTGTCCCCCTCTCTCTCTGTCCCCCTCTCTTTCTCTATCCCCCACTCTCTCCATCCGCCCACTCTCTGTCCCCCTCTCTCTGACCCCCCTCTCTCCCCCACACTGTACCCCTCTCTCTCTCTCCCTCTGCCCCCTCTCTCTGTCACCGTCTCTCTATCCCCCCTTCTCTCTGTCCCACCTTTCTCTGTTCCCCCTCTCTTTGCCCCCCCTCTCTTTGCCCCCGCTCTCTTTGCCCCCCCTCTCTCTGCCCCCCTCTCTGTCCCCCCCTCTCTCTGTCCTCCCTCTCTCTGTCCCCCCCTCTCTCTGAACCCTTCTCTCTCTGTCCTCCTCTCTCTCTGTCTCCTCTTTCTGCCCCCTTTTCTCTCTGTCCCCCTCTCTCTCACTGACCCCCTCTCTCTCTGACCCCCTCTATCTCCCCCACTCTATGTCGCCGTCTCTCTGTCCCCCTCTCTCTCTGTCCCCTCTCTCCCACACTCTCTGACCCCCTCTCTCGCCTGCTCTCTGACCCCCTCTCTGTTGCCCTCTCTCTGCCCCCGCTCTCTCTGCCCCCCCGACCCCTCTCTCTGTTTCCCTCTCTCTGTTCTCCTCTCTCTGTCCCCCTCTCTCTGTCCCCCTCTCTCTGTCCCCTTCACTCTGTCCCCTCTCTCTCTCCCCCTCTCTCTCTATCCCCCTCTCACTGCCCCCTCTCTCTCTCCCGCTCTCTGACCCCCTCTGTCACCCTTTCTCTCTGCCCCCTCTCTCTCTGCCCCCACTCTCTCTGCCCCCCCCACTCTCTGTCCCACTCTCTCTGACCCCCTCTCTCTGACCCCCTCTCTCTTCCCCACTCTCTCTGTCCCCTTCTTTCTGTCTCCCTCTCTCTGTCCCCTCTCTCTCTCCCGTTCTCTGACCTCCTCTCTGTTGCCCTCTCTCTGCCCCCACTCTCTCTGCCACCAGACCCCTCTCTCTGTCTCCCTCTCTCTGTCCCCTCTCTCTCTCCCGTTCTCTGACCTCCTCTCTGTTGCCCTCTCTCTGCCCCCACTCTCTCTGCCATCAGACCCCTCTCTCTGTCTCCCTCTCTCTCTCTATCCCCCTTCTCTCTGTTCCTCCTTTCTCTGTTCCCCCTCCTCTCTGTCCCCCTCTCTCTGTCCACCTCTCTCTCTCTATCCCCCCTTCTCTCTGTTCCTCCTTTCTCTGTTCCCCCCCTCTCTCTGTCCCCCTCTCTCTGTTGCCTCTTTCTGCCCCCTCTCTCTCTGCCCCCCCTCTCTCTGTTCCACCCCTCTGCCCCCCTCTCTCTCTCTCTCTGTCCCCCACTCTCTCCATCCCCCCACTCTCTGTCCCCCTCTCTCCCCCCACTCTGTACCCCTCTCTGTCCC
Source organism: Chiloscyllium plagiosum (assembly GCF_037043375.1). Classification (NCBI taxonomy): domain Eukaryota; kingdom Metazoa; phylum Chordata; class Chondrichthyes; order Orectolobiformes; family Hemiscylliidae; genus Chiloscyllium; species Chiloscyllium plagiosum. The sequence goes on from NW_028270183.1 coordinate 92,218,907, forward strand.
CCACTCTCTGTCCCCCTCTCTCTGTCCCCTCTATCTCCCCCTCTCTCTGTACTCCTCTCTCTGTCCCCTATCTCTCTCCCCTGCTCTCTGACCCCCTCTCTGTTACACTCTCTCTGCCCCCTTCTCTCTGCCCCCTTCTCTCTGCCCCCTCTCTGTACCCCTCTCTCTCTGTCTCCCACTCTCTCCATCCCCACACTCTCTGACCCCCTCTCTCCCCCCCACTCTGTACCCTCTCTGTCCCCCACTCTCTGTCCCCCTCTCTCTGTCCCCCTCTCTCTGTCCCCTTCTCTCTGACACCCTCTCTCTGCCCCCTCTCTCTGTCCCCTTCTGTCTGTCACCATCTCTCTGTCCTCCCTTCTCTCTGTCCCCTCTCTCTCTCTCCTCCACTCTTTCTGTCACCCTCTCTCTGTCCCGTCGATCTCTCCCCCGCTCTCTGCCCCTCTCTGTCGCCCTCTCCCTGCTCCCTCTCTCTCTGTCCCCCCCTCTCTGTCCCCCTCTCTCTCTGTCTCCCACTCTCTCCATCCCTCACTCTCTGTCCCCTCTCTCTGACCCCCCTCTCTCCCCCCCCCACTCTGCACCCCTCTCTCTGTCTCCCTCTATATCCCCTCTCTCTGTGCCCCTCTCTCTGTCACCCTCTCTCTGCCCCTTCACCCTCCCACCCGCCTCTCTCTTCCCACCTCTCACTGTCCCCCTCTCTCTCTGTCCCCCTCTATCTTCCCCACACTCTGCCCCCCCTCTCTCTCTGTCCTCCTCTGTCTCTGTCCCTCTCTCTCTCTGTCACCCTCTCTCTGTCGCCATCTCTCTGTCCCCCTCTCTCTCTGTCCCCCCCTCTCTCTGTCCCCCTCTCTCTCTGACCCCCTCTCTCCCTGACCCCCCTCTATCTCCCCCACTCTCGGTGTCCCTCTCTCTGTCCCCCTTTCTCTGGCACCCCCTATCTCCCCCACTCTCTGTGCCCCTCTCTCTGTCGCCCTCTCTCTGTCCCCCCTCTCTCTGCCCCCCCTCTCTCTGTCCCCCTCTCCCTGTCCCCCCTCTCTCTGACCCCTCTCTCATTATGTCCTCCCCTATTTCTCTCTCTCCCTCCCTCACCTTATCTCTCCCTTCCCTCTCTCTCTCCCTGCTCCTTCGCTCTCTCTCTCCATCTTCTCCCACTCTCGATCCCCCTCCCTCGGTGTCTCTCTCTCTCCCCACCTCCCTCCGTTTCTCTATGACTCAATCTCTCTCCCTCCTGTCCTGCCCTTCCTCTCTCTCTGACACACTCTGTCTCCCTGGTCCTTCCCTCTCCCTCTAACCTAGAGACTGGGTGTTTGTGGTGAGGCTGCGTGTGGGGGGTGGGGGTGAGAGGATTGAGAGATGTGGGAAGTGGGGAAATTGGGGTAGAGACGGAATTGCGGGAGGGAGACAGAGACGGCAGGAAAGAGAGAGAGAGTGAGGGTGAGGGGGAGAGAGAAGAATGGAGGCAGGTGGAGAAACTCATGTTGGGGTGTGAGAGAGAGAGAGGGGGAGAGTGAGGCAGAAAGAATAGTGGAGACAGGTGGAGAAACCGGGGTTGGGGGGGGGTGTCTGAGAGGGGACCAGAGAGAGTGAAAGGGAGAGGAGGTGAGAGAGACACAGTGTGCAGAAAGAGAGAGCGAGGGAGAGAATTGAGGAGGAAGAGTGGGGGAGAGGAAATGGTGAGGCCAGGTTGGAGTGGGAGGGTCAGAGGGAGTTAAACCCAGCTCCTGAGCTCAGGGCGCGGTGCCCTCCCCTTCCCTGAGGACCAGGACTTGGGGCTGAGTCTGTCTCTCTCCAGCTCAGCTTCTCCAACACAAAGACACACAACAACATTGGTCACTCTGCTGCTCGGCACGCTTTAATCAACATTTTTATTGTTTACAAACGGAAATGATGGATACAGTCAGTGGGATGGTGCCTTTTCTCACTGGCCCCTGAGTTGTGAGAAACATTGAAATGTTTCCCTGTAACCCCACTGTGGGATAAGGATGGACAAACCAGCGATACCCTCAGTCTGTTACCATAGCGACAGGCTGCTCCATCGCTGAAACACTGAACTGAAATGAGAAAGTCCCGGATGGATTGATTAATGAGGGAATTTGATGGATGGATGGATCTGGGTGAAGGGATATTTCAGCACATTCTTCAGCTGCTGCCTGAACTTAGTCTGGGTCACGGCATAAATCGCGGTGTTTGTGCAGCAACTGAGGAGCTGCAGCATGAAGCCCAATTCCTTCACAAAGGGATGGAGATGCACAGAGTAATACCCAATCCACCACATCCGACTCCATATAGAATACAGCATGAACGTTGACCATAACAGGATGAAATTGGCCGAGATCACAAACAGTAAAATTATGGATTTTTTTCGGTTTCTCATTTCAGTGTCAGACTGAGTGTCCCCATTGGTGTGAGCGCGGAGTGTCCTGCGGGCTCTGCTGGTCACTACAATGTGTCTGACGGTGAGAACATTGAGCAGCAGAATCAGGAGAAATGGGACACACGGGGTTAGAATGTGGTAGAGGAACTCGATTGTGACCCAGACACTGGAGAATAGACCACCGACTATTACATCACAAAACCAGGGGGTGTTCACCAGCCAATACCGAGCCGTGAGCATAAAATACCAGGAAATGTTCTTTAAACAGCTCAGCACAGTCACTGCTCCCAGAACCACAGCCGCCGTTTTCTCACTGCAATATTTACTTTTCAGCTTCTGGCAACAAATGGCCACAAACCGATCAAAGGTGAAAGTGACGGTGAACCAGACAGAGCAGTCAGTGGCTGCATAAAGCAGGACGGCGTGGATATTACACACGGGGACGGAGATCCTCAGGAAATAAAACTGTTCCCGATAAACAATGGGAATGTGTCTCAGGATCAGGTCGAGGATAATGACCAGGAGATCCGCCGCTGCCATGGCCCCCAGGTAACGTCTGACACATGGAGACAATCCACAATCTTTATAAAGCAGGACGTAGATGGTCACTACGTTAACTGTGAGGAAGGAAAACAAACCCATTATCCATCAGCCTGGAGGCAAAGGGACCCGTTTGATCGCGGACCCAGTGAGATTTTCAAATGTGTCCCTGTATTCAGGGATTTATTAAAATAATTGGAGCTGGAATAACAAAAGGGAAGATATGAATTACTGACAAAAAAGTGACATAAACCACAAGAAACCCTCCCTCCCCAAACACACAGAGACACATCCATAAGGACAGATGGTTTCGAGAACATTCCCACACACTCGATCACTCGAGAGCAGACACAGGTCACTCCTTCCCAGTCCCTAATACGGAGGGTGGAAACGTTGCTGTCCTGAAGGATTCTCTCCCAGTTTCCTGAAGACAAACTGAGTTTGGCAATTCCTGTATTTTGGTCAAAATTGTGGTCGATCTTGTGTCATGAAGAAATGTAAACGCAGGGAAAACGTATTCACCCCTTTAACTGACTGAGGGGCCTTCGGAACAGTGTCTCCTTCTCCCTGGAATGGGACGTCTTCCCTCGGGATCTTATCGTTTGTTCAATTCACTGATGTCCGGCCGTTCACAAACAATGTCAGGGACAGAACGTTCCGGGGAATGTCAGTTATAGAATGTCGGGGACAGAACGTTCCGGGGAATGGCAGTTATAGAATGTTGGGGACAGAACGTTCCGGGGAATGGCAGTTATAGAATGTTGGGGACAGAACGTTCCGGGGAATGTCAGTTATAGAATGTCGGGGACAGAACGTTCCGGGGAATGGCAGTTATAGAATGTTGGGGACAGAACGTTCCGGGGAATGTCAGTTATAGAATGTCGGGGACAGAACGTTCCGGGGAATGGCAGTTATAGAATGTTGGGGACAGAACGTTCCGGGGAATGGCAGTTATAGAATGTCAGGGACAGAACATTTCGGGGAACTCCTTGGCCTGTCCATGACCTTCCCCCCATTCACCCCACCCTCCTCTTTGACCTATCACCTCTCCCCCACCTCCAACTCCCGATCACATTCCCAGCTCCCTTACCCCCAGCCCCAGCCCCCTCCCATTTATCTCTCATCCCCCCGGTCCACAAGCCTCATTCCTGATGAAGAGTTTATGCCTGAAACGTTCATTCCACTTCTCCTCTGATGCTGCCTGACCTGCTGTGCTTTTCCATCACCACACTCCCAGTCAGGAAATAGTCCGACACCGTCGTACTCACAGGATCAGGCCTGATGGCTAATTTAGACTAGATTACATTACTTACAGTGTGGAAACAGGCCCTTCAGCCCAACAAGTCCACACCGACCCCCCGAAGAGCAACCCACCCAGACCCATTCCCCTACGTTTACCCCTTCACCTAACACTACGGACAATTTCCCATGGCCAATTCACCTAACCTGCACATTTATTTTGGACTGTGGCAGGAAATGGGAGCACCCGGAGGAAACCCACGCAGACACAGGGAGAATGTGCAAACTCCACACAGTCAGTCGCCTGATTCGGGAATTGAACCCTGGTCTCTGGCGCTGTGAGGCAGCAGTGCTAACCACTGTGCCACCGTGCCGCCCAGAATGTTTCCTGAAGCCCCATCACCATCCCTGGGTATATCCTGTCCCACCGGCAGGACAGACCCACCAGTGGTGGGGACACCCTGGGGTACAGTCAGGGAAGGAGTTACCCTGCAAATCCCCATCATTGATTCCAGAACCCAGGAAATCTCATAGTAACAGATCACACATGGTCAAGGAAATCGCCTGAGGGTGGTTATCTCCTGCCTCCCACCCCTCCTTTCGGTGATAACTCAGTTCCCCTTGATGTTGGAAACAAATCAGAGGCAGCACTGAGGGTGACAAGGACACAGACCGTCCTCTGGGTGTGGGACTTCAATGTCCATCACCAGGAGTGTCCCCACAGGCCCCCCACTGCCTGAGCAGGGACAGGCTTCAAAACACAACAGCCAGACTGGGAGAAACATCCTCACCAAACTCCTTGTCCCAGAGGGATCTGTCCCTGACAGTATCTGTAGGAGCAGCCAGCACACAGTCCTGGTGGAGGCACAGTCTCAGCCCCATATTTGACATACTCAAGATTAGTGTGTTGCTGGAAAAGCACAGCAGGTCAGGCAGCATCCGAGGAGCAGGAAAATCACCGTTTGGGGCAGCAGACCTTCATCACGAATGAGGCTGGGAGACTCCGGGATGGAGAGATAAATCATATTAGGCGTACTGCTCACTGTGTGATGTGGCACTCCCTCCTGTGAAGTAGGACATACTTCTAAAGGACTGAGCACATGGAAACTGGCCATCCATGAGGCACTGTGGGCTAGTAACAGCTGCAGCATCAATGGCCTTCCCTCCATCATAAAGTCAGAAGTGGCCTATTCACTGATGGTTTCAAAATAGTCAGCACCATTCACAACTGCACCGATACTGAAGCAGGTTATTCAGCCCAGCAAGAGTTTTAAACAGGAACAGAATGAGGCCATTCAGCCATTGGAGGCTGTTACTCAGCGATTGGAGCAGATATTTTAATCTCTCAGACAGCTCACACAGGAAATGGAAGGGAACATTCAGCATTTCAAATCTGCTACACAGGAATACGGGGAGCTGTGTAGACCACAGCAGTACATTGATCTATAAACCCAGACTAGATATCTGTCCAGGAATGGGAGCTGTGCAGAAATCAGCAGTGCACTAATGTGTAAACCTGAAAGAAATATCCATCCAGCACGGGGAGCTGCACCGACCACATCATGGCATTATCTATAAACCTCAAGCAGATAGTCTGACCAGCACAGTGACCTGTGTAGTGATCACCCGGGAATTAAACTGTAAAAGAGGAGCAGTAACCCTCCCAGCATGTGGGACTGTGTACACCAACCCAGTGCATTGATCTGTAACCCAGGAGCAGTTACCCTCCCAGCATGTAGGACTGTGTACACCAAACCAGGGTATTGATCTGTAACCCAGGAGCAGTCACCCTCCCAGCATGTAGGGTTATGCACCCCACCCCAGTGCATTGATCTGTAACCCAGGAGCAGTTACCCTCCCAGCATGTAGGACTGTGCACACCACCCCAGTGCATTGATCTTTAACCCAGGAGCAGTTACCCTCCCAGCATGTAGGACTGTGCACACCACCCCAGTGCATTGATCTTTAACCCAGGAGCAGTTACCCTCCCAGCATGTAGGACTGTGTACATCCCCCCCCCAACCCCCCCCCCCCCCCCCCCCCACCAAGTGCATTGCTCAGTAACACTGTGTTAGATCCCTGTCCAGCGTGGGGAAACTAGCAGCCCGTGCTGGAAGTGACAGGATGTGCAGCTTCCACCCATTTACAGCTCCATATCCCCATTGTGCCCTGACAGGGGGGTGTTGTGGGTGTGAACATCCCTGCCAGAGAGAGATGGCGGGGGAATCAGTTTAAATCTCACCGCATGGGAGTGGATTGGGAAGTAGACAGAGAGGGGGAGACTGAGAGACAGTGTCATGGAAGGTTGTGTTCCCAGGTTTCAGAATGCTGAAATGTCAGCAATTCGATAGCATCCTGTAACATGAGCCAGTCTTCCCAGGAACGATGGGAAAAAGGGATATTGATGTGAAGTCAGATGAGCATTTGTTCTGCATCTTTATAACTGGAATTGATTTCAACAGAATATATGACTCATTGGGCAGATTCTAACAATAATTTATCTTTGTTTAATTTTCCTTGAGTGTGACTGAGGGACCGTCTGCACGAGGCTGAGCTATTTCCTGGTGCTATCACTTCAAACTTACCTCATTAACTACCCACCCCACCCCATGATGTCCCTCTCATTCAATACTAGCCTGATTCTCCCATCCATCATGGCGGGTGGTACTCACCATCGCCCGGATGCCCCTGGATATTCAGAGATCGCTGGCGCTGGTGCCATCTTTAAAAGGCCAAGGGGCACACGGTTGAGCTTTCTCAGTTCGGAGCTGCCCTGCACAGTTTACCTCGAGCATGGCAGATAAGAGGCACTTACATCACAGTTTGTCGACAGGGGCATGGAAGTCCTGGTGGAGGGGCTAGTATAGAGGGGGGCCATACCACCAGACACACCGAGCATGGTCTGAGCTCACCACCCAGCTCAGTGCAGTATCTGAGGTCTGAGGAAACGTCCAGCAATACAGGATAAGCAGCAATAATCTTCCCCGCTCTGTCAGGATACAGCTCACCATATTCTCTCTGCTCCCTCACACTCACTGTATATCTGTTGTAGCACCTACTCCCCAAACAAGATTCATGCTCCACCACTCTCACTGCTCCGTGCAGCACTTTCTCTCTGTCTCTGTCTGTCTGTCTGTCTCTCTCTCTCTCGCTCCCTCCACGTTAGCCCCCTTCACTAAAAACACTGCATGGATACAACACAGTGGACTGACTCCCTCCGGACCCCTCACCATGACCATGTCCCCCACCTACACCAGCACTAACAGCAGGGCCACCCACTCCCACCCTCCCTCTCTGCCTCCTTTTCTCCCATTTCAGGAGAAACAGCCTGGAATAGGACAGAAAGGGCCTATCCGGGTGGTGGAATGCCCGATATCCGTTCCCTCACCCCCCTCCCCCCCCCACCCCCGCCATGTGGTGAGGACCCTGGTAGGAGCCGGAGAGCACTGGGATGCCTCGTGTGGAGATTCTGAAACATCCACGTCCCACCGACCGAGTAAGGAGCAATGTTCAGTGAAGGGCAATTCTCACTTTAAACCCACTGGCAGCTCCATTTCCCCCCGGCACAACTTAGAAGCCGTGGCCCTGATGCCATCTCCCTTTTGTGTTGAGCTGGTACAAATGGAATCCCCACGGTCTCGGTGGGTAGGAGGGTGGGCTCACAACACATCGTCACCACCACCTCCCAGGAAGGGAGCACGGAGGCTCCCTCCTACACCTCCCCCTGTAAACAGCTCAGATACTGAAACTAATCTGTGACACTTACTGCCCTCCCCACCTGTCCTGACATCTTCAACCATCTGTGCTCATATACACCCAGCGCTCTCTGCTCCTGCCGCTCCATTGTAATGGCACAGCCTGTTTTAAACTGTCTTTCATTGCCTTTCCTACCAAAGTGTATCATCTCACACTGCTCTGCACTGATCCCCATCTGCCTTACACCTGAACACTACACCAACGTGTCACTGTCCTGTTAGAGTTCCACACTCTCCTCCATAGACTTCACAATTCTTCCAGGTTCGGTGCCATCTACAAACATTGAGATTGCCATAGCTTCACAGTTCCCATGAAACAACTGAAATCCTGCCCCACTCATGAGTGTGAGCAAGTGAAATACTGCTATATTCCCAATACTGCTATGTTTAGTTTAAATTACCAGATGAGCTCAATGTTGTGTCCTAACAATTGCTGTGCGTGTATCTGTGTGTCTCTGGGTGGGGCAGGTCTGGCAGTCTCTGTGGTGCTTAAAGTGATGCAATGTCACCCTCTGCTGGCCTATACACGCCACTGCACAGGCATTGGCAGAGGGTGAAAACCAACAGGGATTCATTCAGAGATGGGGAGGGAGAGGGCAGCTGCTTACAGCACCATCCAAACTGATGTCTTATCCATGTACTGATCTAAATGTCCTTTAAACATTGTAACTGTCCCTGCTTTCACCACTTCCTCTGGAAGTGCATTCCACACCCAAGCCAGCTTCTGTCTAAAATAATTACCGCTCATGACTTTTGTAAATCTTTTTCCTCGCACCTTAAAATATCCCTCAGTTTTGAATCCCTAACTCTAGGGAAAAGACATCAGCCCTTCAGCTTATCTGTACCCCTCATTGTTTTGTAAACCTCTGTAAAGTTGCCCCTTAATCTCATCCTCTTCAGTGAAAAACGTCTCAGCCTATCCAGCCACTCCTTATCGATCACTTCCTCCATTCCCAGCAACATCCAGATTACTCTCCTCTGAACCCTCTCCAGCTTAATAATATTAAGGTCAATAACATTAACGTGAAAAGTCAATGTATTTTATAAGTGTAGGGGAGACCAAAACTAGAGGGCATAGCTTTAAGGTGAGAGGGAAACATTTGAAAGTTACCTAAGGGGCAGCTTTTTCACCCAGAGGATGGTGTGCCTTTGGAATGAGTGGGCAGGATGACCAGACTGGACACAGCATTCCAGAAGAGGTCTCACCAATGTCCTGTACAACCACAACATGACGTCCCAATTCCGATACTCAAAGGTCTGACCAATAAAGACAAGTGTGTTAAACACCTTCTTAACCACACTATCTGTATGAGATGCAAATTTTAAAGGACTATGCCTGACGGCCTAGGTCTCTGTTCTGCAACACTACCAAAGGCCCTGCTTTTAATTGTATAGGTCCTGCTCTTGTTTGATTTACCAAATCCAATAGCTCGTATTAATCCAAACTAAGCTCCACTTGCCACTCTTCAACTCAGTGAGTGATGTTACCACGTACTCACCTTCCCCGTTTAATTTTAAAATTCCTTCCCTTCTGCAAGATGCCTTGATTCCGGCCTTGATTTTCACAAAGACCCTGAGCTTGGGTTGCTTTGTATTGTTCGGGGGATGAGGGCCTGATTGTAGACACAGTCAGTGGGGAGGAGAGACTGGACATTAATCAGCTGCCTTGTATCATTTCATGGTTTGAGGAAGAGGGCAGTCACACATGAGAGGTGGGTAATACTGATCCGTATTTTGAGGCCAAAAATTATGGTCTTTCTCTGTCTCTGTCTATTCAAGACCCTTCATTGTGCAGAGTGTGCCTGCAGGATTTCGTTCCCTAATATTGCAGACTACAGATAATAAACGATTAAAGATGGTCATTGTTTATTTCTAGGGCACAGCACGTGTACTCAACATCCTTCAGTTAAGACAAATACCTTGCATTTGTTTAACAACACAAAGTGTTTTGTGTAGTTCAATAATGGTAACCTAATTATAATAAATCCATACAAAGCTGAATGCTGTTACATAAAATTTGGGTATGGTAGTGTAGTGGGTAGTGTCTGTGCCTCTGAGCTAGAGCTCGGCATTTTATTCCAGTACCTGAACTTGTATGGTACTGTTCCTCGCTCTGAACTAGAAGATCTGGATTCAAGTCCTGCCTGTTGCAGAGGTATGTCCCAGCATGTTAGAACAGGCTGATGAACAAATACATAGGAGAATAATGTTACAGCTTTATGGGTATTGCTGAGTGATGCTAGTGTCCCTACCTCCAGGCACAAAGGTCCAGGTGTAAATCCCACAGAAGTGCCTCATGATACATCTGAACAAACTGATTAAAATGGATTTAGAATTGTGACCTGATGGAGAAGGAAGAGGTGTCAGTACTGCATTTCAGAATTTAGGCCCAGGATGACTGAAAGTACAGCCATTTGTGTTGATTGGGGTCACATTTCGCAGCAGTAGCGGTTTATAATATCCGAACGGTTATGGATAGGGTGAGTAGTCAGGGGTTTTCCCCAGGTTAGGGACGTCCAATACTAGAGGGCATTGGTTGAAAATGAGAGGGGAAAGGTTTTGATGAGGCCTAAAGGGCAAATTTTCACACAGAGGGTGGTATGTGTATGGAATGAGCTGCCAGAGGAAGTGGTGGAGGCTGGTACAACTACAGCATCTGGGTACTGAGAGACCTGGCGAGCTTTTCCAGCAATTTCTGCATTTCTTTAAAAATGCATTCATTTTAACACAGGTATTCTGAATAAATTCAAAATTTTATTTTTTAATGACGCAGAGCCATGTAAACATATTTCAAATTGACCGAGACCATTTTCTGCTAAGGGTATGGCTGTGTATGACAGCAACAATGATGCACCTACATGGAACAGGGAATGTGATGGGGACATAGTTTGGACAATGTACAAGGAGACCTCACATGGTCCAGTTTGGGAGAGGATGACATTACTGTGTGATTCAACTCAGAGAGGGAGAAAATGTAATCTGTCCGAGAAGGAATGACCTATTGCACTCTCTCTCCTTCATTGTTCCTCATCACAGCAATGTGTGCGAGCTAAAAAAAACCTCTAAAGTCATCGTTACCATTCGTATTTTTATAGAATCCCTGCAGAATTGAAACAGGCCCTTCGGCCCAACAAGTCCACACCAACCTTCCCAACCCATTCCCCTATATTTACCCCTGACTAATGCACCTAACCTAGAAATCCCTGGACACTATACTCAATTTAGCATGACCAATTCACCTAACCTACACAGTTTGAGCTGTGGTAGGAAACGGGATCACCCATTAGAAGCTCACACAGACAAGGGGAGAATGTGCAAACTCCACACGGACAGTCACCCAAGGCTGGACTCGAACCCAAGTCCATGGTGCTGTGAGACAGCAGTGCTAACCACCGTGCTACCCTTTGGATGATCCCTAACCAGAATTCACTGGAATCTACTCACTGCCTAAAGCAAAGGGAATTCAGCCAAATCCAACTTCCCAGGAGAGAACCCCATTGCTAGCAGCTATGTGAGTGCAATATCTTCAGAAGCAGAATAACGTTTTGGACAATCTCAATTTTTACTTTTGTCATGAATTCCAGTAAGATCTGGACAAAGTTCTTTCAAGTTAAAAATGCAGAGATTTTGTTAACCTGTTTGTTTGTGAGTGTGTATGTGTGTCACAGTGTTTCAAACAGGAAAATATCGATTATATATTTGCAATACCCAAACACTTTTCCATTCATCTTTCCATCATAGCTTGAGTAACATTGCTGTGGATCATAAACGTGTTAAAGAAACTAGCCTGAGTTGTTGCTAAAACTGACCCTGACCCAGTCTGAGATGGATATCATCGACCATATCACCAACCTGGTTCCATTTGATATTTTTTGTGAGCAGTGGAGCAGTGGGACTAGAAAGGAAACAGTGACCCCAAAAGCCAGGGAACTATAGACCGGTGAGCCTGATGTCAGTGGCGGGTAAGTTGTTGGAGGGGATTCTGAAGGACAGGATTGACATACATTTGGGAAGGCAAGGGCTGATCAGGATAGTCAACGTGGCTTTCTGCATGGGAAATCATGGGTCATTAATTTGGCTTAGTGTTATGAAGTTGTGACAAAGAAGATTGATGAAGCTGTGTGTTAGATATTGTCTACATGGACCTCAGCCAAGTGTACATAACATTCTGATTAGCAGACAGATTAGTAAGGTTCAGTCACTTGGGATACAGGGGAATCTAGTCACAATTGGCTTGAAGGAAGAGGGGTATTTTTCAGATTGGAGGCTTCCGAGAAGCAGTGTGCTGCAAGAATCAACACTGAGTTCACTACATTTTATCATTTATATCAATGATTTGGATGTCAACACTGGGGCCATAGTGAGTAAGTTTACAGATTGCATCAGAAAGGTGGTCTAGAAGATTATCTCAGAGTACAACGAGACCACAATTAGATGGGGCAAAGAAGCAAGGCCTGAGAGATGAAGCTTAATTTAGATAAATACGAGGTTTTACAGTTTGGGAAGGTAAATCATGGAGAAATTATATACTTAATGGTAAGGTCCTGGGGCGTGTTGTGGAACAAAGGGACCTCGGGCTGCAGGTACATTGTTCCTTGAAAGTGGAGTCGTAGGTAGACAGTGGTGCTGAACACATTTGACTAATCAGTCAGAGCATTGAGTATAGGAGCTGTGGTGGCATGTTGCATCTGTAGTAGGAAACTGGAGCACGCATGAGAAGCTCACACAGACAAGGGGAGAATGTGCAAACTCCACACAATCACACAAGGCTGGAATCGAACCCAAGTCCCTGGTGATGCGAGGCAGCTGTGCTAACCACCGTGCTATCCTTTGGATGATCCCTGACCAGCATCCATTGGAATCTACTCACTGCCTAAAGCAAAGGGAATTCAGCCAAATCCAACTCTCCCAGGGTGTTGGTGAGGCCACTTTAAGAAAACTGTGTACAACTCGGTTGTCTGTAGAAAAGATTTACCTGGATGTTCCAGGACTGGAGGTTTGAGCTTCGGGGAGAGGTTGATTAGGTTGAAGTGCTTCCTGGAGTGTCAGAGACTGAGGGGTGACATTATAGAGGTTTTTAAAATCATCAG